>NC_048601.1:55731429-56031429 GCF_003668045.3 Cricetulus griseus | reverse complement strand
GCCTGAAACCTCAGATAACTCCGAGGCCTCTGTGCACTGTCATTTCCTATGTGTGCAGGTCCAGCTCATCCAGTGACGTTTACAGTTCCAATCCAGTCTTCTTCACGGCTCTCTGACGCCATCCCTTACTAATAGTGAGGTGTGGTGATGCTGGCCCCAGGAGACCTCTTGCAGAAGTCGCCACAGAAGCTTGGCGCTTCCTGGCATAGTATATCCTTATTGCTTGGAACACCTTCTCAGGTCTAGTTGGCAACCCTCAAAAATCACTGTCCTCCCCATGTCAGTGCACTGTAAGTAGGACTATAACTTTTGAAGTCTGAGGTGTGATAAGAAAACTAGCAACATTTTTTCCCACAATTCATTGATTTGTTCTTGTCTTTGATCTTCTCTTTGGGATATACAGATAGCCGCACCATCATTCCTGTCTATTGGAGTCACAGTAAATAAAACAAGAACTATTTTAACAAAAGCAAGATAGTCCCACTCCAGCCGGCCCATGACAGAGACAGCTACTACTAGCTAGGTGGCCAGGGGATGGGTAGCATACACAGTACAGACACAAGGGGTAAACAGTGACTCATTGAGGAAAGACAGAGGCTGCTGTTAGACTTCATCACAGTACTGAGAAATGCACACAACTTAAAACCTACACATTGTTTGTATAATTTTCTACTCAACAGTGAGCGCTATAGTTCTCTACCACACAAAGTATGTTTCTGTCCACACTCTATAGCAATGCTGAGCTGGAGGGAGTGGGTAGAAGTATGCTAGATCTATGCTGGATAATCCAACCCAAGGCACATGTGGGCAGGAAGGGTTTGCAAAGACAGAATTAGAGGAAAGAACCAAGATATCGATGGGATGTGGGGCATTGAGAACTGAAATCAAAGTGGGAGTTAGACTCACACACCACACCGCCTTTGAGGAACAACTAGTAATGCAACCCACTCATCCACCCCCCATCATAGAGCATAAAAGTCCCTGCTTCTGCGCAGCCCAGCCCTCACAAGGAGAAGAGCATGCCCAGCTGATTGAGTGTTTGCTACACAAGTAAGGACCCTGAGTTTGATCCCCAGAACACAAGTCAAAAGCTAGGCATGGCAACATGTGCTTGTCATCCAAATGCTGGGGAGGTGGCAACAGATGGATCCTTGGGGCTCACTGGCTAGAGTTCCAGATCCAAGTGAAGGACCCCCAAGGGTGACCTCTGGCCTGGACCCACATACACATGTGTATCCAGCTTGCCACCCCAACAACATACAACACACACACACACACACACACACACACACACACACAAATTTATTTATTATTAAATAAGTACTTCAATATGAAAGTATATTGTTTCTAAGGATATAAAAGTACACGTGTTCATGGAGATGACAAACTCCAATTCTTTCTGTAGAAGGAGACAGTGATTGTGTCCCCAGGATGTATCCCCTGTGACATTCTATTTTACAAGCCTAGAGGTATGCCATGGGTGTTTATGATCCTTTTCTCTATACATTTTTCATGCCCCAAATGTTCAGCCATTTAAACGTTTTCTGGAATGAGCAGCAGAAGAACCTGGGGGTTGTGATTGGGGCCTGTCAGAGGCAGCCCTAAATGCAAGGTTCAGCAGGTCTCCCAACCACAGCAAGAGTGTCAGCTCAGATGACAGTGTCACCGCCGGGTGTAACCAGGATTTGGGGGGAGTGAGGTGGTGTGGGACAGAGCAACTCCTTGATTTAGCATCTGCCCTTGCATATGAGAATGCAGTCACCACTGGGGCCAGTGACACATGGATAACACGTTAGACTATGGATGATTTGGGGTGCAACATTCTCAGATTCCCCTGACCATGCTGACGTGGTTTTCCCACCTTCAGCCAGACATCAGAAATGTTCCTGTTCACTTTTAGCCTTTATGTATTTACAGCATGAGGGACAAGTAGCATTTGCCGAGTACCTGTAATGTGTTAGAATCCCCAGTGGGCATTTTTCATATATGAATTCATAGTAGCATCACAGCTGCACCCTAGAGTGGGCACAGGAGGAAGAAGATGCTGGCAGACACACACTAGAGCCTAGAGATGAGGCTCTGGATACAGTCATTCTCCTGTACTGAGATTGGGCACATCCCAGAGCACCGCAGCCAAGACATGGGAGTCACTACTTTCCCCCTGAAGTATGGTTTTCCAAGTTTTGAAAAACCATCCATCATAATTTTATATGAATGCAAGCATTGGCATATTATACTTTTAGGTGAAAAACTTGGAAGAAATGTCTTTCTTTTGGCAATGTCTTGCTATATCAATGACAACTTGGGGTTGGAGAGGGAGATTTTACTTTCTCCTATTCACAGGATTCCAGAGGGAGAGCCGGGAAACACTGGGCCACAGCACTCCCAAAGGCACGTCTGAGGGTCTGTCTCATGGCGGACTGTCCAAGGTGGACTCTGTCCCCTCAGCATTCCTGTGACTTAGGCTGGGGGATTGCAGACAAACGTGCTGTGAAGACAAGGCCTGTGCATTCTTTTACGGAAGAATTCCCACTAAAGCTGTTAGGCAAGGAAACAATGGTGTTTATCTTGCTTTATGCTGAAGAATTGATTTCCACCTGTATCTCTGTACACAGGGATAGACCAATGTTCAATGCTTCAGAAAAGGATGAGCCAGAGAGATGCAGGACTCACTGTGATTTTGCTGTTGGACATGCTGTGATGATGTGAGGTGGGGAGGAATTTAGATGACCCTTAGCTGTTGATCAAACTCCTAGCAACAACCACAGTAGTAACCACTGTCCACCGAGCACTCTCGGTAATAACCACTGTCCACCGAGCACTCTCCATAGTAACCACTGTCCACCGAGCACTGTCCATAGTAACTACTGTCCACTGAGCACTGTCAATAGTAACCACTGTCCACCAAGCACTCTCGATAGCAACCACTGTCCACTGAGCACTGTCAATAGTAACCACTGTCCACCGAGCACTCTCCATAGTAACCACTGTCCACCGAGCACTGTCCATAGTAACCACTGTCCACCAAGCACTCTCGATAGCAACCACTGTCCACTGAGCACTGTCAATAGTAACCACTGTCCACTGAGCACTCTCCATAGTAACCACTGTCCACTGAGCACTGTCCATAGTAACCACTGTCCACTGAGCACTGTCAATAGTAACCACTGTCCACCGAGAACTCTCCATAGTAACCACTGTCCACCGAGCATTCTCCATAGTAACCACTGTCCACCGAGCACTGTCCATAGTAACCACTGTCCACCGAGCACTGTCCATAGTAACCACTGTCCACTGAGCACTGTCAATAGTAACCACTGTCCACTGAGCACTCACCGTAGTAACCACTGTCCACCAAGCACTCACCGTAGTAACCACTGTCCACCGAGCACTCTCCATAGTAACCACTGTCCACCGAGCACTCTCGATAATAACCACTGTCCACCGAGCACTCTCCATAGTAACCACTGTCTACCGAGCACTGTCCATAGTAACCACTGTCCACCGAGCACTGTCCATAGTAACCACTGTCCACTGAGCACTGTCCATAGTAACCACTCTCCACTGAGCACTCACCGTAGTAACCACTGTCCACCGAGCACTCACCATAGTAACCACTGTCCACCGAGCACTGTCCATAGTAACCACTGTCCACCGAGCACTGTCCATAGTAACCACTGTCCACCGAGCACTTACGGCACATCTGCATCGTGAATCCTCCCAGCATTTACAGAGAGAGAAAAGGAGGCATATTCAAGTTCTTCCAAACACTAAATATTGGAAACTCCTCTCCCCTCTTACTTTAAAAATTAAGATTAGAAACCTGTCTCTCAGGAATAGCAAAGTGGAATCACTTTCCTCCAGACGAAGATGTGTCTCCAGAGCATGGCACATTTAGGTGCCACAGCAAGCTGAGGTAACTGAGGGGGGCACAGGAGGCGTCTAGATTTCCACTCATTGCATGCTGGTGTTCTAGGCATCTCTCCTGCTTGCGGAAGCAGAGCAAGACCTTCAGCCTACCCTCCTCACACCTCCACTGACTCAGTGATGCAGCTCTTTCCTCTGAGAAGCACTGAGCTCTCAGGGCCATGAGGAAATGTGTGCATAGGCTTCAGGGAATTGTTTTCCCCGAAGCAGTCAGGGGTGTGGGGTGGTGAACTGTGTAACCCTCTTTTCTCAAATTTAAAACTGTACGTAATAGTAAAATTGTGGGAAATTCTCAAGTACAGTCAACAAATACAAGGACACAAGGGCCATGCTTCCTGGGCTCCAATCCAGGTTCCCACAGTTACACAGCAGAGTGGCCTTGAGTCTTCCCTGCCTGAATATCCCCACCTACAATATGATATAATAAAGAATGCAGTTCTAAACAGAGCCTCACAGGTAGTCATTATTTTTCCCTTATCATAGCTGAAGAAAGTCTACTTACTAGCACACGGTAAGCCCTTACTACAGAATATATGTAGGCCCTCCCCACATATTTGCGTGTATACACATATGTGGTTCCATGTGAGTGTCTCACAGACAGCAGACCAGAAGGCAGTATACAGTAGATGCAGGTAGACTGAGAAGTCTATATGCAGCAGTGAAGTAGAAAAAATATCTGAGTTAAAAATCTTAAATTTGTGCATAAAATCTTGTACTGAGCACATAGATGGATCAGCACCAACAACCCTGACCTTCTGGGAATCTGCTCCTTGCTAGGGAAATGAGGCCAGTGGGTTGAATAAGATATGATAATCCTTTGACCCACAGCTGTTTTGTTGGCTCCGTGTTTGGATCTTGGAAAGTTTGGAAGAAAGGTGAAATTTCCAGTCCAAACCAGTCCTTTGGGAGTACACATCTAACTCACTGCCCTTTCCAAACCATCACAATGCAGCTAAACTACCAGGACGGAGCAATGGTTTTCACTGCCTGAAGGTAAGTAAGTAGGGGTGTCAAGCCCAGATCTTAGCATCCCTGCAGGAAACAGGGATGAGGACAGAGGAAGACACATCCTCTCATTCCAGGTCACAAGGAGAATGGCCTGAGCTTCAACAGGAGAGGGATCCTAAACCTGTCACCCAGTGAGGGGCCAGGAGAGGGGTCCTAACCCAACTACCCAGTGGTGGGCCATGGGAGAGATTCAATTCAATCACCCAGTGGTGAGTCAGGGGTCTGGAGAGGGTTCCTAACTCAATCACCCTGTGGTGGGTGGGGAAACCCTAAGCCAGCCACCCTGTAGCGTGTGGAAGAGAAACCTAACTCAGTGACTTGCCACTTGCAGCAGACCCTCTGCTTCTGGTGCCTGCTTTTCTTTCTTCAGAATGACTACAAGGTCTCTAGTCAAGGGGGAGGGTGTGTAGATTTAAAAACAGTCCTTCAATATTCACAATTTTCTTTGTCTTGTGGATCTGAACATTTTCAGTGATGAAAACCCACTTGATTCCAGTCCCTTCTCTCCCTCTCTAGGCTCAGAGGAAATCTCAGGAAGACAAGCGTTAATTTTAGGGATGGTGAAATAACTCACAGGAGAAACGGTGGTACCCCTGTGAAATATCCCAGTTCCTACTGATGCCCCCCAAAATTGTGAATAGAAAAGCATTCACAGAGATGAAAATATTTGCTAGTCGAAAATGCAAAGGAGAAAGCGCAAACAAAGCTGAGTGCTGTAAACAGCCAATATAATAATAATAATAATAATAATAATAATAATAATAACAACAACAACAACAACAACAACAACTCGATGATGACAGGACCAGTCTGAAATGTGCTCAGAGAACTTCAATAAAAGTGATAGACTGAGACTGGAGTTATACAGGCGGTAAAGTGATTGTCATGTAAGCATCAGGGCCCAAGTTCAAACCCCAGCAAGCACTTTAGTTAAAAAAAAAAAAGCCAGGCATATTGACATGCAGCTGTAATCCCAGCGCCATGAAGGTGGGGTGGGAGAATGGGGTGTTGCCTGGGACTCTTTGGCTAGTCAGACTAGCTGAATCAACCAGCTCCAGGTTCAGTGAAAGGGCCTGTCTCAAATCCATACACATTAGATAAAAAGAATCTCAACAAGTTAAATAAAAAGTGCTGGAGCAAAACGGAGAAGGACACCCAACATCCCTTCCTGACCTTTACATTCATGTGCACACATGTACACATAAAACAAGCAGATTAAACATCTACTGAGACCATATAAGAGACTTGAGTAGGTCAGAATGCTAATAAGCAAACCAAAGGGATGCGATGATAAAGAAAAAGCTGTTAAGTTGGAGAAGTTTAAGTATCAGATAGAACGACTTAGATACTATACACAGACACTTACAGCATCAATGACATGACTCACACCCAAGTATATCACATTAGTAATTTTTAAGATATTTGAGATAAAGAAAAAGTCTCAAAACTTCTGAGAAAGAAGATCATGGGGGCCTGGGGATGAGGGGTGCAGCTCATGGATCACATGGCAGTCCGTCAGCAAAACCAACAAAGTCAGAAACTAACACCCCAAATTAAATTATCCTAATGGTTTTCTTTGAACCAAAAAGTTGATTCTGAAAACTGAGTGAAGGTTAAATAAAAACCATGTGGGAAGCACCTTCCTGAATCATTCTACAGCAAGAGTAAAGTTATAACTAACTGCTACTGAGTCAGAAGTTAGCACTGAAAACAAGACACATCAGTGAGAATGAGTATTAACTTCAACAGATCTGAAGTTCAATTTACATCAACAGCAGGTATTATTATTATTATTATTATTATTATCATCCTCTTGGTTTTTCGCGACAGTGTTTCTCTGTAGCTTTGGAGCCTATCCTGGCACTCGCTCTGGAGACAAGGCTGGCCTCGAACTCATAGAGATCCACCTGCCTCTGCCTCCTGAGTGCTGGGATCAAAGGTGAGCGCCACCAACACCCAGCTTTTTTTTTTCAGTTTTTATTATTAAGAAAAGATAAGATACCAAAAAAATAAAATCCCCTTCATCTCAATGTGACAGAAATGGGTGAAACAGAAGGAATGCGAATCCATAATGGTAATATAAAATAATAAATCATAAAATTTAAAAACATACAACCAGAAGTGTTGATAAATTTAAGAAATAAACCATTTAGTCACTGAGAAAGTTAGAACTAATAAAATATTTTATTAAAAATGGTGTGTTTGTGTGTGTGTGTGTGTGTGTGTGTGTGTGTGTGTGTTTGTGTGTGTGTGTGTATGTGTGTGTGTGTTTGTGTACACTACTGTACAGGTTTGTGGATGAGGCTCAGTGATGGAGCATTTGGGTAACATGACCAAGCCCTGAGTTCCAGCCACAATACCCAAGAAAAGCAGAGAAGAAGAGTGAGGGACAGGCATGGGAGAGCAGAGAGAGACAGAGACAAAGAGACAGAGAGGAATATATAGAAGAAAAAATTCTGTAATTTCCTCCCAAAACATTGTTTCTTGGGTTACTTCTGGAGTCTCGGGCTGAACTGATTGTCCATGTTGAAGTCCCACGGATGCTCTACAAGCATTTTACGCTGCTTAATAGAAGCTCATGGGCTCCAGACACTAACGCCTGTGAACACTAACAACCTCGGCGATGTAACGGAGATGTTCCATTCACAGAGGGAACAGAGTTAACCAACACTAAATGCAACTAAGGAAAAGAATAAAACCTTCCTGGAGTACCCAGCAAGAAGTGATAAGCACCTTAAGAACAGTGAGTACTGAGCAGTAAGGATGCCTTGCCGTCGGTGCCAGGACCAAGCCTTTCAGAGGACTCAGATGAAAACCCCAAGAATATTTGGAACACTAAAGAAAAAAATCTAAAAGCACATGGTTGGAAAAATACACTGAAGACCAAGGAGATTTTTGCTCAATATTAGAAATGAGGAAAGACTGGTCCTCCAGATGTTGAAACTAATTAAAACAATGTGGTTTCAGTGTAGAGCTGTAGAAAAACAAAATGGAACCATAACAGCAGAAAGCAGTGCCCAAATCCACCCAGGCCAATTTTACGTGGCTGGCTAAAAGGTTGTTCCACAGCAGCGCTGGAAAAACCAGTTCCCTGCACAGGGGAAATGTCAAATGTTGGCCCTATATCTTGCATGGTAATAACTTGTGGCAATACTTAAAAATTAAAAAATACAAATTGCCATAAGCAAAAGTAATAATAACAGAACAATTATGAATAAGAATGCTAACTTTCTGAATAATATACAGAAGACAGAATTCCCTTTCACATGAAAAGAATACACCATAACCAAACACAACCAGAAACATGAAAATCAGCCAGCATTTTAAAATCTTTTTGATGGCTTCTACTCCCATGGTGTATGTAAAACAAAGAAGAAATATATGACCACGTTAACAGATGACACATGGACACTCGGTTAAATCATCAACTCTCTGGATTTCTGTAAAGTGCTAGTTAGACTCTTTGGACATATCCAGACAATAAAACATTTGAAGTGTTTCAAGTAACGTCACATCACGATTAAGACTTGGAGTTTTCAGGGACTCATCTGTATTAGTTTTGAACTGCTGTATTATAATGATGTTTCAGCCAGCATTATACATTCTCCTATGCTAAAAAGTGGCCCACAGACCTTGGCTTACTTAAACTGAGGAAGCTGAGAAACCGTGGAAGGGGACATGATCTCACAAAGACTCCAACTCAACCAAGTTCAGAATCCAGAGATCAGAAACAAGTCTTGCCATTGGTCTGTTACTGGACCTCAGGGGACTTCTGGTATCTCGGTGTCCTCACTTGTGTAAGGGAAGGAAAGCCCAACCTGCCACAGCCAGCCATGGCCTGCCACAAAGCTGTAAGGAGTCAAAACCCTGAAGGTGGCCCACACAAGTGAGTTCCAGATTTTCACCTCCTCTTTTCCCTTGTGCTCTTAATCTGAGAACAAGTTTCATGGTGTGGTGGTGGCTGAAGTGTCTTGTAAAAGGCTGAGAAAATCAACATTTCTGGCAATCCTGGGGAGATGGGCCCCTCCTACTCTGGCTTTGCCTCAAATGGGGGCTGCCTCTTGGCAGCTTATCTGACCAAAATGCCAAGAGACACCCCCCTCTGGCTAGATTCTTGGGGTGATTCTGGAGAGGCTGCAGAAGGAGGTTCCCAATTCTGTGCCCAAAGCTGAAGGTCTCAGGTCACTCCTGTGCTGCACAGGGGTGGATCCAAAACAGCCTGAGTAAGAGTTCAATAACCGAGAGGACACTGAAACCTGTCTATACTAGAGATAGAAGAGTGGCCTCCCGGGGTTACAGTGAACTGAAGCAAAGGAAGGAAGGAAAAACCCCAAGAAACCCCAAGGTTTAAGCAACAAAAATAAAGCCACACCCTAAAAACTTATTCAACAAATAAATGCACCTAAAAATGTATGATCGGTTCTCATAGGGATTGTGACACCAGTCCCGAGACCTGAACGCAGTTACAGTGACCATCCTGTGAGGCACAGGCACAATTGGGACGAAGATAAAGATGAAACAGTGTTTGACAGAGGCATGAAAGTTTCAAGAGGAATCAAATGGAAATTTTAGAACTGAAAATGTAAATATCTGTAATTAAGTAAAGGAGCTCAATGGCTGATGGAAGATGACAGAGGGCGGGACCACTGACCCAAGAGACGGCAGCAGAAACCATCCACTAAGAACAGACAGAAAGACTGGGAAAGAGCTCAACCCACTTCAAGGCCATGTGGGGTGCACCTTGGGACTCCCAGAAAGCAGAGAGTAAATGCCACAGAACAGCAAACAAACAAACAAAAACCTTGCACAGCGGTGGTTGTGAACTTGCCAAATCTTGGACTTCAGGGTTCTCTCTTTAGCGAGAACGTGCAAGGAGAAGAGGAAACAATGGAGCCATGGCCTAGTCTGGGTTCTGTTTGGTGTCCATGGGAAGGAGGAGTGGTCTTACTCCCTTCTTCTGTGAAGAGGAATGGCATCTACTTTTGAAATGGGCTTCCTGGGCATCTCAGCAGCATGCATGCTGAGGGAGGAAGATTTGAAAGTGGAGTTGTAGATGGAAACAAAGGCATAGAGAGCCATGGGCAGTGGCTTGGACTTGCTGGTCTGAGCCAGAAAGCTTGTTAATTCTATTCTCATCTCTATAAAAGGGTGTTATCAGCTGAAGTCTTCCAGCCCTTCTTACACTTGCTAAGGTTTGGCTTGAGGACTGTAAATTGGACACTCAGTCCCCAGTATGGTGCCACTGAGAGGCAGCCACTAGGTGGTAGGGCCTAGGGGAAGTAACTGTGTCACTGGAAGATGGCCCTTGAGGAGATTAAAGTGGCTCTTGTAGGACCCAGAGTCTTTCCCAACTTAACTGTATGAAGAATGGTCCTAGTCATTGATACTCTGGCTTCCATCACACCATGTGGTCTCTGCTGCTGTGAAGTCATGTGTCACATCTGATGTCTATATAGATGCTGGCATATACTCCTGACTGTCCAGAAATGTGAACTAAATAAACCTCTTCATAAAGTACCAAGTCTGTGGTATTTTGTTAGAGCAACAAAAAGATGGACTAACCCTTCTCCTTCCTCTATTTCTTTTTCCAATATACCTATATTTAAGTATAGGTATCCCTACAGCCAGGAATCCCACGTCCCTACAGTGCTTCTCTTGTATGAACCATGGCTCATTTTTCAGAAAAAGTATGCAGTCACACAAATGCAAGAAGATTATCTTTTGTCCTTCCCATGCATCATGATAACTATGAATAAATGGCACGTGTCTGTCACCAATGGTCTTCATGTGTGCAGTGGGATGTGGTTAAATTTCAGAGGATGCTTGTAAAAGCTGACATTTTCCCATGCTCCATTGAAATTTCCTCCTAATGACTTGGTGCCACAACTTTCCTTTACTGTTCCCATCCTTGATAATGACACAGGGACACATTTCAGGCTCTTACCTTCCTAGTGGAATGTTCACTACATTTCTGAAACTCTAGTTTACAAAATAAATCCAATTCAAATAGGCGAAAACAAAATCCCCGAAGAACCTAATTTGCCAACATTTTGCTTCAACTCAGCAGATGGAGTTAACATTCAAATGCAAGGTTCATCTCAACATGGTCTAGTCATTTAAAACATTTCACCAGTGTCAGGAAATGTAATCAGAAGTCACTGCAGAGTGAGCCAGCAGAAGGGCCTACATGCAAAGGTAAAGACTCAAATTAAGAGAAAGCTCTTAGATAGAGCAATGGACCGCTGAGACACCATGTGGCACAAGTCTCAGGGCTCCTCAAGAAAACAGACTTTGAAATGGCATTTGTGGAGTCTCTTTACCTGTCCTCAGTTAGTTTCATTAAGGTTGTCCCTCGAGTAGAGAAGACGATGAAGGACATCCTCAGCTGTGGGCTGGAAAAGAAAAGAAACTTTGTTAAGTCAGACAGAACATCTGGAGCATGTCAGTCTCTTCCCAGCTTCCTTCCTGCCTTTATCTTTGTATCATGGCTCCCAGAGTCCTAGAGGGTGTGGCAAGAATTTAGGCAATGGCCAATTTGAAGCTCTGAACCAAAGGCACCTGCTGTGTCTCCCTTCTGACAGGACACTGTTACAGCGTGGATATATCACAGTAAGAAAGATGAACTCCATCCCAACCCAGGACTGTCTACAAGTATCTTTGAGATGGGGAAACCTGTCACATTAGTCTGACAGCCTCTCCGAAAGAAGGGAGTATCTCAGAAGGATCACTGTTCACTTAGTTCCTTCTCAGCAGCCTCTGAGGGAAGAGGGAAGAGGGGCTGCTGGGCCACAGAGTCTCTTCTGTTCAGTGGCTACATGACTTATTTGGTACCTAAAAGTTTTCAGTGTGAAATTCACTCTCTGGGTAGCAGGGCAGTCTCATCTGAGGACTGGCAAGAAGCACCAGTAATCTGCACAGGGTTTGACAATTCACTGCCATTCTGCTGGCCCTCATGGGGAGGCCAACTGGTCAACCAGCATAGAACCAACCTGTGTCTTCACAAGGCACTGGCCACAGAGCTGAGCTGGCTCTGATTGTTGAACACATAGACCTCTTTTCATCACTTAGCTTCAGGCCTGAGCCTCAATCACCTGACCATCACAGCTGTCTCCTAGCACCAGTGCTGACTCTGCTGCAGTCTCCATGCCACTCTCCAAATTATTTATCATGAAACATAAAATGCTATAAAAGCTTTGGCTACTCTTAGGATGAAACTTCCATTATTTCTATGTGCTTGACATATCTTTGATTGGAGTTTTTCTGTGACTGTTTTAGCAGAGAGGAGAAGCAATGGAAATTAGATAGGGATGAAGGAGTCAGAAGGAAAGTAGAAGTTAGAAGAGGAACAAAGACATCCAAGAGCCTAGAGTCAATGGCATGGAATGGACAAAGTAGGAGAATTCCCTTAAAGGGAGGCAGCTGGCCCTCGTGGATGGGAGGAAGGAAATGCATGCAACCCTTAGGAGCAGGACTGGGTGCTAAGGGAATATCTATCTGTTTCCTTCTAGGCTCTCAGTGACCAGGAAATGGGTCTATTTTCTGAGAGTGATGGATATGAGGTATCGGTCTGGAGTTCAAGGAAAGGGTGAAGAATAAGAATTGTTCTTAGGAAGGTGAGGGAGTCAGAATAAAGGGATATTAAAGGAATTCAGCTCAGAAGGATCCTCTGCAGTCAGTAGTGACATATTTATGCTAGAATCAACCGACATTGTTGTTTGGGTTCCCTCTACTCCATAGTATACTACTTAAGGAATAAATAAAATCATTCAGCGTTTTGAGAAACTCCCATTGATTTCCATAGTAGCTGCATCAATTTATGCTCCAACAACAGTATATAGGGATTCTCCCTTCCACATGTCTTCACCAACATTTGTCTTCTTGGTAATGGCCACTCCATCTAGGATGAGATGGAGTCTCAAAGTAGTTTTGATTTGAATTCCCCTGATACCTTTTTTGATTTTGTTTTGGTTTTTTTTTTTTTTTGAAATCTCTCTGCTCAATTCCATTTCCTTAGTTTTTTTTCTTAGTGATCACTTTTTGAGTTATTTGTATGCTTTGGAGATAACTCCTCCTTCAGACCTGTAGCTGGCAAAAGCTTTATCTGCCTTTGCCTTTTTTTCACTTGATTGACAGCTTCCTTTGCTGTTCAAAAGCTTTTGATTTCACAAGGCCCCACTTGTTAATTATTTGCCTTATCTCTTGAGTAACTAGAGTCCTGTGCAGAAAGTCCTTACCTATACCTATGTTTTGTAGTGGTTTCAGAGTTTCAGGTCTTCAGTTGAGTTCCTTGATCCATTTGGAGTTTATTTTTGTTCAGGGTAAGAGATTTGGATCTACTTTCATTCTTCAACATGCAGATAATCCAGTTTCCCCAGAACCATTTGTTGACAATGCTATTTTTTCCCTCCACTTATTCAAGAGTGTACCTGGCACTGCTAACAGTCCT
Organism: Cricetulus griseus; assembly: GCF_003668045.3. Taxonomy (NCBI): domain Eukaryota; kingdom Metazoa; phylum Chordata; class Mammalia; order Rodentia; family Cricetidae; genus Cricetulus; species Cricetulus griseus. The sequence goes on along the minus strand of NC_048601.1, from coordinate 56,018,048 downwards.
TGGGCTGTTGCAGAAACAAAACTCTGTGACAGTCTTGGCCCCTGCACACAGGGGGTCTACTATGGTCTGGATATGAAGCATTTCCTTAAAAAACTTATGTTTTGAAGCTGATGCAAGCGACATTCAGAGATGGGGCTTCAGAGAAGCAATCAGATTGAATCACAGGACCGTACATTCATTGATGGCTCAATCCATTGATGGATTCAACATTTGAACAGTCTGTTGAGAGGCAGAGAAACTGTGGAGGGTGGAATAAGTTGGTCCTGGGAACATTCCCTTGAAGTTCTGTTAGGTCTCCAGTCCCTGCCTGATGCTGCCTCTGCTTCCTGCCCAGCATGAGGGAAGCAGTGTTGCTACACCACATGCTTGGGTGAGGAAGCTCTACCTCACCACAGTCTGGGAACAGTGGAGTTAGCATGTCACGAAACCTCTGCAATCATGAACCCAAACAAAATTCCCTCCTTCTAGGCTGTTCTCCAAGGGGTTTGTCACAGAGACAAGAAATATGACTGACACAGAGTCCACAGCCAAGGGATCCACAGGGAGGAGGCCATAGGAAAGCACCTTGAGGTCTAAGAGTAAACCTTGGAGATGTTCCTGGTTTTTTCTTTCTTCATATGTAAAGCAGGGGACTGGGGTAAGTGCTCTCTCATAGCCTCACCCGTGTCTTTGATTTTAATATAGTGAGGAGTATGGAGTTGCTGATGGGCCTGGTGGACAGTGCTGGATGCCCACTTCCATGTAGATACTGGGCAATTGGGTGTGCACACACGTCATCTTTGTATGTTTCTTTTATGGAACCTCAGCTTCAGCCAAGGTTAAGCCAATGGCTAGGGTTGCACAGGGAGCTCAGATTCAAAACTCATCTCGCCCAACTGGATCCTTTCCTACTGGTTCCTCTGCTCAGAGGGAGAAATGAGGACAGCTAGTGGAGACAGAGCAGAAGCTATCAAGGACTTGGATGTAGATGTGCTTTATGTCACTTCAAAGGGTCACTGGGTAATAGTGCAGGACAGGATGTTTGGCTCCATAACAAAAAAGGCTTTAAAGTGAAATGATCCAAAAGGCAGAAGTTTCTCACCAAAGTTTTCAACATGAGGCTCCCCAGATGTCTCTCAAGCTAGACTGGGAAGTCTCTCCTATCAATTCAAAGTTCAATGATTTCTCTAAATGTTGTATAACATCACACATACACTGTCTCTCTCCCGTCTGTACTTCTCCATGTTTTTCTCTCAACCCCCACTTTCCTAAGTCACCTGGGTTTAGGTGATTCCTGCAGCAGATTTGAGGCCACCCTTCCTTTCCTGTTATGGAGTTAAGAGCATGTTGCTCAATAACTAATTATGGGAGGAGACTGTGACATTACCCTGGGCTCAGAGGACCCTGTACTATAGAAGTGGACTGAAGGGTTTTGTGCTCACTCACATTGGTCTCCATGGAGACCATCTACCACCAACAAGACTGCATCAGCACCCACAATGCTCACACCAGCTGCACCAAGGTCCTTGACAATGTGCTGCAGATGCATCCATGAAAGCTGTGTGATCCCACAGTGTGATGTCACCTCCTTTACTAGCGGGTATCCTTAAGTAGCACCTCCACAGTTCATAATGACTGTACTCAAACCCGTCTGGGAAGATGAGGTCAAGTCTACGGAGAGAAGATGCAGGGGCATGTGACTAGCCACGGCTTGCTCAGGGCTGTGGTGTTTTCATATTAAAAACCAGAAAGTTTGTAAGCAAACTGGCACGAGCTGGTCACCTAGCGTTTTGTGACACCTTATGCACAAGTCGGCTCAGTGTGCATTCCCACAGTGTCTGGGAGTTATCGGAACAGCAGATGGGCTGGATTCACCAGCAGCAGTGAGAGAAGGGATTCTGGAGTGACACTCACCTGATGAATCTATGAGCCAGCTGCTCCACGAAGTAGTAGATTTCATTCCAGTGGTGCAGCACGCTTCCTGACCTATGGGACAAAGTGGCATTCTGTTAGCACTTTGAGCTGTTTCTTTTCAGTTCTGTGTAGAACCAACCCATTAACTGGGTCCCTTCATTTCCTGAAACTGGTGTAAATGTGGAAATTATCTAAAAGGCTGTTTTAAAAGTTTTGAAGAATTCCTCCAAATCCATCTCCCATTGCCAGCCTGTCCTCCACTCCAAACTCTTACAATGAAGCAAAGCAGACAAATAAAAATCCTGGGGCCCAAACAGACCACAGGCTGGCTCCAGGTCTTAATGGCCCTGTTACATTTATGTGCTCCTCTAAGAGACCCTATTCCAATTCCATTGAATGGAGTTAGCAAAATGACTGTGGCAGTTTGAACAAAAATGGCCCCCATAGACCCGGAGGGAGTCTATTAGGAACTGTGGCCTTATTGGAGGAAGTATGTCACTGGATGGGTTTTGAGGTTTCAGATGCTCAGGCCAGGCCCAAAGTCACACTCTCTCCCTGCTGCCTTTAGATGCAGATGTAGAACTCTCAACTATTTCTCCAGCCCCAAGTCTGCCTGTGTGCTGCCATGCTTCCATGACAATCATAGGCCTGTCCCAATTAAATCTTTACTTGTTAAAGCTGCCATGGTCATAGTTTCTCTTTACAGCAATAGAAACCCGAACTAAGACACTGACGAAACAAATGACACAGCAAGTCTTATTTCATTTGTACATACAGATATCTGTAGAATTTTAAAATAAATTGTTGGAGAAATGAATCTAGCAGGTTACCTAAATAATAATTGGCCAGTTGGTGGAATTCATTTTAAGGGACTGAAAGTTAAGCATGCAGGAAAATCTCTTGAACCTAATGTGGTTATTCAGAACAATGAAGAAAATGGCTCAGCTTCTCACTATATCAAAAGGCAACGCACTCACCCAAGAGAGGGAAAAGTGTTCTCTGAAAATAGGCAGTTGTGGGATTTTGACTTGGAAGGTTTTTTTTTTTAAATCTCCTGAATCTGATATTGCTTTATGATCTTATTCCCATCACCTTGATTTAGTCTGTTTCCCCACAGGGTTCATGCTCAGACTCTCATAGTGGGACTATCTTAGCCTTTGTCTACTCAAATCTCTTATGCCTTTTCCCTTTCACACACAGATCTGCCCAGCAGAGTCCCCGTCTGCCTGCCCTTCTGATAGCTGAGGCTGTAGTTTGCTTTCTGCTCTGACACTTCATATTGCAAACATTTTCCACTGGTGTCTGATGACATCTATTTATTTATTTCTCTGTGTTATGTGGTTACATGTGTGTGCAGACATGTGTGCACATTTGCATGGGTGTGTATGGTGGGATATACACGCACATGCAGTGTGATCTGAGGCCAAATGAGGGCATCAGATCCCCTGGAGCTGAGCTGAACTTACAGGAGGTTGTGAATCCACTAAAGTGGGTGCTGGGAGCTGAACCTGGGTCCTTTAGAAGAACATTGAGCTCCTTTAACCACTGAGCTGAGCCAACTCTCCAGCTCCCTCATTACAGAATATTCTTTTTAAAAAAGAATTATTTGTTTTTATTTTATGTGTGTAAGTATTTGCCTGCATGTATGTAAGTGTACCACATGCGTGCTGTACCTATGGAAGCCAGAAGTGGGCAGCAGATCCCCTGCAGATAGAGTTGAGAGCCATCATGTGGGTGCTGGGAACTGAGCTCTGGTCCTCTACAACAGCAGCCAGTTCCCTTAACTAAGAATTCTCCTTTTACTTCCATCTCTCTGAAGAGAATTTATTTTTCTGTTTCACTTCTTTTCACCCAGAAATGCTCAGTTTGTGCCATGTAAATGAAACTGATTCAGCACACCAGGGAGGGATCTGTATTTAAGACTGTACACTAGTAACCAGGTGTCCCAAAGGTCATAGGTGTATACTGTACACAGGACACAGAAGCAGAAAGAAACGGGGTACCATATGCTTAGGGTCTGGGCTGTCCCCACAACCCACGTGTTAAAAGCTGTGCCCAGCTATGCACTGTGGGAGGAGTGGATCCTGTCTAATAGCCTAGTCACTGGGGACGGGGCTTTAAGAGGGATCATGGATGCTGGTCTCTTCCTCAAACTGTGTACCAACCCTATGCTATGCAGTGAAGCACTTTCTTTCCCTTTCTTCTTCTTTTCTCGGTAGGTATTATTCTAGGCCTTTTATTTTTTATATTTAGTTTAATTATTTTGAAAATTTCATACACATATATATAATGCACTTTTGTTCATTTTTTTACACCAGCTCCCCTCTTCTGTCCCCCCCCCAACCCTGCCACCCCCACTGAGACACTTTCTCCACCATTCTCATGCTGCCTACCAGGAATGACCGCTAAACCATGAGCCCCAGGAAATCTTTCCAGTGTACCACATTAACGTCAGACCTCCTTTAGAAACCGGGCCACAGAGAGTGGAGATTCAGGTCCTAGAGAGAGGAGCCCTTTAACACACCGTGTAACAACGGGGTTTCATACCTAACAACCTTAGCTGAACCCAAACTCCCACTCAGGAGGCTGACCTGTCACAGCCACAGCCCTCCTCCCCAACCCAGGACTAATAGGTTAGCACTCTGTTCTTCCTCCTCCCTTCTGGAAAATACCCACGGGAACCAGGGGTGGGGGTGGGGGAGCTCCTGCCTCTTCAGTAGTGAAAAATGCATATTCTTTGACTTTGCAGGCTCCATTCTGCGCATCTGCCCTTGCTTGGCCTTGTGACTGATTTTCTGGTTTGAAACTACCACAGAGGCTGGCCACTCCCAGCATAACTGACCCCTGGTAGCTCAGAAGTGGCCGTTCTCACTCAGAAGCAGATTCCTGATCCCAACAAGGAGAAGCCGGGTGTTGGCTGGGAAAATGGCAGCTTGTATTCAAGTTCGACTTTTCTCCACCCAACTGTGTGTTGTTAATCTTATATGATATCTTACGTGTCACACGTGTCTGGTTAAGACTTACTACCTAAATCCAAGCTGTGTTGGACTAACCTAGCCATTGCTATCCATGCTGCAAGTAGAAACAAAAACTTCCTCTTAAACTCAAATATAAATGGAACCAAAAGATGTTTTCCATTGGATTTGGTGGGTTTGAGTGGTGACAGGGTTGGTCAAGGGTCTCTTCTTGGGATTTTGTGTCTCTATTCTGCAAGTATAAATTTCATCAAAATTTGGAATTAAAATAGCCTCCCAGGGGTTCTGCCTGGAGACAGCATTGCAGAATTCTCTGTTGAAGATTCATTTGATATACTTGGGATCCAATCAGAGCCAAGATCAATGTCCTCTTCCAGTAGCTACTGAGATGGGTTTCTGAAAAAGGGCTCACCATCCCCCAGGGAGGGAAGCCACCAACGTCCACTCTAGGTCTCTAAGAACGATCACTGCTGAGGGCAGTTCCAAGGCTCCTTACTTACTTTTGTTTTTCTAGTTTGTCTCCAGCATTTGAAATACAATAAGAAGCCAAGAAATATTTGACATCACACTCTGTGGGGGGTTCTGTATAGAACAACCTGACATTGCTCTCAGTCACGTCCAAGGCCTAACACACAAAGAGAGGGGGCAAAAGCAGAACCTCAAATGTTATCATTTGTTTTCTGAACAAAACTGCATTCTTTCTGTTTCTGAGAATTTCTAACCCTCCTGAGGTTAAATGCCTTAGAAAACACATTTGCTATACCAGCAACCAGAGGGTAATGAAAAAGGAAAGCAAGCGTGTGGCTGGCTCCACCACCAGCAACCTCTTACCCAGGGAGGGCAGAGTAACTAAGATAGAGATTACAAAATGGTCAGGCCCCACTCATCCTTAGTCCCATCTGGCTTAAGACATTGATGCCAGTGGCCTTCTTGGGGTCCCAGACAATCCTGGGTGGGTATGGATATGTTCAATAGACTTCAGGGACACTGGGTGGACCCAAAATTAGCGCCAAAGGCCACTTGCCACTGTACTCTTTCCCAGCTTCTCCCCACCCTCTCCTCTCCTCTTCCTAAGAAGCTGGAGCCCATTGTGGCCCAGGCTTATCAGTTGTTTTCTGTGGCCACAGCCAAGTCTCCCTCCTGGACCTTGTTGACTCTTGCTTGCCCTTCTCCAGACACCAGTTCCAATCCAAACCATGCCACTGGACATGTTTCTTTGTCCTTTGTCTGGGGACACCCTCTAGGGCTGTGAAGCCTCTACCAGCCGTGATGTTCAACTTCTCCCCACTGCCATGTGACTTCCCCTTAGTCAATCCAACTGATGGCTTTGAAAACAATGACGCGTACACTGCAGAATGCAGCTAGAGAGTTGGGAAATCAGCTATTGGGATATTGCCAGCTTTTTTCTTTCTCAAAGAAATGAAGCAAAATAAGATTGAAAAACCAGACTGTGCTGTTGAAAGTAACCGAAAACAGCGCTGTAGGGAACTTCTGGTCGACTGTAAGCACCATCCAGGCGCCATGTTAGGATATCAGGGTTTTTCTGTGGATGATGATTCAGTAGGTATTTTACCCAGAGAGGTACTCCCTTCTCCTCCACTCTGCCTTTCCAACACACCTATCCCACCCACCCCCCCACACACATGCAAATTCATGTGCACACACATATACGCATATCACACACATATACACACACAAGCACGCTCACATGCATAACACATACACATGCATACATATACACACCACACACTGAGACTCTGCACAGACACACCACACAAACACCACACACACATACACCGCACAGACTCTCACACACACACACATGCACATCACACAAATATATGCACACAACACACACTAACACGTATGTATACACATGTATGCATGCACACACACCCAGACATGCATGCACATACACTGCACACACTTATATGCACCCACACATGAATGTACACACATATGCACACAACCAAAAAAAGCTTACACACATTTTTGACATGAGCTACTGGTACTTTTGTCACAGATTCAACACAAAAGTGACACCCTTGTTAAGACAGAAGTATTAAATTGCCTTAAGAGGTGCTTCCGCAGCTGAACTTCATGGCCCTGGATCTATTTCTCACACTCTCCAGGTTCAGAGATGATTCCATCAGAGCTGCAGTTATCCTCCAGAAGGCTAAAAAGGGGTGGACCAATGTCACCCAAAGATTGCTACTGTGGAATGTTGTCTCTTGTGGGGAAGTGACATACACTGAGCGTCCACAAGACAGGACTTTAAAATACAACATCATCAAAGCATCAATGTCAGAAATGCAGAGTTGGAAGATAAGGTGGATCACCACAAGGTTCACTTCTTACCACAGTCAGAACACGGGCACTGCCCACTCTGCAATGACCTGCTCCCAGGCATGAACACTAAGGCCAGGGACCCTGCTCTCTTCACCTATGACCACATTTTCATTTCCTTAGATGACATTGCCCACATCATCTGTCACCTCTGCATCTTCTCCATTCAACATAAGTATCGGACAGCGGTAGAATGTCTTCTCCTTGCACACTGCCTGGTTTCCATCCCTTTTCACTTTTATAGCACCAATAAGTGAGCATTTTTTGTACAATGCCCTTTACACATAACGGAGAAGATGTCGTGAATTTCTGCACTGCATTTCTTTCTGGCAATTGCACAGGAAGTGATCCTCTCTGCATCACTTGCTTAAGAAGTGTGCACCCGAGAGAGGCAATTTGATGGAGTCTCCTCCTTGCTCCTTGAGAACCTCAGAGGAAAGGAGGGCAGATGCTAAAAGGAGGGGTTATACTGGGTCTAAAGGGGGCAAGCGCCCCCACCCTTTATCAGGCACCCACCTCACAGTGAGCTGTGTTAGGCAGACAGTGAGACAAGAGAGGGCCGAAGATTTCATTATAGTTTTAATGTATTTAGTAACCAGAAAACTCTAGAAATACTTATTGTTCCTTTGATTTCCCTTGTTAGCAGTTAGGACTAGTGCAGAACGAAAACTCAGCGCCCTTGTTGGAAAGTTATTGAGTATTTCAAGATGGTAATAACAGACAGAGCATGTGGCCAAATGCCAGCCTTTCTCACCGAGGGCACGGGTCCCAACCACACAGGCAAACACCCAGAAAGCCACCTCACTCATGATATTCTTTGCACATCCCTACTGAGTTTCAGATGTTTTCTTAGTTCAGGGGCCAGTTAGCTTTTTCAGTGAAGAGACAGAAATTAACTATTTTAGGCCCTCTTCGGGGCGAGGGGTGACATATGTTCTCCATGTCAACAACTCATTTTGTTTGTGTGTGTGTGTGTGTGTGTGTGTGTGTGTGTGTGTGTGTGTGTGTGCATAAAAGCAACCATTGAGCCCTAACAAATGAACATGATTATACTACAACAAAATTTTATTTATAAAAACAGGGACTGGGCCATAATTTGCCAACCTCTGTCCTAGACAGCTACTTTCTTCCATTCTGGAACTTTCTAATTTTTTTGAACTTATTGTTTTGTCTTCCACATACTGATATAAAAAAACCACAAACATCTTCTTGATAGATGAGGTTCTGGGGTACTTTGCTGCTCATTTCCTGTTCTTTGTTACTGAGGATGTGGATGTAAAAGCTGTGTCTTGGGATAGAAACATGAGGGATTCTCTGTGACCTAATAAATATTGCATGGGCATTTGAAAGGAAAGTTTATTCTCCATGGGGTATAGCGTTTAGAACATATTTATTAAATCAGTCTCATTAATTATTATTCATATCCTGTCTTCAGAAAGTGTAAGTGTTCAGAGACATCGTTCAGACTCAGACAAGAGCATGCCATGGCTTCCTTCTTCACAAAGAAAGCAGCAGCCATCTTGGCACATTTTCTAAGAGTCAAAGCACTGTGCAGCCCAGGATTTTATCAGGCATTAAGATCCTATTATTTGACTACACTACTATTTTGCTGATTTCAAATTTAGGATTCAAGGTTTTTATTCAAAATTGGTAGGAAGTTTTGTCCCTGATGATGCTATCTTCAGTAGATGCCAACTTCCTAAACAAACTGAGAAGATACTCATCTTCACCTGTGCCAGCTGTGAAAGTTCAGCACAGAAATTGTAGTCCTTGAGCCAATGTGTCCAAAACCAGAGGACCCCGCTCTCCAGGTCTCCCTCAAGGAAATGCATGTATAAAAGGTAGAGCATATCACTTGAAAGGGTTTTGGGTAAAACAAAACCAAACCTATAACATGAGGTAATTATCATCATAGTGTAGGGTGTTCTAGCTGTCTCTCACCCAAGCACATGAGTCTGACAGGAGGAGGAGGATGGGAGCAAGAAACAACATTTCTTAGCTTCTGTAAATGCAATAAGAGAAATTTTGGTTATTTTAGATAAAATGTGTAGTTTCTCCTTTGAAAATCAACCAAGTCTTGCATTTTGCTCTGTAATCTCACTGAACTTTGTAAGGGCCATTACATACTTCTGTCTCTTTGGACTGTGCCTTTTTTACATCTTATTTTAAATATATTTCCCACTTTGATACCAGTATCTTCAAGTAATTTTTCAGTAGGGACCATGGATGGCACTTATTTTGAAAACTACATGCCTGAGAAGGCTAGCTAAGGGATTTAAAAGCCACATTCACTCAAGAGCTACAATTACTGAGATTTTTAGAGTAATTGATGTTCTAGAGTAAAAAAAAAAAATGTCAATCTAAGTCTTACTTTTTGGGGGAGGGGTAGGGAGATCTTTTGTTCACTTTTAGGAAGATTGTAGACTTTTTTTTTACCTACTCCTATGTTTTAAGAATTTGTCTAAGATCAGGTAATCTGAGGACCATTTAAAAATTCATTTGGCAGAGTGCTTGGTGAATCATAGACAGAAGAAGCCAATCTCTGTCTCTCTTGGGGGAAATTGTCTTTTATCATATTTATTTATTTGTTGTACTATTTGTAAATAAATTCTATTCCTAGAAATTAATGTCAGATACACATTTGCACACCCACACACATGCAAACATACACTCACAATATACTTCATTCACCGTTAGTGTTCTAAGCTCCATCCTCACAATTTTAGTATTGGAATACTTTCTGCTTAGGTTCTTTAGATGAACTGACTCTGCTTTGGGCACTTTTCAAGGAGGTGGTCTTTATTTCCAAGTATTTTAACATTTAGATATGGTATAAGCTTCCCCCCCCAAAGACTTCCTATTTTCTTTCTCATGATAGACTGTTCTTGTTTGTTGATAAAGTTATCAATTCAACATTGAAAATATCAGTGAATCTCTTGTTCCCTTAAAAGGCTTCAAATGGCATGGTTTATTTATTTATTTATTTATTATTTAGCTTAAGAGTTGGGTACAGCCCAGACCAGCCATGAATTCTCAGTCCTCCTAGTACAGCAATCTGAGAGCTACAACCACAGTCTCACATCCCCACATGCATCATCTCTTCTTTGACGCAACATTATGTTTTAAATGTTTCTGTAAATCTCAATTAGCTTTTTGGATGATCTCCATTTAAAAAAGACAATAAAACTCCCCTTTCTAGAACAATCTGTATCTATCTGAAAATGCTTTCATGTTTTCTTCACTTGCAAGTGACACCAAAAAAAATTTACCCCTTATAAAAGGTGAATTTTAGCAATCACAATTCTTCCCATTTAATGTTTGAGAGCCCTTGTGGGTAGCCTGTGGTTTTCTTTCTTCTTTTGCCTTGAAAATTAATTTCTAGCCAGAAAATGTCTACATATTAGTCTTTTCCAATAAATGATTAATTTTGATTCTCATTTGAGGGACCTGTCCAATCTGTATTTTCAAGCTTTCCTTTAGCCAGAAACATTGTCTTCCACTAAGTTGCAAATGATTTTTCCAGAATGTTCTTCAGCAATGAGAACTATCCGGCACTCTGGATGTCTATTCCTGTCATTTGTTATTGTCTTCCCCTCCTTACTTTCATCTAACTACATCTATTTCCTCTTCAAATTAAGCTCCTCAAGCTCGCCTTTACAATTTCACTTTCTGCATGGCCAGTTCTGCTCCTCATTGCTTCTTGGGTGCTGTTAACTGTTTCCTTATTGCTTTATCAATTGTCCCAGATCCCTTGATTTCTATTGCATATTTTATCTCCCATTTCACAAATTCTTGTTTTATTTACTTCACTAAAGCCAGGTGGTGCTAACAGACTTCCTTTAGTTGCTTTTGCCTCAACAATTTTATTTAATCACCTGTCTTAAGGTGTTGAACTCTTTAGGCTCCAACTTCACCCTTGACTATGAAGTGTAACTGAACTCCAAAATACAACAAATGACTGTACACAAAGAGTTCTACTGTTTGTGCCCTCTTACAGTTTTAAACTCCTGTGAGAACTTAACCTAGGTGGTGCGGATGGTCTTGATAGGCTAAAGTCTTGATGACAGTCTTCATCAGGTTAGGGAGAGATGGGGATGGACTTGACCCTTGACCTTGGCCTTGATACAAGGAAACATTATCCTTGTGAGGTTTGTCTGCTGGTTTGGGACACATTTACACCACTCCCACTTTTTCCTCTTATTTTCTTGATCTCTGCCTGAGGTTCTCTCTGGCTGTACCTGACCCCATTCTGGATCCTATTGCAGCCACATAATCAAAGAGAAAAGCTCCCATTTCCCTGGAATCCACACTGGATAGAATCCCTGACCCAAAGATGCCCAGGCCATTTTCTCTGTGCCAGGACCTCCCCTCAGCTCTCCCGCCAAGCCGCTCTGAGAAGTGACAGCAGACAGTGGCATCTGGGCTCCAAGGGATAGTTTTCATACTCAGGCCCCATTCTTTACTATTCCATACTTCAAATTTATTTGTAGCTTTGATACTGTTCAAGAAACCCTTGGAAGTATTTCTCTATTTTTTTTAACTTGGCCACAGGGTTGAAAGAAGACCCTGGCTGACCTTTTTAAAACCCAGTCCATCTGCTTTGTGTCTCATATTAACCCTCGAGGCTTTGTGTGTCATTATCCCCCAGATGTGATGCAGGCTTCCATAGTCACTCCCCAAGACCTCTGTCCGGAGAATGGGGCATCTCTAGATGGTGGCAAGAGCCTGGTGAAGCTGTCTATGGCGACCTTCCTGTCCTAAAGTCACAACTTTCTTCCCTTCCTCCCCTTTCATCAAACTCCTCAGATCATTGCGTTTTAGCTGCTGCACTCATGAGGTCCCCAAATAACACTTCTAAGAGCCATCAATGTCTTTCATTTAAAATAAAATCCAATACATTTACTTATTTGTGGGAGGACATGCATGCCATAGTGCACGCGTAGAGGTCAGTGGGCAACTTGCTGGAGTTGGTTCTACCCTTCTGCTATAGGTCTCAAGGAATTAACTCAGACTGAGGTTATCAGGCCCAACAGTGAGCACCGCTGAATCTTCTCCCGGCCCCAATGCCTTCATTTCTGCTAAAACATCTCTGTCTTCTTGTTCTTGAGGCTCTTTACAGAATACATTCATTCAGCTAGTCACCCATGCCTTCTATGTTCTTTGGAGTCAACAGAGGTAAATAATCAAGACTCCTTGTACTCTGAGTACCTACAAACAGCAGGCTCTATGCTGGCATTTGGCATTCTTTGCCATTTAGCAATGGCAGTTGGCACTTTGGGTGTGGCCAGCTCTGCTCTCTCTGCCCTACTCCACCATCCATCCATTTCCCTGATTACAGGTGAGATATCTGAGTTCACAGAGAAACCAAGTAACTTCTTCAAGGATGCACAGCTATTAAGCGGTAGACTTGGAATGTGATCCACAGTTTTGCTTCAAATCCTAAGTCATCACCATTTAACCCTGTGCTCATGATTACTGTGGAATACTGCCTCCCCATGGTGGGGTTAGGAAATGTACAATTGCAGTTCATGGTGCGGATAGAGAATTTCCATACATTGATGTGGGAATGTGAGAGTGAGTCTTCCCAGGAAAGGCTTAAAACTGGGGCATTGAAATGGCTGACTGTTGCCGCATTAACAGAAGAAAGGGCGGAAGACTAACCACAGGTTTGTCTTCCATCTGCTCCCTCTTTGAGGACAGTTAATAATCACAATTACCATATAACTAAAAACCCAAATGGAGCTAGTTTTGAGAGACAAAGAGGAAGCTATTAATTACATTACGCTGGGGCAACAGAAACACACTAGGCTTCTCCTGGGCAAGTCAGGATGTTTGGCCACCTAGGTCATCCAAGGGTTCCTACCACCTCAGGTGTACTAGATGACGATCTCACTTTGCCTGCTGGTTGTTTGGTTGTTGGAGTGTCATAGCTCCAACTGGGATCTCGTGCTCTTCTCTCATTTACTTTACAATCTCTACAACCCTGGACTTGTTGTTTATGGGCAGGGTGACAGCAAACTGATCAGGATGCTGCTTATAAATGTTTGTCATCCCCGGAGGTCCTTTGTACACCAATGGGGTTCTACATCAATGAACAGAGGACAGTGGACAAAATAAGGTCTGGATGAGATGTTTCATGACCATCACTAAGCATGTTTTCCTTGCCCCACTGCTGTCAGAGAGGAGGAGCTGTCTGGAGTTGGGAGATTCTGAACAAGAGAAGGATTTTAAGTAAAGATGCAATGCAGAGGGGGTGATTGTTCTTAATTATTTGGGGGCCATAAGAAGCCCCACAGTTCATGTGTCCTTAAAGATAAGTGGGCTTCACTTAGGTGGAGATGGAGTGTGGACAACTGCACTGCGGCTAAAGGTGTGACTTAGTTACAGAACTCACACAGTGGCTTCAGTGTAAGTTTAAAAGTTGTGAGATGTGGTCAGAGATGAAACTTGGGAACTACATAGTACCCAAGAAAAGTCCTGAGTATTTTACCAAGGCATTCACACTTTAAGTGTGTTCAGAGTATATATGAGAGGTGGAAGTTGATGTCAAGGTTGATTTGTGGGTGTTGGCTTTTATTTAATTAATTAATAAATTAATTTATTAAGATTGATTTGGTATTAGAGTAAGATGGATGAGGTATAAAAAGAGATCAATTTGGGGAAGAGTTCACTGAACTGGTAAAAACAGTGGCGCCCTGAGCTAAAGTGATGGTCAGGTGGAGAATGGCAGACCCAGGATAGATGTGGGTATACACACAAGGCATTGCATCATGAGGAAGGATTGCTCCCAGGTCTTCAGTGGAAGTTCCCGGCTTACAGAAGCATCATACTTTGAGACTAGAACCACAAGAGGAGATGACTTTAGAGCAAGTGTGCAGACAATCATCCTTGCCCTGGCTCTCTCCCCCTTCTTTCCCGGGGCTACAGTCCTGCACTGCCCCTCTCCCCACCACCCTGCTCTGCCCTTCTGAGTGCAGTTTCTTCTTTTGCCTAGGCAACAGTTATTGGCGAGTCCTCTAGGTTGGACCTTGGCCATCTTCCTCTTCAAACCCCACCTCTTCTTGACATTTTAAAGTCCTTGTATCATCATCTTTATATTAATTATTAGCCGTGCCTACATTTTAACTGCTGCCCTTGGGCTAACAATATTCAAGGCTTTATTTTCAGTTCCAAAGCTCCAATGAAGCCGCCTACTCAGTGTCTCCACCCAAATGCCCTAACATGCTCAGACTCTGCCCATCCGTGACAAGGTTCTCTAGCATCCTGAAACCTGTTTCTTCCCGAGGCAGCTTCCCCTCCTACACACCCAGCCTACTTCTCATCTTCCTCTCACAGCAAAAAGCTTCCAGGTTCACTTATTCTTTTGTCTCCGTCCCCACCACAAGAACAGGTGATTTATATAACCAACAGACATAAGCTCACCACCACTGCTCTCAGAAATTCTTAATCTTAAATAAAAGAAATTACCAGTCTACAAACTTATTGCTGGAGGGATAAAATCCAAATTCTTCCTAAGGTCTCTCCCTGTCACATCACACTCACACTCAGATAACGTCACTCGGCTTTCCCGTACATTGCTTCTTTATAATCTGGCAAAATCTTGCTCAATTTCCAAGTTCCTGGTCCAAAGTTTAAAGTCTTCTTTAAAGCCTGCAAAAATTTCTCTCCTATCAACCCAAACTATTTCACTGAATTTCTCTTGGTTCGTCTCTTCCACTGAACCCTGAGCTCCTTGAGAAAGAGATATCTCGTTATAATTCCTAAGGCTTAGCACAGTTTCATTAATACTGAATTGAGCCAGGTTCGTGATGGTACATGCCTGAAACCCAGTACCTGAATGACAGAGGTAGGCGTGTCAGGAGGAGTTGAAGGCCAGTTTGGGTTACATGAGATCCTGTCATAACACACACACACACACACACACACACACACACACACACACACACACACACAGGGGTGGGAAGAAAAGGAGGAGAAATGAACAGATATGATATGTATTTCACCCTGGCCAGATAGTATTCATTGCTTGGAAGATAGGGAGGCATCATTGTTAGAGGACCACAACATTTCTCTAAGGGGTAGCTATCACTACTAGCACCATGACCACCAATGTCATCATCTCTGTTATGCCTGCCATCTTCTTTGTTGCCATCATCACTATTGCCATCACCCACCACTGTCAGCATCATGACATCATCATCTCTTTCACCATCACCACTATTATGATCATCCCTGTCACCATCAAGCACCGTGTCAATGATCCCTGTCATCATCACCATCATCATGAACTCTTATCACTACCGCCACTGCCATCACCCTTGTAATTTTCATGACCATCGTTATTATCTGTCACCATCACTATCATCCCGGTCACCATCATCCTGGTCACAATCAGTTACCACCACTTTCATCACTGTCGTTATCATCACCTCCATCATCCCTATCACCTTCAGGTCTCTAACCATCATCCCTGTCACTGTCTCTATATCACCACCATCAGTATCAGCACCGCCATCTTTAATATTACCACCTCGCATCCTTTGGTATGTATTTGCCAAATGTTGGTTAAAGGTGTTAATCTTTAGAACATTTCCATGAGCATAAATTTTAATGCCTGTTTCATTAACAAGAAGCATCAGAGGGGTTAACCGATTTAAAACCATTTCCCCAGGTTCATAGTGCTTGGCTGAGGTTTAAAACGTGGGCTGTCTACCCCCAAAGTTGGCATTCACAGACCCTGTGATTGAGGCACCCTGGAATCTTGATGGGAATGGAGCCAAGGTCCATCCTAGTTAGTGAGCATCATGGCTTGTATGTGTGTGTACAAGATAGGATTTGTCAATACTAACGGACAAGAAGTGGTCCACCTGCTACACCAGCTCTCCGTCCTCCCCATCATGTTGGCTTCCTCATCGCCACCCAAGCAAGGATTCTCCCTGGAGTTCAGTTTGTAGGAGCATGCTGCTTCCGCTACCGTTTGTTCTCCAGGAAGGAGGAAGGCCATCATCTCAGAGTGGCAGCTGTTCTTGTCTTTATACTCAGCCTCACAGCTTACTGTAAGAGTGAAGGACCTACAACACCACAATCATCTGAGAAGTGCTTGTTAAACATAAGTGCCTGTCCCAGTGAAGACTGGACCCAACCTGGCCAGAGAACTACTACTGCTCTAGCATATTCACTTCCAAGGTCAGCACTTCTCATTGGTTCTCTATACTGTCACTCCCCCAACCCCACCCCATGATCACTTCTGTTGGGATAGATCTTTGGGTACTAGGAATAAAAAACTTTAAATTTTTTTAATCAATTAATTTGTTGAGGGGGGTTGCTTCTGCATGGATATGTCTGTGCCCATGTGTAGTGCCTGCAGAAGCCTGAAGGGGGCATCAGAATCCCTGGGATTGGAGTTCAGGGTGGCTGTGAGCCACCACGTGGGTGCTGGGAGTGAAACCCAGATCCCCTGGAAGAGCAGCAAGTGCTCTCCAGCCCCGGAAGCAACAAGCTTAGCATGTTGTTGCTCTACTCTATAACCTTTATCAGGGATTCTCAACAAAATGTAACCAACAAAGTGGAACCAACCCTAGTGGCTCTTAAAAATAAATGCAGAGGCATCTTTTAATTTTTGGTTATCACAATGGTCAGGAAGAATCATGATATTTAGATAGCAAGATTAGGAATGCTAAGTGCCCTTCACTCCATAATGAAAAAACTGTCTCACTCGCTATAACCTCATGTCCATCAGGAAACACTGGTGCGAGTCTAAAACCCCAGAGTCACATTCTGAATCTGCCTCTGTGTGAGAACTCTTAACCCAGCTGCCTCAGTGTACCAGGGCTGTATTCGCTGTGCAGCCTGTCAAATTCCCTTTGGGTTCCACCAACTACATGAAGAGAAGTTCTTGTCTTTCAAATATATCCATGGAACATCTTGGTGACAGAGAACCACGCCTGATGTCTCCCTCCTCTTTCCACACTATCAGGTTTACTCCTGCCTCAGCATTAAGGTTTTCCTCTCCAGTATGGAGAGAGTGGGAAGGAAAGAAAGGAGAGGTGCACCACCTCCCAGGTAGATCTGAAATGCCATGCCTTGTAGTAATTTCCAATTGATTAACACGCTCTAGATGAGCTCCAAACTGACCCCCGCCGGATGTGTTGGCTCCTTATCCTACTCAGCTGCTATTCTTGCTTACTCAGGCCAGTGGGGTGTATAATTATGTTTGCAGTAGAGGCAGCAAGTGCCCACACAGATGTGGCGTTTCTTTCCTGTGGCATTCATTTCTTCAATCCCTTTCCACAAGGTGAGGGCACATGACCAGTATGGGTCAGTGGGCTGTGAGTGGGAGGATCTGAGTCCCTTCCCTCCTCCAGCATTTACTTTCTTTGTAGCTGTGATGGAGAAGGAACAACCTTGGCTCTCCCACAGTCCTAACTCCCAGGACAGCCATGAGTGGATCCTGTCACTGAGACTTGAAGGTTGCTTGTTACCACAGCATAGCGTAGCTTGCCCTAATTTAATGTTCTTTTGACTACTCAGTCTTGCATTTTCCAAGTAAATCGTGGGTTTGAGGTTGGCTTTACCACTGAAAGTGGTCTCGGCCAGCCTCTCTACACTTCAGTCTCCCCACCAGTGAAGTGGTGATGGTGACTGTACAGATGTTACGGGCCTGCAAAGGCTAAACAGGCTTGTACGGGCACCATTTATACCATAGGGCCTGGCAGGGAGCCAGGGCTGTGACAGCCACTTGTTATTTTTCCTGCTGATCTAAACTTGACTTTGCTTGCCCTGCCCCAGATCCTCACTTGAGCCTTCAGCTTTGGCTTCCCAGGGGCCTTCTCCTGTCCTATGCCTAAAAAGGCCACCAGTCCAGACTGCTTCCGGCTTCAGCCTTCTTTGCACCTCCCAGGACAGGACACGGCTTGTTGTAGGCACTGTGCTATCCAAGTTTTCTTTTCAGGGCCAAAGTACTTCAATCACTTTGATCACTATTGAGAACATACCTATGCCAAATACAGGAAAAGAATAAGCCAAGAGTAACGGAGGAAACTGAGTGACTTTCTCAATGAGAACTTGGCATATCTGAGAAACATGTCAAAATGTCCAAATATCCTCTTTGTCTTGTGTTCGGGAATAATTAAATTAGTACAAGCAGCTAGATCTCGCCTCCTGTTCTGACACCCAAAACAGACACCATTTTATATTAGTATAAAATGAGTCTAATTTGCATTTTTGTGTCAGCTCTGCCTGTCCAAGGGCTGACAGAATTTGTCCCTAAACACTGGGGAATAATTACAGGTGATAATTATAGGACAGATGCCTTCTTCCACCCCCCCCCATCCCCACACAGGACTCTATTCTCAGTGTAACACTGAGTTTTCCCAGGTTTCCAGAGTTAAGAAAAGTAGACATAAATTACTTGGTAAATTACTCACCCCGACAGAAACACAAAACAAATATTTTCATCTTACTTGGTTCCTGTCTACACACCAAGTCTTCTTATTTGTAGGCAGTCCTACAAACTATCACCTGGCCCCATAGGCCCTCCTCAAACCTGGAACCAAACTGCTGGAATATTTGCACAAAATAAAATCCTGGCCCTGGAGAAATGTTTGTCCTGGTGTCTTTCAAGGTAAGTATTGCAGCATATTCCAGGTATCCCCTAAGGCACTCTGCTTCCATCACATGGTGCCAGCTTTGCATTTTCATCACTCTAAATGACTTTCCAAGGCGTTTCAGAAAACAAGGTACATCAGTGTGCCTTGACACATCTACAAGCTTGAATTTCCCCTTTCCATCAAATTCAATCTGAACAAACTACTAACTTATGGAACCTCAAAGTGCAGAATACTCCCAGGCACTGATCACACCCCAGAGTGAGAATCACTAGCCCCAGGTCTCTGGGAGGTGGGAGGGGGTGGAGGCAGGAGCATGTGAATTTCCTACCAGCTGTAACTGATGAACAGTGGTCCAGTAGCTGCTCTATAATTAAGCAGTCTTAACTGCTTGGGCTCCATGATTTACTGAATCATGGTGCAGGGATTTTTCAATTTCTGGAACCTACTGGATCTCACTGGCTGTACTGACATGTGTTTCTCATTACAGCCCAAGAGCACAGGGTAAAGATGAGGAGAAAGGGTCAGGCTGGGAGGCCAGAGCAGACAAGGTCCTGCTCTGCTGCTCTGTCAGGATCTAGTCCTGATTGTAGGCAGTTCTAACAATGGGTTGGTCGGGGTCTGAACAAAAGTTTCTCCCATCTACAAAATAGGGACCATCTGTCTACCTACCAGCAGCTACCTCGGGCCTTGCGAAAGCACACGAGAGGCTGGGATGCTCACCTAAATTTGGACTTTCAAAATTTCCTTTGTAAGCTAATTGTTAGGAACCCAGATTTTTCCACAGAAAAACAATACTCTACATAGGCAGGTTCCAGTCTAGGATGACAAATATTTCTCCGTATCTATTACTTAAGTGTCCATGTCCCTGGGGTCCCACACTCCCTCACAACCCTGCAATCAGCACACCTCAAAACACCCAGTGGAAATCTGAGAAAGTGACAAGATGGGCTTACTTTGTTTGGGGAAAGGAGATAGAGACTTAGGTTGAGTAAAAAGTAAGTCTCGCCCTGTAGCCCCACCCCCTACCCCTGCTCTTTTCTTACTATTCTATTTTTTAAGTCTTTATGGCACACGTATCATGGCCAGCACTTCCCTGAGACTGGAGATGGAAAAATCTGCCTTCTCCTTCTACATGAAGAAGATTAATATGTGGTGTGTAAATGCACATTGCAGTGACAAAGGGCCCTGCCAGGAAGGAAAAGTACAACCATGTCCATGGTGGGTACTGAAGACCCCCTGGGAGATTTAAAAGATGCTCTGTTGTTCTTCTCTGGACAGGGGCCTTCCAAATCTGACTTTTCACATCCCTGATTGAATTCCCAGCAAATTACTCTTCCCAGCCATAACCAGAAAAGCATGTTTATATAAACATGAAATTCCATCAGTGTAAAGCCCTGTGCAGCCCAGTTGCCAGAGCTGCTAATAACGCCCTATTGTGTTACTGTGGTGTTCTGGGTTATCATTATACAGTCTTTGCTCCTGGTTGAAAAAACATGACGTTCCATTAACTATACAATCTGGTCTCTCTCCAGGCCAGAGATGCACCCTACTCAAAGCTGAAATGAGCTGAGCTTTAATGCCACAGAAAAGTGAACTGACTGTAGGAGGGAAGGGAATTACCGGGGTGGGGAGAGCAGCCACAGACTCAGCTCCCTGTGACCCGCGGTTCTGCCTGTAGCTAGCCACCCCAGCAGCCAAGGGGCTCAGAAGCCCAAGCACAAACCAAGTCAGCATTCTTTCCCTTCCAACTTTGCTGCGGTCTGGTGATGCACAGTGGTGTCTAGGGAGTTCCTTTCCAGGACAGAGGACTTTGTCTGGAGGGACTACCCTGTGGCCTGTTTGCCATGCCGGCCTGGTGGCCCATCCTCCAGCTCTGGACTTAGAAATCACATCAACTTGCCTGGGTGTGGGTGACAAGCTGGAGGTGTACACACAACGTAAAAGTTCTAGTGAGCTTTTCATTCAGCATAAAAATAACCCAGAAAGATGCTGGTGGGAAGACAGAGGCTTAGAATTGAACAGTGAGGGGTTGGGAACTCAGTTCACTGGCCAGAGCTCCTCTCCACACATTTCTTAAGAATTCAAAATTGCCTGGTGGTGGGTCACACCCTTTGTCCCAGCACTCAGGGAGCAGAGGCAGGCAGATCTCCATGAGTTTGACATCAGCCTGGTCTACAGAGCAAGTTCCAGGACAGTCAAGGGCTATATAGAGAAACCCTGCCTCTAGAAAAAGAAAAGAAAAAACCCAAAACCAAATAACAGCAACCAAAAAAAATAAAAAGAATTCAAAATCATATTTTGTTGAACATAAAATTGGTACGTTTATTGCAGAGAAATTTGCAAATTCAGAAGTTAAAACTCTTGACTTCTAGAGAGGAATTCTATCCTAATAGGAAGTCCAGACAGGCATATGCAGGTGGTGGCTTTGTCTTGCACTTTTCTGAGATGGGATCTAGTTACTGAGCCTTAGTTGGCCTTGGTCTCCCCAGGGTTGGCATCAAGCCTGGCCTCACTGCTTACAAAGGTGGAATGCACACAATGTTTGGAAACATAATAGTGTAAGTATTATATATTTCTCCTAAAATATCTTGCAAACATGCACAAACTGCAATGGATAAACAGTACTCTGCATATTTCATGTCTAACTGAAATCCCATTGTTAGACATTTAGGTAATTCTCAGTTTTTTACTATAAACCTCAATACCATAGACACATAGGAAGGGCTCCTTCTTGACTGCGTTTCTTTTCTTTTCTTTCTTCTTTTTAAGGTAAGGCCTTGTTGGATGGGAAAGCAGCCCCTTAGCTGTGTTAAAAGCCTGTGCTACTTCCTGCCGAGGCACCGCCTCACTGGCACCGCTCACATGGCCACCACATGTGACTATTTAATTTAAACAAAATTAAAAGTTCACGTCCTCATTTGCATGGGGACCACATATGGTGAGTAGCTACTGTTCTGGACAACAGGAACACAGAACACTTCTGTCCTTCTAGAAAATTCGACCCTGCAGTTCAAGTCCACAAAGACCATAAGTTATACTGTCCCTAGAAAGACAGGACACAGGTGGCCAATACTGGACACTGTGATGTTTTAAAATTCTCTGCCAACCTAATAAGAACAGAATCAGGTTTGGTCTTTTCCATTTCTTTAATTACTAGTGAAACAGAATGTTTTTGTTCGTGTATTAACTTTCACATATTTTTTTCCTTGGGAAATTATGACATAAGGCTGATTTCTAACCAGCTTTTCCATACTAAGGTCAGACTTCAGAGAGTAAATTAGGTTGCAAAAACGTTTTCATCTTACTACATTTCACTTATGCTGTCTTTCACTTATATATTCAAATCTCCCTGTGTTTTCTTCCTGTCATTCTCTGTAAGGTGTAAACCTGAGGCTACACAGACATTCCTCACCATTTGCCAAAGAACATCTTTAGAAATAAGGAACTCATTCCCCACTTATTTGAAATTCCACCAAGCACTCACAGGTACTTATATATTCTTCTACTTTGTACACATACACTTTGAACTTCACCAAACTGTTTTCATTAATTTGCTTTCTAAGACATTTCTATATTTGCTAAGAAATTGTCTTTATTATTCTTTCCCCAAAATGTTGTATAGCCTTTGGCTTGGTCCCCCCCCCCAGAAATAATTCTAAGATGATTCTGCCAAGATTCCTCCATCACCTCAATAAATTCGTTTATAAATTGAACCAAAAGTTGAACTCAAATTATAGATTTAGGACACCTGGTCATGTTCACAGCACCCGGCAGACCTCTGGGGAAATGGTGATGTTTGTTTGTTTGTTCACGTTTCAAGTTTCCCCATGGATTCCTTAGGATCTGTGATGCTATGATTTTTGTTTCTTTTGAGACAGAGTCTAAGGTAACCTAGTTTGGCCTTGAATTCACTATGTAGCTCAGGAACCCAGGATCACCTCCCTACTGCAGGCATATAGGCATGCCCAGCAACACCACAGTGAGTTTATGGGTTTCTGAGGTGCTAGGGAACAAGGCCTGGGCGTTCTGGGCAAGGATTCTACTGAAATGCAGCCCTCAAGCCCTCTTAAGGAGCACAATGGGGAGCATCTTTGGTTTCAGACAGAGTCCCAGAGTTTCTCTGACCCAGGAGCTCCGGCTCCCACCTGCTAAAGCAACAAAAGATTTTCCATTTCTTAGCCTGGGCCTGAGTTTTAAGTATCCACCTTCTCATAAATCTGTAAGAAAGAGATCTCACTTTTTATCCAAAGAATCTGGAGTTCAAAACAGTCTCTACGGAAAAACCAAACCCCAGCAGCAACTGCGAAGCACATTTGGTGTCCAGCGGCCAGCTTATTTTTCAGGACTCTTGTTCCAACTCCCAAATACTTTCCAGTCTGTGAAATTCATCTCCCCACCACTGTAACTGCAAGCGCCTCTCCTGGCACCGGCACAGATCTAAGGAGCCCGGATCTTAACGGACCTTTTATTGTTGGAGCTGCTTTTCAGCTGAGCGCCCATAAGCGAACTTGAGTGACTGTGGCTTGGCAGCCCTGTGGGGATCTGGAAAGTGTTGAACTGGTCTTAACTCCCTTCTCCCTTAAAGCAAAGTCCATTTTAGTCAGAAGGCCAACCATGCTGGCTTCCCTGGCAGCCCATCAGTCAAAAAGCCAAAAGCCCAAATTTACCTACATCTCAGCTCTGAAGGCAAAGGGCGCTTAGGACATTTGCCAGTATCTGAAAGCAATGGTTGACGCCACTCAGGAGGAAGGGTGGCAGTGAGACTGGCATCTGTCTCTAGGGTAGGGGGCAGGGATGGTACTCAGTCCCTACAAGGCTGAGGTCCCTACAAAGGGACCAGCTGGAATCCCAGGGGTAAGAGAATCCGTGACTTGGACTTCCACTAAGTGCCCAGGGTCATCAGGCATCAAGCCACGAGAACAAAGACTGCATTTTGTGACCGAACATTTGTAAAAGGAGATGGCTAGCTTTGAAGAACACCCTTGTCTCTTACTTTGGAAGTGTTTGTAAGTTCTACTCAGGTTGCAATCCCTCATCACCAAGGTGGAAAGCAATCAGACAAATAGAGTCAACTGCATCCTCCTGGGACTCGCAAGCTTGGGGCCAGGGACAGCAAGAAAAGCAGGCAAAGCAGCAGGGACTGCCTGCACCTGGGGACGGGAGCCCAGCAGTGGCGTCCCTGGGGACCACCCGACAGACAGCAGCATCCTCTAAGCACTTACTTGTCCAGGATGAAGTAGAGATCGAATCCCCCATAGCAAGCTGGTCCCCCGTCCTCGCGGCGTGCCCCGTGCCCGGCGCACACGAGCACGAGCGCAGCCACGCAGAGTCCCCGCAGGCCCGCACCCAGACACCCCGCGCGGTCCATGCTGCAGCCGGAGCGCTGGCCTCTCTTGCGTCTGCAGGACCTCAGGGGCTCGCCATACGCGGCCGGGCCTCCCGACGGGTCCCCTGGCTGCCTGGAAACGCCCGGAAGCAATTGTCCAGAAAAGTTCAAGGGTTTCACTCTGGTTTCCGCCGGTTCTGCGCTGGGGTTTCGGGTTTCAGGGACCCCAGGGCGCTCTACTCCGTGGAGAGGCTGGACTCGGGCCGTCAGGCCGCTCCCGGGCTGAGCGTGTAGCTTTGCAGTCGAAGCAGTTCCGTCCCGAGGGCTCTTTGTCCTAGATTTTAAGAATGATGGGGTGGGTTTGCAAATTGTTCTTGGTTGGGGCAGTGCGGTGTCTTTGCTCCCTCCTCTCTCCCCTCCTTTCTTAGTTTTTTTTTTTTTTTTTTTTTTTTTTTTTTTTTTTTTTTTTTGGTGGGAGGGCGCGGGAGGAAGAAAGTCCAAAGAGTGCCACCTTGTGGCCAAGGGCTGCGAAAGTGTTGTTGGGGTCCGCTAGACCTTGGCGAGCTGGGACAGGAGTGGGTGGGGAGTTTTGGTGGCAGGGGAGGATAAACAAATCTCAGAATCTTCAGGTGAGGTGTAGGCCTGTAATCGATGCTTCCTTTTTGTCTTGCTCCTTGCCTTTCCCACGGCTACTTCTCCATTCTCTCTAGCCTTTCCAAGCTTTCTTTCTTTTTCTTTTTTTCCTCTTCTGCATCTGCGAATACAGTCACTGTAAACATCTGATGGAAACTCATTTCCTTCAAGCAGGGTGGCTCCAATCCCAGACCAGAACTTTTCAAACACGAGCCTTTGTGCAAACGAGGCAGGGAAGAACGAGGCCTTTGTGATCTGAGCCATCGGGCAACCTTGCATAGTATTATTTCCTATCATGAAGAGCTCGAGTTGAACGCTTTGCACACACAAGGCCACCAAATGTGAGGTTTGCCTTGAGCCTGCTGCAGGCTTGGAATGGCTGAGGCCTCTGGATCGTCTCGTTTCAGGGAGTCTGTGATAAAGGTCTTCCTTTCTGCCTGTGAGCTTTGTTATCCCTCCCCATCTTTGATGAAGCACTGAGGAAGTAAACAGCTTTCAAGACTGTCAACAGTTCAAGCCATTAGGCGCTGTCCCACAGTCTTGTGCTTGCCTTTCTAGACCCATGGGTCTTCCTTAATTGGAGTCCCAGTTCCCACAGGATACAAGCTTTTCCACCACTCCGGAAGTCACCAGTCAATGTGAACTCTCGTCCCAGTTTCAAGGCTCTTCTAGACAGGCACACTTCTCGACCTCCATTCAAGAGCCTGTGAGACCTTTATTCCCCACCATGGCCATCCTGGTACTTTTCCGCCAAATCATATTCCAGTATCTTGGAATGCCCTATTAATCATTGGTTATGTTTTCAAATAAGCACATTATTAGTGAATCACACTAGCTCCCCTCTGGGGTGGTCTCCAGAGTGATCCAGCCTCAGTTCACACACCTCCCACATAAAGGAAGTGACTTATTTGATAGTGCCTATTTGATGGTATCTGATTTTTAAGGCACAAGTGTGAGAGATTGTGGCTTCCCTGCTTCTTCAGTCGCTTACTCTGAGGAGACTCAGTCGCTATGATGGATATTCTTGGTTGTCAACTTGACTATATATGGAATGAATTACAATCCAGAAATGGAGGGCACACCTGTGATCCAGATCTTGAAGCAGGAAGACACTGAGCCTTTAATTCGGACCTTTAGACTGGAAGACACCTTTAATCTGGGCCACACCTTCTGCTGGAAGCCATATCAGGATGATGGAAGAAGGAAGGGCCGTTCTTGCCTCTGTCTTGAACATATCAATTCCTTCACTGGCATTGGGACCTACTTCTGTACTCCAACAGATGATCAGCTGAGACACCCAGCCTTGTGGGCCTGAGCAGCTATTAGATTCTTGGACTTTGCATTCACAGCTAGCCCGTAAGTCATTCCAATAAGTTCCATATCTATATAAGGAGAGAGAGCGAGATTCATTCATTCATTCCACAAGTTCTCCGTGACTCTAGAGAACTCTGACTAATACATTGGTATAGTATGAGAAACCCCAGACCCCAGTCATGTGGCTGGACACTGCCATCTCTACCGACAGCCAACATCAGTCACCAGCCTGGTGTTTTGGGAGCTGATTCTCCAGGGCCTGCCAAGCCTTCGGGTGACTGCAGCCTTTGAGACCCAAGCAAGCACCTAACTTGGCCCTCCCCTGACTCCTGACCCATTGAAGCAGGGGACAGTGTTCTCAGCTGCTAACCTGGGGGCAGTTTGTTATGTGACAACAGGTAACTAACAACTGCCTATTGTCACTTTAACCCTTGAAGATTTTCCGTAGGACAAAAGTGATTTGACAGTTTCTCACACTTACTTGTCTACGAAGCTGTTTTCGGGTAACACCTACTGGCACCCACATTTTGGGAATTTCTCTTTGTGAGAAAAAAATAATTAGGGGAAGTAAAAATACTCTAACTGGTCTAAGTTGGCCTTTTCTTTACCTTCTCCTGCCTCAAATGAGGAAAACTCATCTTGGCCCCACCAAGCTCTGTGGTAAGAAATAAGGAGGGAAAGTCTACAGAAACTGTCTTGACCGATGAAGGCTGGAAAACCAGGGGACAATGGTCCAGGAAGAGAAGGAACTTGAGGACAGTGTAACAAAGAAAGTGTTTGTGAGATTGGCAGGTAAAGCTTGAATATCCCTGCAGGGAAGCGAGGGACAGGAGGAACCAGTGAGGTTTTAGGAACATCTCTCATCTGCATGCCCTCGTGATCTAAGGTATCTAAGTGTTTGGGTGGCAGAGGAATCCCTTGAGAATGTAGCAGGGACAACGGTTTAGGAAGTCAACCTGGGAGAGAGCACTGGGTTGTGACAGAGCTCTCTAAAACCAAAGACACCATTACAAAGGACAGGTAGAGGCATAGACTCCAGAGCAGGAGGAGGGTCCATTTAAAATATTCTCACAGAGGAGCAGGGAGGATAGAAGAGTGTGCCCCCCACCACTCCCAGGACAAATGTGGCCCTCAAGAGGGTAGAGACACTCAGGCATTGGAGTGTTCCAGCTGCCCCTGGCCTTTCCTCCAGGTTTTTACAAAGAGCCCTTTTTGGTGCAAGCTGGTCATCTCCAGTTTGCTACCTTAGCCACTGCAGCTGCCTCCCCTTCCTGGTCCTCCCCCTCCCCCACCTATACAGGTAGAAACCAGGGTGTGAAGGGATCAAAACAGTACCACAAGCTGTGGAAGTCAGGAGAATAAGTCCCAGGAAACCTCCATTACTTTGACAAGTGTCAATTTCACTAAGGAGTGTTGCTGTGGAGAACAACAGAGGGAGGAGGCCCTGTGCTCAGTCACTAGCAAGGAAACACCTTCCTTTCCGGGGAAATAAGAGAATAAGTGGGTAGTCTGTGACTCTTGTAGATGTTTTATCTGCAATAGGAAAAGTATCAAGATATTTAAGGATTCCATAAATCTCAAACTCTTTGTTTTTCAAGAGATTAGAGAATTTGCCCCTAGACTGACATGCCAAGGCTTCAGTCTGACACAGCGATTGCCATACCAGAGGGGGCAGAGTTTCTTTCATTGAGATAGTAGTTATTAAATATGACATGCCTGCCTATCAACTTCTTACTGACTCACTGCCTTGTTGACTTCCCTCCCGTGGTCCAGGTCCCGCAGTCAAGCTTCAGACACCTGCTAGGTGCCGCATCACAACCATCTGTCTATCACACTGCCGTCTTATCTTCCCAGAATCTCACTGGGCACCAAAGAGATCCTTGGGCTATTGACCAAGGCCCTAAAAAAGGCTCCAGACAATGCAGACAAATAAAATTTGTTTCTCTAATAAATAGTTGCCAACAATATGGACAAATCTGATACATTCTAGTACATTTCATGTCAATCGGGTAAACCCACTATTTGTAGGCTCTTGGATGTCTCCCTGGTCACCCAGACCACACACCATGTGTAAAAAGGTCAGGAGAGTATTTATCTTGAACAACAGAATTTCTGAAGAATCTGAGCCATGTTGGCTTTGGTAATAGGATAAACAAAAGTGCCAGTATAATCAAGCAAAGCCCAGGCGCTGAAGTGATCTGAGAGAGATGTCATGAGGGTGTCCTGGAGGCCAGGCAATCCTCAACTGCAGTCCAGAAATGGCCAGAGCTGTTCAACTCAGGAACATTAACACTCCCACCAAAGCCAAGCTGAGTCTAGTTCCAAGTAGGTTCAGCATAAAAAAGCTCTTGATTCATTCCAAAGCCCCAGCCTTTGGGGCCTGCTAACAACCCTTGCCATGAAGGCATGAAACCCACTCAGGATGGAATGTAACTCAATGCTGACTGATCAAGAACCCTCTAAAATATAAGCTCATATTGTAGATGGGTCAATTATCAGTCCAAGACAGATCCTATTTAATATGTTTCACAAGCTAGTTTTGCTAGGGATATATGCCATCTACATTAGTAAATTCTCTCACCAATGGGACAAAAAAGCAACAAGGGGGTCTTTAAATAGGAAGGGATACAGTCTCCAATGGTGTCCAGAATTTGAGGCAGCTGGTCACATTGCATCCAAAGTCTGGAAGCAGAAAGCAATGAATGTCAGGACTGGGCTGGAGCCCCAGCCTGTGGAAAGGTCTCACCCACAGTCAGGATGGGGCTTCCTACTCCAAATGACCTAATATAAAAACTCCCTCACAGATTTACTCCAAGGTTTAGTTACCAGGTAATTCTGTAATGCTGACAGTCATTATTAACCCAGCCTTCAGAAGAACTCATTCTCTGGCCCTTGCTGAACAAACAGTTCATTTCATGTAAAGACGAGACCAGGCCAGCTAAACTCAAAACTCGAGCTGAAATAGGTCAGTACAGTGCAGGGTCCTGACAAGCCTGGAACTTATGTACAAATGAGGGAAAGTTATCTTAGATAAGCTGAAGCCAACACAGAGCTAATCACAAACCAGGTCAGCTCAGTGCCAATTCTGCTCAACTCTGGCATATTTAAGGGTCTTACTCACAGATTTCAGACCAATCCACACTGGTGAGAGATCAGCGGAAATCTCTCCAGGACCGTCAGTCCATAATCGTTTTGACCCTTGTAATGACCCATGTTGTGAGTTTCTCCAGCAGAGAAGACTACTTGAACATTGGTTCAAGCCAATAGAAAGTTTTTATTAGCCAGCTGGTGACTGCACTAGGTGCTCAATACCCCAGTGTAGCCCAGAGCCTTTCTCAGGATGAGCTTTTAAGCACAGAAGCCACACACATCCTGGGTTGACACACATCAGTCAGCAAGAACAGTTAGCCAGAATTGGAACTACAGAAGCCAATGAGCAAGGGTAGTTCCTTTAGAGACTTTCCCAGAACTATGGGCTTTGATTGAATAGGTCTTTGTTCTTCCTCTGTCAAGTTTTACTGCCTTTGTGCTGGGTTTCAAGGCCTGAATGATTGATATTTCCATCATTATATCAGCTGTGCTAAGGTCTGGGCGGGGGGCTGTTACAATGCCTTCTAAATCGCATGCAAGTGGCCCTCAGAGTGTGTGGGCACATGGCCCATGTATGAGTGGGATGTGTGGATGGGTGCTGTAAAGGAGGCTTGCTCATTGAAGAACAATCCCATTGAGCCCTTCAACGTACAAATATCTGTAGAATACCAGAAACAGGCTTAGGGATTTGAGGAATACAAATATTAGTGTCCGATTTTGTTTCCTTCCTTGTCTGATACCCTCTTCTTCCCTGATGAAAGCTATCAAAACAGGCAGAATTAATGTCAGAACTAGACAGGGTGACCCGCAAGTGAATAACAGAGTCTCAAAACAAGCTGTTCAGGCAAAGTGATTCCTCCCAGGATGGCTGTGCAAGCTTCTTGGCTCCCTTAGCTCAATTCCCTGCATAATAGAGAATAATGTTGGCTACCTCACTGGGTTGTTCAGTGGCTCAACAAGATAATATATCATCCATAGCCTCAGAAAGAACTCAACAGATTTGGGGTTTTATTGCTATTGGGAGATCCTGAAAAATTGTACTCGACCTTCTTCTGGAGCCATTTGCAGATCATGTGGTTTTTCTAAGAATGAATCAAAGCTCACTTTGTATGTAGGCTATTCATACTATAGACTTGTGAAAATGCAAAGACTTTAGCTCATCTAGGAACAACTGGGAATTGGTGGTTTCCTAGGATGCATGTAGGAAACAAATGGAAAACAGACTTAGGCTATTAATGATAACCCATTGGCTAGCATCCTATTTCCATCAGCCAAGAATGTTTAATAGCTCCAGTGAGATGACTGAGTGTGATCAACAACCAGTGATATTCCTTTCTCTTACTTCTTAAAATCTTTTTATTATTACTGTGGTGTGTGTGTGTGTGTGTGTGTGTGTGTGTGTGTGTGTGTGTGTGTGGTGTTTGTGTGTGGTGTGTGTAGTATATGTGTGTAGCATGTGTGTGTGGTATGTGTGTTGTGAATATGTGTGTGGTGTATGTATGTGTGGTGTGTGTGTGTTGTGTGTGTTGTGAAATGAGTGTGTGGTGTATGTATTGTGGTGTGTATGGTGTGTGGTGTATGTATGTGTGGTGTCTTGTGTGGTATGTATGGTGTGTGTCGTGTGTGTATATTGGGGGGCTGTGGTGTATGTGTGTTATAGTCTATGTGTGTGGTGTGTGTGCATATATATGTGTGTATGTATGGTGTGTGTGTAGTTTGTGATGTGTGTATGGTATGTGTATGTGTGTGGTGGTTTTGTGAAATGTGTGGAGTGTGTGTGTGGTATCTGTATGTGATATGTGTGGTGTGTGTAGTGTGTATGTATGATAGGGGGTTGTGTGTGTGTGTATAGTGTATGTGTGTGTTGTATGTGCATATGTGTGTCTATGTATGGTATGTGTGTGGTGTGATGTGTGCGTATGATGTGTGTGTATGTGTGTGTGGTGTGTGCATGGTGGTGTGTGTGGGGTGTATGGTGTGTGTGTGTGTGTGTGTGTGTGTGTGTGTGTAGGGTGGGGAACATGTACATTTGTACATTGAAGGTCAGATGACAACCTTGTATAATTTTTCCTCTCCTTCCACCTTTTTGAGAGCTCTAGGATCCAATTCAGGTCTTCAGGCCTGCTTGGCAAGTACCTTTACCCACTGAGCCATATTGCTGGCCCTTATTCTGTTTTTTGAGATATATAGATCCATTTAAAAAGCACAGATTGGGGGGTGGATCTGGGAGGAGCTAGGGGAGGAGTGGAGGGTGAATATGATCAAAATACATTGTGTGTGTGTATATGAAAGTCTCGAATACTCAATAAACATTACACTAATAGTAAATACTCTTACTCTCCATTCTGATTAACTTCTTCACTGATTCAAGTACTTTTCAGACATCTACTGTGATGGCTTATCTTTATGGTCAGCTTGACTAGATTTGGAACCCCCTGGGAAGTACATTTGGGGGTGACTATGAGGGTTTCTAGAGAGTTAACTGAGGAGAGAAGAACTGCCCTAAACATGGGCTGGGTACCAAGACTGAATAAAAAGGGGAGAAAGGAAAACCTAATAAGCATCTGCGTTCATCTCTCTGCTTCCTGATTGGATGCAATGTGACAGTCGCCTCACATTTGTGCCTCTATCCTTTCCCCACCACTATGACCTGTATCCTCAAAATGTGAGCCACAAGAGATACTTTCCCTTTCTCAGGTTGCTTTCTTGTTATTTTTTGTTGCAACAAATGAGACAAAGTAACTAATATACTTATTATGTGTAAATCCCTGTGCTTTGAGTGGGGGATACATAACAATTGCTTGTGCTTTAACAGAGATTATCAGGAAGGCAGAAATGTATAACCACTATTGGCCCAATGATTTTCATCCTCTCTTTGAGAGGAAACTCAACATGTCCCTTCCACACACCATGAAAAGTCCAAGAGAATAATAACATCCTCAGTGATACATTTATGAGGACGAGGACGACTTGTTCCAGAGGTGAATGAACACAAATGTTTCTTTCTGCTCTAGGGAGCTCCTTCTCACTAGGAGACCTAAGAGTCATCATGGAAGAGCCCATGATAATAAGACTAAAATCTGAGCTATACCAACTGCCTCCGGCATATGTGAGAGATCCAGGATGCTCATGCCCACTCCTAACCCATCAGAACTCACCAGAGCAATGTGCAAATGGAGCTGTAGCTAATGAAATATCCGTTTATCTGATGTGTTTGCTCTAAGTGTTGAGCCCCTTGTGAATTGCTTGAGAGCAGTAAGAACTGGGACAGATTTTCAGATGTAAGGAAATGTGTGCCCAACCAAGATGGCTTTCTAAGAGGTTGGCTCATCCTGGATCCTCGTATTTGAAAGCATTGCTCTTTCCCGTGGTCAAAGTAAAAACCGAGATATCATGTGTCACTTATTAGGCATGAGGTCAGCTAGTTTCCCGAGTAGGGGCCAATTCCGAAGCCAGAACACACTTGTCAAAATGGAGAACCCAAGGCATGAAGGGTGTTGTGATTCCAGCCTTTGTTTTCTTCTCTGTTGTATTTCTCACCATGGGTGATTGCTGTGCAATCTTAACCATCTTATGAATTTAGCCATATTAACTTGTGCCTTAAACCCAAAGAAAACAGTGCAGTAAGTGAATAAACAAAGAAAGAAAGATAAGGGAAATTATTATCTTTGGGTCGAAATAGACAGAACACTCAATGGAATTGTTACAGGTCTGAGAGCCAATAAGGAAGAAATAAAGACCCATAGTCAGAAAACTGTTTCTTAACAGTCAGATCCACCCAGAGACAGAAGGAAAACCTTGGGTGGCAGATAAGGAAGAGCCATGATTTAGTGATGGAACAGAAACTTACAAAGCAGAAACATCATGGGAATTCATTACATACTTCCTAAGTAATGAGGTCAGTTTAAAGCACAATTCTTGATCATGCACTCAATTCAGGAACTGTGGGAAAGAGAAAGAAAACATCGAAGCCCAGCAAAGCAACGGCACTTTAGGCACACATAGTAGATATTTTTGGAATGCTTTCCCCAAATGTTGATAGTTCCCCATAAATCTTGTTTTTCTAACATATAACTGTTACAATTAAATTTTCTAGTCTTCATTGCACTTGAATCTAGTTATATGAATCCAGTTATATGAGCAGTATAGCTCCCCAGTTGAACTGACTGCCCCCTGCTCTTGAGATGTCCCTTCATATATCTTCTTTCCAAAGATTCCAATATATTCTCCATCCCTCTTAATTAATACCACAGCTTTACATTTAATTACAAAATTATAATCCAGAAACTAGCTCCGTGCATTTTACATTCAGGATCAATGCATGGGTGGAAGAACTTTGGAATTCGTGACTTATGGGAGTTGGAGCTATGTGTGTGCTTAAATACTGCCTTAGGTGATGAAGAGGAGTAAGAAATGAGTAGTGAGGGAGAACCCAAGAGAACACAGATGTTTTTGAAGAGCTTGGCATAGAAAGAGAAGAAATAGGGGAAAACAGTCATGTGTGTCAGTTGGAGCACAGATGCAGAGTCCTGTAAGGTCTTCATTAGACTTAACAACTACAAGTTCTTTGGTGATGGATAAAATGTAGTGAGGTGTGGAAGAAAAACCCACAGTGCAGCTTGTGTAAATCAACACACAGCATCAGGTAGAGGTAGTGTGGTGGTTGGTTTTAAATATCACTTTGCCACAGCTCAGGATTACCTGCACAGGGATCCTCAGCTGGAGGATGTCTGTCAGGTTGGTCTGTGGGGAACTGTCTTGATTGGTAATTGATGTAGGAATGTCCAGTCCACTGTGGGCAGTATTATCCCCTGGGCAGGTGGTCCTGAGCTGCAGAAGAGAGCCAGCTAACCATGAGCCTGAGCAATCCAGCAAGCAATGCTCCTTCGTGGTTTCTGCTTGCTTTCTGCTTGAGTTCCTGCCCTGACTTCCTTTGCTGTTAATCGGTGCCCTGGAGGTGTAAGCTTAACAACCCCACTCCTCTCCAGCTGTGGTGAGTTTTATTGCTCTTACTGTCCCCACTTTGATTTTTAGCGAGATTCTGAAAACAAAGTTGCACGAGTTCATCTCACCATTTGTTCCAGTGATAAACTCTGAGTACACTGTTCAGTCCCTGTCACCCGAGAAGGGCACAGAGAGTCACTTCCCTCATCTTTACTTCAGCTTGACGGTGTGGCTTCAGTCTGCCAGCTCCTGGCTAGCTGACGGTGCCTGGTTGAAGATGCTTACTTGTGTGTGTCATGAATGCTGCTGAGATGCCATGATGGCTTTAGTCATTGACTGATGGGGCTGATATAGCTCTGCTCTGGAGCAGTTAGTTCATTTGTGTAGGAACCAGTGTGTAACTCCAGCTTTGCCCAAAGCATCAGCTTACTCTCTGCAGTGGGTACCACAAGAGATGGGCTATGCCAGCTGTGCCCAACTCTGACACTGCCCAGATGAACCTTGTAGGGAGGGGGCAGAAAGGGGAGAGGTTCTCTGTGGGCAGTCCCCTTCTCTGTATTTCTTCTCTAGGACATTCTTAGCAAATTGCTGGAGAGATGTCTGTGCTGAATCTCACTGTTTCTTGAGCAATTTCCATGGAATGAATGAATAGAGGAGGGAGGAGCCACTTGCTTTCCTGGAGCATGAAAGGCAGTATTGTGGATTTGGCCTCCCTGGGTGGTTAGCTAAAGGATTCAGAGGCTCTGGGCAGGCATAGATCTTAATGAGATTGTACGTGTGTGTGTGTGTGTGTGTGTGTGTGTGTGTGTGTGTGTGTGTCCCCTACGACTCTGGCTTCTTACAATAAGCTTAAAGGACATAAACCTCATCTAAAGCTTAGTTTGTGATGTTGATGCAGATCACAGCACTGTCTTCCAAAATCCATGCATGCCCTGTCAATAGTATTGAGAAATTTGTGTGAGAAGAAACATTGAACTTATACTAACTAGGCTAACTAGGTTAGGTTAACTAAACAACTAAAGTGGAACTAATCAAGGCTCTGTCTGATCCTTCAGAATTTTATATTTGATTTCTATTTTAATGATTTGTGATGTTAGTTTTTATTTTTACTTTAGATATAGCATATTTTCCCTCACAAAAATTCCTATTTATTTTTAGTGTGTATGAGTATTTTTCCTATATGAATTCAGAGGCCAGAAGAAGATGTTGGATTTCTTGGAGCCTGAGTCATGGATGTTGTAAGCTGCCATGTAGGTACTGGGAATTGGGCCTGGGTACCTAGGAAGAGAAGCAAGTGCTCTTAACTGTTGAGCCATCTCTTCAGCCTCACTTTTCTCTCATTTTTAATGGTGAAGGCCTGGCTCAATGTTCAACCTTCTCTTTTGTACAAAATGAAGATTTAAGGCTCCAGATTCCCTCTTTACATGGCCATGGACACTACTCACATGGTTTTCTGTGTAGGGCTTTCCTTATTTCATGTTATAACATATGCTCTGCTTGTAATCATTAACTTTTCTTCAATTCTTGTCTTATTAAGAAACATGTCACACAATTTCAGGACAAATGAAATTATTTTGTTTCATTTGGGGAAATATTTGTTGTCTCAAATAAGTCAAAACTAAAAGAAAGTGTCATGTATGATGCTAATGATTTGAATAAATTGAATCTGATTTATATCTTAGTTTACATAATTTCTATATGTGCTTATAGGAAATATGTATTTTGTGATATTCTATATATTCTTATTCAAATAAGGTAATTGATCTAAGGACATTTGCCAATGTCCTTAGTTCTTCATGCATAAGCAATTAAAAGATGGGTATACAAAATATTCAACTAGGATAGTAAAATTGTTTTTCTTTGAAGTTATTATAGTTTTTCCCTTGTATATTTTGATAAGCTTATATAATCTAGAATTTTTATCTTCCCAGTAGGTTTTGTTTTTAATCCAAAATAGATACTAGATAATTCTTCTACAAAACATTGACTTCACCATTTCCCAAAGTCAGGTACATGACGCTGAACACACTTTCTGGAACTTAGTTTTCTTTCTTTGCTTCCTTCATCAAAGCAACATCTGCAAGTGTGGTCTTTTCAGGTGTATGCATTTTTGTCTGCATGTATGTATGCACACTGCATGCATGCCTGGTGCACACAGAAGTCATAAAAGGGCATTGTATCAACTGGGGCCTGAGTTATAGATGATTGTGAGCTGCCATGGGGGTGCTGAAACTTGGGCCAGGGTTAACTGGAAGAGCAGCAAGTGCTCTTAATCACTGAGCCATCTTTCCAACCCACTACAGCTGTGATCTTTGATGGATCTTTGACAGGTTTTTTGCTTTTATGGGCTTCAGAATATTTCAGAAGTAACACTAGTTTACAAAAAGTGATGAAACTACAACATAGTGAAAATAATTACTATAACTTCCTACCAGTGGACACTAGCCAATATAGATAATGTCTAAGTGGTGGAACTCAGTATCTTGTTTAGTTTTGTTAGGTTTACATAGGGATAACTCATACAAAGATAAAGAAATGGAGTAAGAATTTTCTGATGACTTCCAGAAACATACAAAAAATGTATGGAAGCAACTTTTAAAATGAAGTGCAGGTTGCTACTATACACAATGGTGGGAGAATATTTTCTTCCAGATCTTTCTCCTTTGGTGGAGACCCTTGTGCTTGGGTACCCTATGATGTCACTCTTGGTCTGTCAAGGAATGGAGGTTGTAGACTATTGAACCAGATATGGTCAAGGGGATACGGAAGTGGGATTCAACATTAGGCGATGTTTCTTGATCTGGGAAGGCATATGAACATGAAGACTGAGGCTGACTTTCTGGTCTAGCTATCCTGTCCTATATATGATGAAAAGCAAGCTCATCTCAGATGAAGGAGGGGCTGGAGTTTACAGGGGTGGAACATGCCATTCTGGGGAAAGAAGCGATCTGAGGTTCTCAGTATCAGCAGGAGTATGCTTCTAGTCTCTAGTCTCTCATTCCCAGCATCTCCTTGGGTTGTTACAGATACTCCTGGGTCCTTGTAGAAGACGCCCCTTTCTGATTATGGCCACTTTGAGTGGATGTTTGTCCTTGCTGATTTGAAATGGCATTTCATATACCAGCAAGAGAGTGGTGGCATAATCTAAGCCCAACCTCAGGCTGTGGTTTGTGGTATCTGAAGCCT
Organism: Cricetulus griseus; assembly: GCF_003668045.3. NCBI lineage: Eukaryota > Metazoa > Chordata > Mammalia > Rodentia > Cricetidae > Cricetulus > Cricetulus griseus. Next base: position 55,980,732 of record NC_048601.1, on the reverse strand, counting down.
CTGAAGGGGTCCTTCCTAAGGGAGAGGTCTTAAATACGAGAGGTCTTAAATACAGGCTGACAGGTGTGTCTGACATACGCCATGTTGTACTCTCATAGAAATCATGAGGAATGTCAGTACAAACTGTATGTGGTGCCAGGTGGGTTTATTGAGCCTTAAAGAAGTTAATCAACTCTCAGAGAGCATTCTCATAGTCGGGTGTAGCAATGGTCAGAGCCCACATTTTATTTCTCTGATGATCAAATCCATAGTGACTTCTAATATGTTTCCTCTGACGTTCCACAGAAGGACAACTTGATGATCCACAGTATATTAGCAGTGAAGCACTTCTGTGCGTACAAAGGCTGGTTCGGTCCTGGCGAAAACAAAAGTTTGGATCAGTGGCTGTCCTGGGACTCTTTGGGGACTGTGGGGAGTGTCACATAATTTCTAAGGTACACACTAACTTCAAGATCTCTCTCTCCTCTCTACTCTCTGTCTCTGTCTCTGTCTCTGTCTCTCTCTCTCTCTCTCTCTCTCTCTCTCTCTCTCTCTCTCTCTCTGTTTCTGTCTCTCTCTCTGTGTCTCTCCACTTCAGAGACCTGGAAAGTTGTAGATAGATTATGTTCTTACCTTGTGGCTAGTATTCTTTGAATGCCAAGAAATAAGCATTGGAACTATAGGAAGTCAAAGGTTTTATTGGCAGTCTCCTTTCATTTATCCATCCATGTTTTTGTGCTTTCTTTTGAAGACATTTGGATTTTTTTCTATATCCCACCCACCCAAGAAAGACAGTATTCTATAATGTTTAAACACAGAATCTGAGCCAAATGCTTGGATTAACCCTGACAAAGGCTTTGGGACCTTTCTCTGTGCCTCAGTTTCCATAAAGTAAGACTCATAGAGCAGTAGAGCCTGTGGATTCTAAGATTGCTTCCGGGAGCTTATGAACTAATGTTTCTGAAGCACATGCTAATGAAATGTCTGCTCTGACGCTCAACCCCACAAGGTTGGTACCATCTGGGGTCACACTACAGAGTCTGATGGCTCCACCAGCACTGACTTGGGGTGCACAGCATCAGGGGGTACACACCTGGAATCTCCTCGGCTACATAGGTTGGGATGCCCTGGCACATGCCAGCAATCTTTGGCCCGAATGTACTCAGGTCCTCCACTCTGGTAGGGTTGATGGAGAACATCAATTCCTTGGGAGTTGCTCCTTCAGGCTCTTTATCCTGAAGTTGAGTGTGAAGAGGAAAGAAAGAAAATAAGTGTGCGCTGAGTCCGGGGATTTGCTGATCTAAAGGGGACAAGGGCACTAGGGGTGTTTCTTGGCTGCCATTTTTTTTTAAATCAAGGAAAAGAGAGAATTCTAGCTTTGAATGTCTTGGTGTTTCTAAGTGCCCCGAGGGACTTAGATGGTTTGAAATCATAAAAACAGAAGTCTGAGGCAAAAATGTATCCTGAAATGTGAATCAAACAGCTTTCTTAGATTCTAGGGGAGGACTATGTGATAACTTCTGAGGATAGAGCTTATTTACATTCTCTACCTTGTGGGTTATAGGTACCTAGGCATCTGCCTGTGAAAACTATGGATTCCCTCTTTGCATCTACTGCAGCTATGATTGACAGGGGATATAGGACATTTGATTTTCAAGCAAGCAACAAATCCTTTTAAAGTTAAGAATATCTCAAACATTGTATAGGATGTACTTAGGCTCTAAAAATGATTTCTTTTTATCTGAAATCCAGCTTATCTAGGCAGTCTCTGTGCTTGCCAGTTCTGATAACCATGACTACTGCAGGGGTGTGTCCTTGAAGTACTGAGGGCTTGCACTGAGGTGTGCAGACCTTTTGTTTGGATGGACCCTGCAGAGGCAGGTGTGTGCCATAGCATGTGGTATAGTGGAAACATCCCCCACTCAGGCAGTCACCTAGCATTCTTTATACCGTGCCATTTACCATGACAAACATGGTGGCATGCTGTGCAAAGAAGGAATGGGTGTAACTTTATTACTGGAAACCAGAAGACCTCTCACTCCAAATGACAAGGCTTGCCTTTACCTTTTGCTCCTTGACCAGTGTGTCGAGTTCTTGAAGAGAGGGCATGACATTCTTGTTCATTTTGTGCACAATGCACGATTTCTTGGCAAAGATTCTGGTTGCAGCAAAACTCTGTTAAAGAAGAGAGAAAGCACATGTGAGGCACAGGTTCCCCAGAAGCTTCATGCCTAGTCACAGCTGAGGGAAATCGAGCTCCATTGTCATGAGGAGCTGGGATAAGTGATCTGCAGCCTGCTGTCCTGCAGTTGTGCCTGTGGTTAATATGTAGAGATGGCCTGCGAGCTCTTAGAGGGTGGAAATAGGGATCTAACCCACTACCTCGGCTTCAGTTCTAACACGGTAGGAGGCTGTGTGTGTGTGTGTGTGTGTGTGTGTGTGTGTGTGTGTGTGTGTGTGTGTGTGTGTGTGTGTGCTGAAATAAACTTTGTTGGGTGTCCCATCTTAGTCAACTTCCACCCTTGAAGTTTTTAGGAGGCAGAGAAGATGGAGTTTGTTTCCAAAGGTACAAATTGAAAAACAAAAATAGTAAGTGCAGAGTAGGATCAAATGGTGTTAGCTTTCCTTCCTTTTTTTCTCAGATTTCTTTTATTTGAATTAGAAACAAGATTGTTTTACATGACAATCCCAGTTCCCTTCCAACTTTCCCTCCTTTTACAACCAATATTGTCATTCATATTTCACTTAGTCTCTTTGAGTTAAAGATGAAATGTTGGACCTTCCATATCATGGACCTTTCATACTATGGAGGCTCTCTGCAGGGAAGGCCAATGGATCCTTGTATTCGTCTTTGAACATAGTTTCCTTACTGCTCATTGGTTTGAATGTTAGCCTATTGTGTAACATTTATCACCAATAGTTAAGTGTAAAAAGTAAAATCGTCTGGGCAACATGGTAGCTATGCTCATGGACAACTAGAATTCACATTGAAAGTTTTAATGGCTGGTGAGTGTGCAGTATCTTTGCTCTGTATGTCCAATACCTACATTTTCATAATCCCAGAGGGCATTCCAGGAGCCCCAGCCATTGTTGCTGTCGACGTTGGCCACATTGTGCTGGTTGTTGATGCTCACTGCCTGCGGACCACTTCCTCCTACGTTGCTTTCATTGTTGCTGTTGATAGTCTGAAGTGAATGAGAAATGGAAGCTGATTTAAGATCACTTTTTTTTGTAAATGCATTTTGGTAACAGGTTTCAGAAAATGAGACTTACGTAAGAAAAACCAGACGCTATGAGGAGCCCAAGCAGGCCGACGAAGACCACCTGAAAGCACAGACAACAGAGCTAGTGGTCACACACTTTACACCACCTGCTCCCCCCACCAAACTTGTCAGAAATATTTATTAATTGTACCAACATCCCAAACCATCCATGTTTTCTTCTTCCACATGTATTTTCTAACTACAGAAAAAATTAATAATAATATAGAATTGTTGATTTATTGTAATTATATTAATATGTAGTTTTAGAATTTTGAATTAGACACTGAAAACTGATGAATAAAACATAAAATTGATGCATACACAGTATAATGAAAGCTCTGGAAACTGTTCTTTCCTCTGACCTGGGATGCTTTCTTCCTAACAGAAGGAAATCTCTTACCATTTTCTCAGTGGGTTAAGTGTTTCTATTATTTTTATTGTCAGGTTAACAAAGATTTAAAATCTGTCTCTTAAAGAACCAGCTATGGAAGAAGTGTCTGAGCACAATGTCATCTCCTGTACCCAAGGCAGCTGCTGAGGAGCAAAGGGCCCTAGACCAGTGGTTCTCATCTTGAGGATAGAAATCCTTTTGGGGGATCAAACAACCCTCCCATAGGGCTTGCCTAGACCATCAGAAAACACAGATATTCACATTATGGTTCATAACAGTAGCAAAACTACAGTTAGAAAGCAGCAATAAAAATAATTTTACGGCTGTGGATGACACCATGAGGAACTGTATTAAAGGGCTGAACATGAGGAAGGTTGAGAACCACTGCCCTAGACAAAGGCATGCCCCTGCTCAGGCTAGAACTAGAGAAGTCCAACCCTCCAGCCTGTGCTTGGTACTCTCCTTGATTTTATCCAACCTGTTCTGGGGAGGACACTTCTAGGTCATAATTTGCATAATTTATGATCCCATCATAAGGCAGAGCCCATGGAGTCTGCTGCAATAGAAAATATCCATTTGGTTTCAGCCCCTCTGCATTCTAGGACTTGAGAGGAAAAGCTGAGCTTGCTTCATCCTCACACCCTTTCTCAAAGAAATGCTGGACAGGGCCTAAGGACGCTTATTTCTTGGAGGGCCAGTTAAAAGCCAAGAGTCTTGAAGACTGGTTTTAACAACAGACCTTCTGAGCCAACCAGAACCTGCCCGGGACTCTTGACAAAAGCAGAATCAAGCATAAGAAAGATCAGGCACCTTCTGGAGCCCAGAGACTGCTTGGCCTGAGTAGAACCCCGGAGCCAGTGCTGTGGAAGGTGAGCCGATCACAATTAGCTTGTGCCGGACCCTCCCAGAGCACTTACTCTTCTCTGTGGACATACTTGTAAACGCCATGATTCCATAAAAAGGAAAGAATTCTTTCCATTGTGGTAACAGCGCAACAAGAATCAGACCCTTCTCTCACCCCTACTAATGGTTTCCAGTTGTATTGAGTTTTAGAGGAGGATCCGACTTACTGTGAACTTCATGTTGTCAGCAGTGTGGTGGCGTGGAGAACAGGCAGGCTTGCCTACAGACACGCAGCCTTCTGGTATTTGTACCTGACCAGCTTTGCTCAAGCTAGGTGTGCTCAGGTGGAGCCCATAGCTTATCTTCTGCCCCTTCCTGTATCTACACGGCAGAGTCCCCGGAAACCTTTAGCTGCCTGGTCAGCACAGCGCTTGGCCCTGAGGCAATCTGACTCATCACCTGCTGAAGGTGCCTCAGTAAACTCAGTGTGATCCACGATAAGTTCTGATCCAATGGAAGCCATGGGTGTGGATACTTTATGCTTCACCACTGCTCAGATTCAAGAAAAGGGTAATCCCTAAGCCAAACACCACCACAGAAGAGATCTGTGTGCATATCTGCCCTTCCAGATCCTGGGGCCTGTGGAAATTCGTGAATAGTTTCTCTTCCTTCCCTTGACCTGATCCTATTGTAAGCTGTTACATCTCACCAATGCCTCTTCATTCCGGCCTTTGCCAGGCACTCCTTCATGGATTTTTACCAGCATTGTAGGACCAGCTGGCCTCACACCAGGTCTCTGATACTTTAATGTATACCCCTCATTTTCCCCAGAGCATGGATAGTAAATAGATATTAATCTCCAGAGCTTAACAACTTTCACTGGCAGTCCTTAAGAAAAAGTTCAAGTGTGTTGGGATGGCCTTCATGGAATTTCCTAAAGGGGTTTCCAGCTCCCCCAGCTGCTTGTGTCCTGGGTGCCCAGCATGCACCAAGGTTTCCACACTGCCATACCATCAAGGTATCCCATGTGCACTCAGCCTTTTCGCACCCTGCCTCTTCTCCTGGACTGTCACTTGGCAATGCTTTAGTTGTTTAGACTCCACACTGTGGCCTCTACCACACCTCCCTCATTTTCTGAATGGAATGGAAAGCTCTTTGATGATGGATGGGTGCTATCAAAGAACTCTGTCTTCTTATTTGCTTCTAGACAAGGACATTTTCAAACATCATAGTAAAATAAGGGAAGATTTCTATAAGGAGAGAGAGTAGAGATTGTCACCTGGGAAAACGAGGAAATGGTCTAAGTAGTTTTGAAGGTGAATTAACACTTAGCCCCCCCCTGCCAGCCCCCCCCGCCCTGCCAGTTCTCTTCTACAATTGAAACTGGTGGTTCAGATTTGATAAAGGGGAAAAGTGTGTTTCATCAGTACTGACCCACAGGTTTCTACTCTGAAAGCCTTGTGCCCACAGCCTTTCTCTCCTACATGGGCCAGAGCTGAAGGGGCTGCAAAGTTCCAAAGCTCGGCTCACTCAGTATGTCTTCCACAATGCTAGAAGAGCTAGATCAGGACAGTTGGATGAAAGATGACCTGCTGTTTTAATTCATACTCAAATGACTTCAAGTTCTTTCTTTAACTGTACAAGGTCCAGATGCCTGGGTGTGGGGAGCTATGGAGAGCTCTTCCTCGGCTTCAGAGACCGTCATAACTCTGTGGAGGTCAGAGTGGCAGTGTTGGCCCTGCTTTTAGATCTGACCTCTGATGGTGATTTGTGGGTACCTGTCCAATTCCCAGCACACATTTTGTGTGTCATGCCTTACTAAGGACTCAAAGTGACATGTGGATTGGTGAAAGGCTGGTGTTGTAGATGCTCATGATGGGTGATAGATTGACAGACAGCCAGACAAAGATGTTCAGGGTCTCTCTTTTGGATAAGAACAATTGATATTCACATGGCAAGTGAGCTAAAAGATCTCTATGTGTACATTTTGTTCCACATCACGGCATCCTAAATATAAATGAGAATGGAACCTCATTGCATGTCTTATTCATTATTTTCCAGACACACTTTAGCCTCTATAAAGATTCGTTTCTTGGGAGAAACACTGCACTTAGGTTGTACCTTGGGTTTGGAAATCTGTGTGGGGAACTACTGGTTGGAGCTAAGAGCTAGGAGACTCAGATCTGCTCCCTCATCCCCTGCTTGGGCTTTCACCTTCCCATGGGTAGAAGAGAAGGAATTCCCCTCTCATACAGTATTGTTAATCAGCTAGTTTCAAACCCAGGAGATGTTCTTCCCATGGCCTCTATGTGGTGTGAGTGTGTGCCTATCCAGGGAGATGTAAAATTGCTATCTACCTCCCGGCTGGGATGGTACCAGCAACTCAGCACCTATGCAAGTTTGTCAAAATGAGCAAAATGGCTTTATCAGGAGTTACTTATGGAGCAGTGAATGGCAATGCACAACCACAATTTCCTTCTCAGCCTGAGAGCTATGCTTTCTGTGGCTTGTATCCCCTCAGGGGAGGAAGACATGGCAATGTCTTTTGTCACCTCCATAGGTCTTAAGACTGACACCTACACAATGCTTACTAGGTGCCTTTAAATTCTTTGAGTAGCCAGATGGCCAAGCTAGAGACTACAGTATACATCATATTCATCCATATCTGGTTTGGGATATAATCTGGAGAACTGCTGCTGTGTACCGGCCATAGTGACACAATGGGGAAATCTTGGGTGATAGTGTGACCCCATTACCCTGGGGTTAGTGTGGAGCAAGTCGGGTCATGGGTAAATAGAATCTGCCCTTCTTTGGAGGTTAACACTGGGCTTTCCCCCAAGCAAGCCCCTATCATCACTTATCACCCAGTGCACACACCCATGGCTTCATTCCAGCCCACACCCTGCCACGTGAGGCTGAATGAAAACTCTCTTTGTCTGGAACAATCTAGATGCATTCTGTGTACAGCATGCTCACACATGGAGGGAGAGTTTCACAGAATCAGGCTTCTTACATGTATCATTCCCACCTCTCTGAGTGGAATGTTTACCACCAGGACACATTTCCATTCTTAAATATTCAAGTGCCCCTGCTGTGTGAACTAGCCAGTGTTATTAGTACCCTTGAGTCATGTTCTTATTTTCTGGTACTTAGGACTTGTTGGCCAAAATGACAATCCTGTTATGTATTAGTTGAGTGAGGAATAGCCCTTCATGTTGACATTCTGTCTCTGCCTCCTTGTTGTTTCTCTGTGAAGCTGGCTTGATAGATGGATCCTGTGACAGTCCCAAATTAGCTGTTATGTGAAATCTGAACACGTTGCTTTCCTGTGAAAGAGCTATACTGTGCCTTTGTTTACCTTCTTGTTGCTAAGACTTTAACACAAGCTCAGGTGCCAATAGCCTTTGTGTTGTGGGATAGTCTACACTCATCGCTCGCTCCATTTGTGCTTCTGGCCAAGAAGAATACACCCAGAAAACAGTAACAGGGAAGTATAAAATAACCATTGAATAATTATTTCTAGAAAGTTTCTAATTCCAGAAGATCCAAACTTATTACATAGTTGTTTTTGTACAGGAGGGAAATTCTTTCCAAATTACAGCAGTGTTGGGACGGTCCTTCTTGAGGCATCTTGAGCTATTTCTCTCGGGACTGGCACCTTCCAAACACACACAGCTCTGCCTCTCCACGGCTGCTTGTCTTTGTCCATCCACATGCATTTGCCAAATCGTCTGCATCCCTGAAAGCCTCTGTGCATGCCTCAAATTAGTCATTACCTGGAGTGTTTGAATGCTATACACAGGATTTGGGGTAGGAGGGTGCTAAAGAAAGATCTTGTGAGTAATTTCATCATCTGTATACAGATAAAGAGAACGTTTGTTAATAGCCTTGTTTTTCATCATTGTGAAAACCTGTCAAAGCTAGCCATGCACTTAATGATTCTGAAAAGAAGTTTCTAGAAAACATGAGATGCCCATGTGAAGAATGGACACCACAGTGTCAAGGGTGTCGTTTATAACTACCTCTTGGCCATTTGGAAGCAATACCACAGTTCTCCAATCATTCATATTGAAACAGTTTAATGGTGATGTGTAAAAGAACTCATGAATAAAGTGTGTTCATCCAGTCTTAGCCATCAGGCCTCTCATAGAGGAATGAGCCTCTCATAGAAAGATGAGCATCTGTTAGATCTAGAGAACCAGACTTAGCGGAGCCACAACCAGAGCCAGGGCATTGCCCTACAGCAGTCTGCCTTCCACAGTTCCCCTAGTGGAGGACAGTAAATTAGGACAACAGTCCCTCATGAACAGCAAGGCATGACTTTGTAAGTCAAGGACAACGGTCCCTCATGAACAGTGAGGCATGGCTCTGTAAATCAGTTTTCTGCAGAATGACTGGTTGGCATTGCTTTCCTTCTCTTTATCGCCACTAGACGTGCATATCTGTATGTGCCTTCTTCACTTCTGGAGGAATCTATACTATCCTCAGAGCCTCATGGAATCTTGACATTTGCAGTTATTTACCAGTGTTCTCTTCTTACTCCCATCCCCATCCCATAGTCTCCAGTTCCTGAAAGTTCTTAGTGAAATGGATCTGTATTCTGGGGTGTTTTCCCCTTGCTGTTTCCACTGGATTCGAATAAAAAGCAACTCCCTTCATCTAGTTCAAGAAAGCAATCCCATTCACTGCCCCCACAGGGTGTTTCTGGGTTGGTAACTTTATGCTTGTGTTGGAAGCCACTGACTTGTGATTCACTGTGCTCTAGTGGGGCAAAGCTCCGTGTAAGCCTAAGTGCTAAAATATTTCAAGTTGTAAAGCAACCCATGCCCCACATCATGACACACTGAGATGTGCCTGAAAATCTGTGTTGTGTTAGCGTCACAGGACCAGGGTGGTCCTCCAGGGCCCATGTTCTAGTACAAGAAGTGGCAATGCATGCCTACAACTCCAACACCAGAGAAACAGAAACAGGAGACACTCTTGTGCTTGCTAGCCTGCCAGTTTAGGCAATCAGTGAGCCCCAGGCTCAGCAAGAAACCCTGCCACACAAAAACAAAGTGGAGAGCAATTGAGGAAGACACTTGACACTGACCTCTGACCTCCAGGCATAGATGTATGTATACATGTGTGCATGTGGACACACACACACACACACACACACACACACACACACACATATACATGCACACAACAAGAAAAAAGGGAGATAGAAGAGCCCCCTCCCCCAGCAAAGCACCTTGTATTCTCATCAAGCACTGGGCTCCAAAGACAGGTCTTGATGAGAGGCGAAGCATGCGCATAGGATGGTTACTGAAGGATAAGAACAAGGAGAGATCCTGGGAGCCCTTCTAACTTGCAGAAGGCACACAGCAGGTGATAGTGGAACAGCCTTCACAAAACCCTAGAGCCCATGCTTTCCCCTCATTCCTCAGAGCTCCTTCACATGAGCTATACGACAAAAATGCTCACAGGGATGTAACCCCCTGTGCTGGTGTGGTTAAAGAGCTCCACCCAACAGACAAACCTGTAGTTGAAGCCTGTGGGACAGCTCCATGGAGTAACAACAAAGCCAGTGGTGTGAACCAGGCTCAATGGCCCTAAGGAGACCTCCTAGCATCACATTTGTGACACTCTCAGACTCAACTTCTTAACATTTAACTATTTCACTCAATCATAAAAAAGGGGTGGGAATGGAGTCAGAACTATTCAACTTACCAAGACCCTACAGTTCCCTAACAAGTGAATCAGAGACGTTACAGGATTTAAATTTTGCCAGCATCCTGCGCCACCCCAAGTGTGGCTCCCTCCTTCCTCTTCTCCACACCCATGTTCTGACAGGCTGCAGCTCCTCCCACTAAATTAATATTTTATTTAGTTCATGGCCATGGGTGTTACCTATAAAAGAAGCAATCTTGTTTAACCTTTTCCTAAATGACACACCCTTAAATGTCATAAGGGGATGTCAGGACTGAATAAAGGGAAGTCTACCCAAGAAGATAGGTAGAATAAAGTCCATCTGCCTGAGTGAGGAACACATGTGTAGATGCTGTCTGGAGTGTCCCTGGACTGAGGGTCTCTATGGCTTGACTTGTAGCCCATACCTGCTGCTGCAAGCTTGGAGCTCAATAAAGGATTCCCTCATCAAGCATGCAGAAATAAGATGGACCCATAGCATTAGTCTCTTTTCCCCCACATCTACAATAGGCCAAACGATTTTCCAGAAAGCCCTTCCCTCTTCTTGAATGGGGGGTTAAAACAGAAAAGAAAAAGTAAACAAAACCAGCAACTGTACCAGCAGAGCCCATCCTTCGCCACCTGTAGCCTGTGTCTCCTCTCCTCTTTTCATGACTGGTGGGGCCTCTCAGTCTATTTGTTCCCCACCCCCAGCCGAGCTGCCACTGCCCCAAGGTAATAGAAAGCATCAGGCTTGAGCTGCCACCTCTCTAGCTTCCCCATTCATCTAGTCTCCATGACAACTTCTCCAGGGAATGCATTCTTATATCTTATATCTTATATTCTTTTTTTTCTCTTTTTATTATTATTATTAATTCAAGTTAGGGAACAGGCTTGTTTCACATGTAATTCCCCTCTCCCTCTCCCTCCCCTCACTCCCATTCCTTCTCCCCCACCTCCAACCTATCCCCCACCCCATCCACCCATATCTTATATTCTTATTCTTATATTCTTATATCTTATATACTGGACCAGTATCTCCATCTTCGACTTGACTTTCTCCATCTAATAACTTCCCTTTCTTTCAAACTTCCATCTCTTCCTGTTGGTGTGTGGTCAAAGTGCTCCAACTCTAAAACAACAAAATGAACAGAGAAACCATCCCTTGTCTCTACCTTCCTCATAAATGGATGACCTCCCCACTCCAACACACACACACACACACACACACACACACACACACACAGTCTCTCCCCCTCTTCCTCTCCCTCCCCCCTCTCTCCAACTTTCAAAGGAGCCATGCTTTTTATTCCCCTCCTCAGAGCTCCATCTTCTGCAGTGTGGCATCAGGGTAAGCAGAGAAGCTGTGGTGGGGGAGACTCTGTCTCTGATAAGGTGGTGTCCTCTTTGTCCCCCTCCTCACTGTCTTCTTACACTGTGACTCCTTTGACTTTTACAGTCTCTTCCCTCCAGCGGCTGCTCCTACCCTCCCATCAACCACCTGCCTCTTTTCTTCTGTTGGTCCCTTCAGTGTCGCCATTGGATTCTCTCTTTGGTCTTTCTTTTTACGTGTTTCCTTCTTCCTGTGTGAGCCACTCAACACAGCAAAGAAACAGATCCCGCCACCATGTTTCAGGCTCCAAACCAGTCCATCCTCACTAGCTCTCAAATGTGCTGATTTTCTGCAGTTTCTATTTATTTTAATGGATTTTGAACTATGAATCTTGGTCACAAAAGATACCTCAGCCAACCTAAAACTCTGTGCTCTAGCACAGTTGCTTGCTGTAGCCTTCAATTCTACCTTTTAAATATCACTTGTAAAGAGGAATATAACACTTGCTTTCTGTTAAAAAAAGAGAGAGAGAGAGAGAAATCATAGAAAGTTGTATAAAATATGAGAAAATTTGATATGTAATATTCTACTTGACAGAAATATTTACAGTAACTCCTGAGTTTATTTCGTTATAATTCCCGTGAAGGCTTCTCTAATCTATGTATTGTATAGAAGTATATTGTGAAGTATCCCAAATGCTTTGTTAGGGTTTCTATTGCTGTGAAGATACACCATGACCACAGCAATTCTTACAAAGGAAGACATTTAATTGAGTGGCTTACAGTTTCAGAGATTTAGTCCATTACCACCATGGTGGGACAATGCAGTATGCAGACAGACATGTGCTGGAGGAGCTGTATGGGAGACCTCAAAGGCCACCCCAATAGCGACACATTTTCTCCAACAATACTGCACCTACTCCAACAAAGCCATACCTCTTAATAGCTCCATTCCTATGGGGGTCATTTTCTTTCAAACCACCACATCCCACTCCGTCGCCCCCGTAAGCTTGTAGCAATATCATAATGCCAAAATGCATTCAGTTCAGTTTCAAAAGTCCCCATAGTCTATAACAGTCTCAAACTTATTTAAAAGTCACTTCAAAGTCTCTTCTGAAATTCATGTAATCTCTTAACTGTAATCCCTGGTAAAATCAAAATCAAAAAGAAGATCACATACTTCCAATATATAATGGCACGGGATATGCATTACTGGTTCAAAACACAGGGAAGGGAGCATAGTTAGGAAATACGGAACTAAAGCAAGACCAAAAAACCAGTTGGGCAAACTCCAAACTCTGTGTCTCTGATATCAAATCACTCTTTAGATCTCTAACTTCTTTCAGCTTTGTTGACTGCAACACAATCCTTTCTCTTGGGCTGGTTCCACTCCCTATTAGCAACTCTCCTAGCAAGTACCCTATGGCACTGACATCTCCAACACCTTGGTGTCTCCAAGGCAATCCAGGCTTCACCTTCACAGCTTCACACAATGGCCTCTCTAGGCCTCCATTCAGGGACATCCCTGACACATGCCTGGCCTCAGCATCTTTCTTTAGTTACCCCTTGACTCTAAAGCCAGATCCATGTGGCTAAAGATGCCAAATTCTGCTGCTTGCTATGGATGGAACGTGGCTCCCTTGTTCAGTTACATCTTTATCAGCTTCCTCTTTTCCATGGTTTCCTTCACTGCCTAAGCTTGGCTGTCCTGGAACTTGCTCTGTAGACCAGGCTAGCTTTGAACCCAAAGATCTTTCAATTACATCTTAGCCAGCTTTCTGGTTTGGGTGGTTTCCTTTACTGCCTAAGTTTGTCTGTTCTGGAAATTGCTTTGTAGACCAGGATGGTCTCAAAATAGCCTCTGCCTTCTGAGTGCTGGCTTTAAAGGCATGCACAACCATACCTGGCTCTAAGATTTTCTTTAATTCCTTTTCACAAGTTGGAAACTTAGCTTCATGGGATCTTGCCCTGAGGTCACTACTCCCTTTATTCCATTTCTGAATCTGTTTATCTCTTTGAACACAAGATTTAGCTCCATTCCACTTTCTGGTGCTCATTTTCTCCTCAAATTGTGCATTTTGTATTTTTACTTATTCATCTTGCTCCTTTTTATTATAAATCTTCATTAGAATTATTGCCAGGCGTTGATGGCGCACGCCTTTAATCCCAGCACTCGGGAGGCAGAGGCAGGCAGATCTCTGTGAGTTCAAGGCCAGCCTGGTCTACAAGAGCTAGTTCCAGGACAGCCTCCAAAGCCACAGAGAAACCCTGTCTTGAAAAACCAAAAAAGAAAAAAAAAAACAAGAATTAATGCCAATAACCACATGACAGAGTATATATTAGGTTTCTTTGAGATTTCCTCTGGCAACAGAATTAATCTCCAATTTAGCCACAGACAAACTTTTCAGACAAGGACAAAAGGCAGCCATGTTCTTCACCAAAATATCACAAGAATGACCTCTAGGCAACATACTAAAATTCTTTCCTGAAACTTCTGAGCCAGGCCCTCACAGTTCATCAACTCACACTCAGCACCACTGCCATTCATGCTCCTACTAGTATGGCCCATTAAGCAGCACTTAAAGCATTCAACTACTTTTCTAATCCACAGTCCCAAGATCCATATCCCTTCAAACAAAAGCATGGTCTGGCCTATCACAGTATCTGGTACCAACTTCTGTCCTAGTTAGGATTTCTATTGCTGTGAAGAGACATCACAGCCTTGACAATTCTTATAAAGAAAAACATTTAATTGGGTGGCTTACAGTTCAGAGGTTTAGTCCATTATTATCATGGTGGGACAATGCAGCATGCAGGCAGACACAGTGCTGGAGAAGGAGCTGAGAATTCTCTATCTTGACCCATAGGGGACAGGAAGTGAACTGTGTCACTGGGCATAGGTTGAGCTTGGGAGACCTCAAAGCCCACCCCATGGTGACATAATTCCTCCAACAAGGCCACACCTACACCAACAAAACCACACCTCCTTATAGTGCCGCTCTCTATAGGGGCAATTTTCTTTCAAACCACCGCACCAAGTATTTAGGGTTTTCCAGTTCTTTTTCTAATAATGAATTCTAACAATTTCACTTTGGTCTAAGAATATAATTTCTGTGGTTTCTAAGTTGTTTTTACCTTGGTGAACATTTTATAGGTACTCAGGGCTGTGTTGTGTTCAGGGGTAGAGTACTTACCAAGAAAGCAAATGGCCCTAGGTTCCAGATCTTGCACTGAAAAAAATTTCCACAGAGGAACTTGAAATGGGTGTTCTGTTGTTGGTGAGTGAAGTATTCCATGAATGTCAACCACAACCAATTTATTGACAGTGCTGTGTAGTTTAATTATATTCCTACCCAATCCTGCCTACCTGATCTATTTACTACAGAAAATGCAGTATTGAAATCTCCAACTATGGTTTGTCTATTAACAGATTAATTGCAAAAAATGATGAGACAGTATAGCAATATATATATATATGTATATATATATATATATATATATATATACATATATATGGAAAAGACTGTATATATGGCCAATTAATTGTTAGACACATAAATGTTTTATCATTTTTATTTGAATTACAAACAAGATTGAACTACATGACAATCCCAGTTCCCTTCTCCCTCCCTTCCTCCCCTACCACCCCAACTAAAACCCTACCTATCACATATCCTTTCTTCTATCTACACCTAACTCAACCTTTCTGCTCCCTCATGACCTCTGCATCCTTCCTCTTCTTCCCTTCTCATTCTCGTAGCTCCTCCTCCTCTTCCTGTGCTCTCAATTAGACACATAAATGTTAAGGACTGATATATCTTGTGGGAGGATGATTTTTCTATAATTTTGCAAAGTTTCTCTATTGCTGACAATACTATGAAATCTGCTTTGTCAAAAATTTGTAGTCACTTCTTTCTATGCACCCTCTCTCTTTCATGTGTTTGTTGTTTGGCGACAGGATCTTGCCATGCACTACATGCTGGCATGGAATTTTGGGAACTTTCCTGATGCTAAGTTATCTGGTCAATCATTCTAGCATCCCCGGCTTGGTGATTATGGTGCCACTTCACATTGTGCCTTTTATCATCTCTTAGCATGTCTCATGGTCTTTCATTAAATCTATCTGTGATATAACTAGACTAATACATTGGGTGATAGGAATTGAGGTAGATCTTTTGTGTTTTGTTATTGGGTGGTTTTGTTGCTTTTCTTTTTGTCATTCTTATCAGGGGTAGGATACTATTTACTGTTTGTGCAAAGTTGCAAGATGTTTCATTTGGCATGATCTAGTTGGTATTCTTTTTAAAATTTTATCTTTATTTATTTATATTTTGTGTGTATCAGTGTTTTGCCTGCATATAAATGCATCATATATGTACAGTGTCCTTGGAAGTCAGAGGAGGGCAACAGATACTTGGAATTGGAGTTATGGGTGGTTGTATGGGTGGTTGACACCATGTAGGTGCCAAGAACCCAAACTTGGTCCTCTGCAGGAGCAGCCATTGCTCTTATTTGCTGAGCTAGCTCTCCAGGTCCCCTCCCCTAATTTGAGATTCTTATGTGCCATGGTGAATTCTTTCTTACAATGTTGTTCCTTTTCCTTTTCAACTACATAATGAGTTTATCTACTCATTCAGCAACTTAAAGGCTTGAGAGATGGCTCAGTTGGTAGAGTATTTGTCTTGTAAGCAGGACAACCCTAGTTCAAATCCCCAGAACCCATATTAAAAGGCTAGGCATGAAGGTATGTGCTCTTAATCCTGACACCAGGGAGGCAAAGACAGATAGATTCCCTGGGGCTCAGTGGTCAGACAGTTTAGCCTATTTGGGAAATTCATGTTAGTAGGGGATTCTGTCTCAAAAATGCTGGGTGGAAGGTTTCTGGCAACAACATCTGAGGTTGTCCTCTGGTCTCCCACCACCACATCAGTTCTTAATTGCTTCTGTTCTTCCACACTTGGATGACACTTGAACTTCTCAGCTCCTTTTCCCCTCTTTAATTTTTGAAATTAAAATATAATTTCACAATTTGTCCCTTTCCTTTCTTTACCCCAACCTTTCCCATGTGCTCCCCCATTGTTCACTTTCAGTTTCCTGGTCGTATTTATTTAATTGTTGTTACATATACATTGTCTTAGTCACTGTTTTGTTGCTGTGAAAAGACATTGTGACCAAAGCAACTATTATGAAAGAAAAACATTTAATTGGGGGCCTGTTTGCAGTTTCAGAGGCTTAGTCCATTATTATTATGGTAGAGAACATGGTGGCATGTAGGTGCTGGGGCAGTAACTGAGACCAACATACTAAGGGATAAGGAGAGAGAGAGAGAGAGAGAGAGAGAGAGAGAGAGAGAGAGAGAGAGACAGAGACAGACAGAGAGAGACAGAGACAGAGACAGAGACAGAGACACAGAGAGAGACACTGGGACTGGTATGGGTTTTTGAAACTCAAAGCCCATCCCTGGTACTTTCTCCAAAAAGGTCACACCTCGTAATTCTTCAATTCCTTTCAAAGAGTTCTACTCCCTAGTGGCTAAGCAAATACATGAGCCTATGGAGCCCATTATTATTCAAGCCACCACATACATGTATATAATAAATATATTATATATCCCTAAATTTATAACTTTCTCAGTCCATATAGTGTTACACACACACACACACACACAACACACACACACACACACACATATATATATATATATATATATATATATATATATTTATATATTTATCTCCAGGGTTGAGAACTTGGTACTGGATAACCAACTTGGGGACTTTTCTTTGGGAAAGACTATTTCTCCCAGTCTCAACATTTGTTTTCTGTTGCTTGCTGTTCTTTGTCTAGGGTTGAGGCCCCATGACATGTCTCCCTTTGGGTCGGCATATTCATTGGTGCTGTCCTTGTTTCAGTCTTCCTTAGGCAGCCATGTTGACTAGACTTCATGGATGTGGCTTTGACATTTCTAGGAGATGAAATGTCATAGAAAACTTCCTGTTCCCCTAACTTGCAATCTTTCTGCCCCCCTTTTCACTATGATATCTGAACCTTAGGTTGTTGTCTTGTAGATGTATTGTTAGGGCCAAGCACCACACAGTCACTTTTCTCTGCATTTTATTGGTTTTCTATACTGGTCTCCATATGTTGCAAGCAGATTTCTTTGATGAGAAGTGAGGTCTATACTTACCTATGGATATAAAGATAAATACTTAGAATGTTGTGAGGAATTGTGCTGGTTTAGCAAAGCGGTAGTTGTAGGCTTTCCTCCAGTGTTCATGACTTCACTAGCCCAGGTTATTGCCTAGGTTTCCAGTACCAAACATGATTTCCCTCTTGTTAAGGCCTTAAATCAAATTAGAGTGTTGTTGGTTACCACTACCAATATATATATATATATATATATATATATATATATATATATATATATTGTTGCACCCTCAGGGATATTTCATGCTGGTTGTTGTTTTAGTTCATAGGCATCATAGTTGGGTAGGACTATTGGTTGCTTTCCTCCTTTGGAAGCTTGCATGCTGTCTTCTGGTGTCATGGAAACTAGTCCTCAGGGAGGAGGCTGTAACTCAGGGACTCACAGCTTGGTTTCTGTAAGTCCTGTGCCCTAGGTACATGGAGTTTTCAGCCACAGGGACTTGCCTTCAACTTCTGAAAGTCAGGCAACCAAAGGCAATGGCAAAAGCCTATAATGTCTCTTGGGCGACCCTGACCAACACTCAAAAGGGACCTTCTCATGCCTGGTGTTGAGGTTTTTATTAGATGGTCTATGGATCTTGGAGGGGGGGGAACATTGACAACCCAGATGGGAATCCTTCAATTAAACTGTATATTATATGTATACACAGACGTATATGTAATTTTCGGTAGGTAATAATATGATTCCTTATTTTGTTGAATCCTTATTGTTATTTTACCCTTCTTTCACCCCCCTTTCCCTAATTAAAGCTCCCTCCCCTGCATCCTCATTTCCCCCTACAAGTCACTCAACCCTGCTCTTCCCCTTTCTATTGAGCAGCCTCACCCCACCAGTGGTCCCTTTTCACTTTGATGGTTTCTGCAGACTCCAGGTAAAATACTGAATATTTGGAGCCAGAAACCACAGGAGAGAGAGAGAGAGAGAGAGAGAGAGAGAGAGAGAGAGAGAGAGAGAGAGACAGAGAGAGAGAGACAGAGACAGAGACAGAGACAGAGACAGAGACAGAGACACAGAGAGAACATGTATTGCTTGTCTTCCTGGGTCTTGGCCACCTCTCTCGATGTGATCTTTCCTAGTTCAGTCCTCGGCATATGCTCAAAGGACTCATTGTCTCACCCACAGACACTTGCTCAGCAATGTTAACGCCACCCTATTCATATAGCTAGAAAATGGAAGCAACCTAAATGTTCTCCAGTTGACAAATGGACAATGAAAATGTACACATGCACATATGGAGTACTATTCAGCTGTAAATAAAAACGAAATCATGAAGTTTGCAGATAAACAGATGGAAGGGTTCATTTTGACCTGCAGTTCCAGGGGATACAGTCTATCATGTAGGGAGGGCAGGACAGCAGGAGTTTGAGGCAGCTGGCTGCATTGCATCCATAGTGTGGAAACAGAGAGTCGTAAATGCCCATGCCCACTACACTTTCCCTTTATTCAGTCTGGGACCTCTGTCCATGAAATGGTCCCATCCACATACAGGGAGTCTTCACATCTTAATTAACCTAACCTGGATAATCAAACCCCTCAGACTTGCCAGAGATTTGTTTCCATGGTGATTTTAAATTCCATCAAATCCACAACCAAGATTACCCTCACACACATCATGGTTTTCATTTACATTTCACAACCCCCCAACGAAGCTTCCTTCAGTATGTACCTCATGTCTGTGTAGATTTTTTTGTAAGTAATTTTCCTTTTGCTCCTGGTGGGAAGAGTCAATACCTTCCCCTCTTATTCTCTTGGACTGTTTGACTACAGGGTTTCAGCCTCACTGATAGTTTAAACAAGTCACAGGCACTTCTCATCCCTTCCATCTTTAGCCACACTGGCTTCCCCCTCTTGTCTTTGCTATTTCTCCCTTACCCTCTGCTTGAGGTTATTTTGGAGTAACTGTGATATTTGTGTTCAAATTTAGGGGTTTTTTTTTTTCATTTTTGATTCCTGGTATCTACTAACCCAACAAGTTATATGGCTGTACCCAACTTTAAGTGTTCAGAGAAAAATGCTATCTGTATTCCCAGAAGTAAAGAGAGCCAGAAATCAGAGAACACGAGCCCTGTTTAGGACTCTGTTTCCAAGAGTCTGGAAGCTGGGAGAAGACACCAGGATCCACAGTTGTGAACATCATAGGGAACCAGCAAAACTTCCCAGAGAAAACAGCTGCTACCTGTCCCTGATCCTGGCTTTGCACCCCACTCACCCAGAAGAGGTTGCTGGATTCCTTGGAACTGGAGTTTTAGACAGTTGTGAGCTGCCATGTGGGTGCTGGGAATCAAACTTGAATCCTCTGGGAAAGCAGACAGTGCTGTCCTCTTAACCACTGAGTCATCTTTCTGGCTCCCTTTTTCAAATTTCTTAAGGCAACTATCCTAACATAAACATTTGACATCATATTTTATGTCCATTTAGTTAAAAAGTTAAAAATATTCCTTCATTTCTTTAATGGCTTCTTCTTTCACCCATGGCTTATTTAAAGGTGATTTCTAAAGTTAATATGCTTGGAGATTTTCCCAGACATCTTACTTTTATTTAAAGTTAATAATGCTGCCTGAGTCCCAAATTCTCTGATGATTTATGAGGTTACTCTGTCTACAGTAATAGTAATGATTTTAGGGTGGCTCCATTCTGAGCTTACTGTGTTGGCCAGATACTCTTGGTGCATTTTGTCAGCCCTCCTGTCAATGTCTGAAGGTGATTTTAGGAACTCTTTGCTCTTTCTCTCCAGCTGAGGGTCAGGACAGGGAAGATGGCCATCATAGGAAATGAGTTACTATTTTCATAAAGAACAATGGATGCTATAAATGTAATCTTTCTTGTTTACAGTTGGTGCATCCGGCCAGTACAATTTATGTTTTGGACTCTTATGTAGTTCTACTCCTATGCACCCGGCCCAGGATGAAGTGCTGGACTTTGGGGAGCCCCCGTCACGGGCCCTACCCAGCCTGGGAAGTGGAGGGTGGATGGGGTGGGGGGCAGGTGGAAGTTGGGGGGAGGGTTGGGGGAGGGGAGGGAGAAGGGATTGACATGTGAAGCAAGCTTGTTTCTAATTTGAACTAATAAAAAAATCACAAAAAAATTCTACTCCCATGTAGAGGAAGCTGTAGTCACACCTGCTTAGGGGCTGGCTACAGCTTCCCCTACATTCCCATGCATCCACATTTGCTGTTTTTAATAGTTTTTTATATTTTCTGATAGTCAACAAATTCTCAGAGATCCTTGATTTGGGGTATCCGACTCTTTCTTCAGTAATTATCACTAGAATGATAGTTGTCAGGAATAGGAGAATGAAAAGTGATAATGCAGGATGGAGAGAAGGAGAGGGAAGGCAAATGGCAGAGGGAGCATGGGAGGAGGAGGACAGTAAGAGGCGGCCAGGAGTCTACAGCATGCTGGGAGGGCATGAGTGCCGATGAGTGACTTTTGGGACCAGCTCAGTGCACACACCTCTTTCTGCTCCTACAGGCTCTTCTTCTTTCCTTTATCTAGAATATTTCTTTCTGTGTTGTTCAGTTTTCTGTCACTGTGGCAAAATGCCTGAGCTAATGACTTGGAAGGAAGGAAGGTTCACTTTAGCACACTGTGTCATGGGTTTCATGGCTACTTGCCTCCTTGCTTTGGAATTGTGGCCTAGTTCATTGTGATGACAGCACATTGTAGAGGAGTTCTCTTCACTTTGTGGAAGCTGGAAAATAGAGAGAGGGAGGGAGGGAAGGAGAGAGAGAGAGAGAGAGAGAGAGAGAGAGAGAGAGAATAGAGAGAATAAAACTTTATATTAGAAATTGAAAAATACCATAATAATTGGGCTAAAGAGGAAAAATCACAGCAAGAGTTTAAAAAATTTTAAGGTAAAATAGTTACATGATGAAAATAAAATGTGCTTAGTGGTAAATACATTATTTATCAATGCTTCCATTTAACATAGCAAAAGAGACTCAATGTGACAGAGCAATATTCAACTCAAGATGTTAGGCAAAAAACAAAGTAATTCTGTCACAACCAAGGAAGAAAAAAACAAAAAGGAACACAACAGGTGCTTGAGGAAGCTCACAGAACAGACGGGGACATCAGAAATAGCAACACTGGGAGATTCGCTCTGCTGAGTGTCAGAACCCATCTGTAGATCTCGGAGTCATCATCACTGGATAATAAATGAACCAATAAAGCATTGAGGTAGCAGGCTGGAGGCTATTTCCATGGAAACTGCATGGCTTTAGAAGTTAGTGGCAAAGAGCTACACTATTTGCTAACAGATGTTGGAACTTCTGGATGTCTAAGTGGAAAAAAATTGCACTGGAACTCACACTACACTCAGAAGTAATAGTAAAATTAAATGTGAAAAGCAGGACTTTAAGAAAATGTAGGAAAATGCATTAAGGACATTGGAAACATTTTAAAAGCAAAACCAAAAGTAAAAATTATAAAGAACGATGCCTGCGGGAATTGAAACAACACTGTAAGTGCAAGCTTTGGAGGTCCACACGCCCACACTGCCTCACAGACCTGCGGAGCTGCAGCAGATCCCAGGTGAGGATGTGCTTGGCACCGGTCCCTCCATGTCTGTGGTTTTTCTCCCTCTGAAACTGGGAGGCATAGGCAGGGGTGTCATTCTTAGCAATGTTTTCCAATGCAGCTAGCTGCACATTCCCCTACTGAAGTTTTCACTTGAGTTGTGGCCAAGCCTCACAATTTCCAAGGCTGTCTTTGAGCTGGGAGCAATCTAGACTCAGAAGCCTGCTCGTGCCCCCACCTCATCAAGGTGAGAACTTGTGTTGTCTCAGTCTGAGAGGACTTGTGGCTAAGAGAGTGGACTCTGGCATCGGACCATGCTCAAGCCTCAGCTCCTGCCTTTGGAGGTTGAGTGGTTGCAGGGAGTTACTTTAGCTTCCCTGCATCTTGACATTCCTCCCAGGAGCATAAGTACAACTGAATTAATATGCACAATGTGTTTAAAAAGCACCAGGACATGCTTCATAAATGTTAACAGTGTCATCATTAGGTCCATGGACGTCTGGGTATGGGAAAACGTGGCAGTGGGCACCCGTACTTTTGGAAGCAATCCTGTCGTGAGCCCTGGCCTTCTTGCTTCTTCGTGTCACTGGAGTCAGGGATGAGAGAGCACTGGCAGATGTCCTACAAAACTGTCGTCGTTGCTGCCACAGTGACCTAGAAAAATGACACACCCTTTCCCTCATCCCAGCCAAGCAGCCAAGGCAGCAGAGTTCCACAGAACTGAGGAACCCTTAAATGTCTCACTTCTAAAAACTCCCTTCTCTAAAACATTGTTCATTTTAGCTACTTGCTCAATATTTCACAATTCACAATCCGTGTTAAAAACAACTCCTCCCCCACCCATCACAATCCAACTAGCGATTTCTAACTGCGCAGTAAAAATTACTCAAACTAAGCTCTGTTTTCCCCTCTCAATCTTTTTAAAATCTGAGAATTTCTTAAGGTAATGATGCCCTAGACAAGCCCCACCAGAAACATTTAGGCAGTGCTGGTAGACTCCCATGTCTTGTTCCTCATGAACCTCTGCAGACTGTCACTTACTCTAAAGGACAGGAAGTCAGCCATGTCTTATTCCAAGCAAAGACCCCAGCCACTATCCTCACCTCTGTTTTCATATCTGATGCTGATGCAGACAGATTCAACAAGCTGGGCAGTGGTAAAGAGACCCTGAGTGGGGCCCGGAAGTCTTAAGGACTTTACATTGTAGAGAGGGGCTAGCATGCTCCTTCAGTGTCAATGTGGGTAGAGCAAGTGTCTGCAGTGTTGTTACAGGGCGGGAGCCCAGGCTGGACAGATAAGCTGGGAGTGTTTGCAGAGTGACCAATGGGGAGTTTTCAGCACTGACTAACAAACTTCCCTGATACCTGGGATGTGGTTAGGTCTCTGTTCAGATAAGGGAGTTTGCTGGGGTGTGTCTGAGATACGGACTTGCTCTTTTCTGACATGACCACTCAGGAGAGAGATTTCCACATCTTAACCCGATATAAAGGCTGGATGCTGCACAGGCATCCACACTCACTCCAGCTCCTTCTCTTCAGGCACAATGAAAACCCCCGTGAGTATCTGTTCGTGTTCTCCATGGCCTCACTGCTGCTGCTGCTAGTACCCAATGCGCTGTGGATATCAAGGGTCTTAGACAAACACTGTGCACCTCTGTGCTTCTGGGGTTGAACTAACAGAGTTTGGGGTGGGAATAATGTTGAATATTTGTGTATCCATTGCCTATATTTCTTGGTTTACTCAAGCTGCACAAAGAAAAAATGGAAATATGTAGAGATTTTATTTGGAGGATTTTATTTGGAGGATTATTTAGAACAGTTATGGAAGAAGGGTACTGGGACCACAGTTAACCTTTGACCTCAAGGTAGGCACCCATCTGCTCCCACAGCCCAAATCCCAGGGGTGCTGTGGACTCAGCAGGGCCAGTGGGCCGTGGGCCTACACAATGCAGCTCTGATGCTGTACTAAGCTTGTTTCCAAGTCTGATTAATAGTAATCCCTTCTCACTGCTTTGTGAGGGGTGTAGGAATTTGAGAGCAATTGCATTTTTCATCTGAAAGAGAAGTGGTACTTTAAAAAACAATGCTAATAAGAATGATAGCAAGTACCCCCAAGCCTTGCTGAGCCCCAGCTTTTTGTTACCTCTGTTTGTTGTGCCCACAGTGCACACCAGGTATTGTTGCCCTCCTTATGAAGTTGAGGAGACTGAATTCTCCAAATCTGCAAACGAGGGATTGAGGACGTGGTTTTTCTGTCTTGGGCTCTATGCGCAGTAGTGACTAGGTAAACTTAAAGCAACCAGAGTGCCCTCGTGTCTAAATTCTTTATTAAGGTAAAAATGAACCTTTAGTGACTCCATTTTCCCCATCTGAAACCTGATTCCATGGCTCCACCCTGCGTGTTCAGATACAGGATGGAAGCCCTCCCCCAGCCTCTGCCGCCTCTCGTTTTCACTCAGCTAATTGAGAAAGCTGCACACTTAAGCGTCAAAGACTGTCAGATGAACAGTATCTTCTCCCAATGCCTCTTGATTTCAAAGAAGGGGATCTAAGCCTGCAGTAGAAACTTACAGCTCAGCTGTACCAACCTTGGTTTGTGTAGGAGGGATCTGGGGGCCAAGGACACTTCCTGTGTTCTCTAGGCATCCACTGAGATGGTTTGTTGACTCACATGTCCCAACTTCTAGCCTAGACCCACTAAATAGAACATGCAGGAGTGTCTGAGGCTCCAGAGCTGCCCAGAGTGGGGCGGGGGAGCCCCGTGTAAGTGGATTGTAGGGTGTCTGCATGTAAGTTGTTGTTAGTCTCCACCCCAGGCACCAGGAGAAGATGTGAGGAAGGGTGGCAAAGGGGGATAGTAACCCTATAGGGAGTTCTGGGAAGTGTCTGCCCTTCCCATGATCTTCCTCCTACACACCAGTACCGTAACTGGCAGTAAACTTCACTGTGGCGATCAGAAGAGAGAAGACACCTGCTGACAATGTCAGGTCAGACTTGGAACCAAGCTTAGCACAGCATCAGAGCTGCATTGTATAGGCCCAGGGCCCACTGGCCCTGCTGAGTCCATAGCATCCCTGAGATTTGGGCTGTGGGAGCAGATGGGTGCCTTCCTTGAGGTCAAAGGTTAAGTGTGGTCCCAGTACCCTCCTTCCATAACTGTTCTAAAAAGCCCACTGTGACCATGTCACTCGCAGATTCATTTTAATTGGCTCATTACCTCAGTCTCAAGGGATTGACATTTTCCTCTTAGATTAGAGGACATAACTTATCCACTATTTCCCAAAGCTGGTGTTACTCAAGTCAGGTTTTCCCCTGGCAAGAGAGTCCTTCTCTGCTCACATGCCCACCGTGTGTCTAACAAATGACACAAACTCAACAAGTGCTTGCTGAGTGGGCAAATTGTGCTTTCTACCTTTTAAAGTAGAAAAATAGACTGCTGGTCACCTATAATAGCTGGCTGTTGTCCTTAGGTGCCCGTTGTCTCCTATTGACCTCCCCTCATTGAGTGACTACCTCACAGAGAATTGATGTGGTTTTTCAGGTGGCATTTCTGGTGGTGCTGACCATCTTTGGAATACAGTCTCAGGCAAAAGAGGTGAGTTGGCTTCTTAGTGCTGTGGGGGAGGATATGAGAGACCTGGATATTCCAAGGACTGGATAGTCCACATGTCTTCACTGAGATGGAATCCCAGCGTTGGGAAAGATGAACTGGGTATTTATTTCTGACTGCAATGCCTTCACAATGTAACCTACCACACTAAAACGGGCTGAATGCCATTCCCCTTGCAATGGCATTGCTTCAGATCTCTCAGGCATAGTATAATAAACCACGGGCTTCCAGTGAAAGTTTTACCGCAGTGAAAGAGCTGCTTTTCAACACACACCATTTATGGAAAACTTATTTCATCTTTGTCATCAATTCTAGGTTTTTAACATCTTCACCCCAAGCAGCAATGGCGGCAGTGTCCAGGAGACAGTGACCATTGACAACCAGAAGAACACTGCCACAATCAATATCCATGCAGGGTCGTGTTCTTCAACCACTATTTTTGACTACAAGCATGTAAGCAGCAAGGGGAACTTTATAGAAGATTGGTTTTTTTTAAAGGGAGGGGTCAGCCATTTAGTACATATTTAAATTATCTATCTATCCATCTTTCCATGTCCTTAAACTTTTCTTCACTTCTTCCTTTCCCTTGAAATAATCAAGCGAGCAAATAAAACCATCTCTAAGAAAAAGAAACATAGAATTCCTCAGCAGTGATGATGTTGTACCTCTTCTGGCCCAGACATGGACTGGAAGAATGATCAAAGCAATGCTTAGAACATAAACAGGAAAGTGCCTATTGGATGAATAAATGAGCACTTCTGATACAAACATATAGAAAATGAGCAGAAACTCAAAGCAATGCACAAACTTAAATTATTTCTGTAGACCTGACAACATGATACTTGCTATAAAGCCTTCCCAATGTTTTCTACCAGGGTAATAAGTCTTAGAAACTTCTTCTGAAAGCTTTTTGTTCTCCATCCACTCACTGATTTAGATTAATTTACTAATTTCTTCCTCCAGCACTTATTATGGGCTGCCTTACCCAGAGGTACCCATCATGGACACCAACAATGGGTGTCTGAAGTTGGTTTTTCCCTTTATCTTCTCAAAACTCCCCACATGCATTCTTTCTGGAGCTGCTGGGAATTCCACACCACTTTCTGAGTGTACCGTCTTTGAAATCTTCAACAGGAAGTGCAACTAAAATTATCTTTAAATAGATTTCATGGAAATCCCAAAAGTGGCTTAAAAATTACTTGTGGAGACTTTGTTTAAACCCCTTCCTCTCTCATCAGCCTCAGAGCCTCAATCTATTGTTAAATTTTAGGTACTAAGAACTTTTGAGATTTGAAAAATAGGAAGTAGAGTCTTGTTTAAGTATTTGAAGCATCACAGAAAATGTCCATTCAAGGTCAAAGTGTGATGGCCTGTGAGCCTTCCTCATGTCAAACTGAGCCTTCCTCAGTCCACTCCCTCCATGTGGTAGATAGAGTCTGAGGTAGAGAAGGATGGAGAAGAGGGAACGGAGGGGAGAACAGGTAAAGCATGTGAGAAGAGGGTAGGTGTAAGCATGCCCAGAAGACTTCTAGAATGTCGAGCCAGGTTGAGATGCTCTATGTTTCTGAAATGGAAGCCTCTATTCATTGTGACTACTGTGTACCTAAAATACATCATGGAATAGATTATAAACATCATTGGATTTGAATTTAAACAGCCACATGTGGAGTCATTATGGTATTGAACGATACAGTTCTAAAGGATATTGTAGTTAGTCGAAATTGAAGGACAGGTTAGATAGAACACAAAGGAAGAGGCAGAGAGTTATTCCTCCTCAGTCTTTAAACCCGCTGCTGTAGACCTTGATTCCAGAGCACAAAGCACATAGGCCAGCTTCTAGGGTGTGCAAAAGAGGAGTGGGGAAACAAAAAACTTCGTATGAAGATGAGTGGACATAATTTCAGACTGACAGACAATGACATTAACTCACAGTGGATACTCAATCCTTTCTTCTAAGACTCAACATCCATCTCACCCAATCAGAATCCCAGAAACTTCAGGGTCGGTAACTGTGCTGTTGCTCCTTCAGGGTTACATTGCATCCCGGGTCCTCTCCCGAAGAGCCTGCTATGTCCTCAAGATGGACCACAAAGCCATCCCTGCCCTGGACAAACTCCAACGGTACCTGTACGAGAAGCAGGTAACTTGGGATTCCTTGGAAAGTCTCCTGAGTCAGCCCATGCTGCTGCCTACAGAGAGATGTGAATGAGACAGTGGACCATAACTAATAATTCCATGTATATGATGCTCGGCTTTTTCATGTGTTTTCACATTCGGGGGAAGGAGGAGTAGAAGTTCATCTCAGCTCAGTTTTCATCATAGAGCCCTGAAAACATGAACTTATAAGAACCTAAATGAACTAACTGTCTTTGGAGAGGGAGCTGGTGAACCTTTCTTCTTGGAGGTGAGACCTAAGATGCAGTGTGGTTGAAAATGGAGTACATTTATGATATTCAGGAATTCAAAGACACAGACAAATAATACCAGAGTATGGGAGTCTCCACACAGTGCAACAAGGCTAGACAACTAGTTTTGACCCTGTCTGCACTGCCCCATCCGTGTCTTCCTTTTCAGGAGATTTTCCTTCTGTGAGTTTACTGCAGTGAAATACTACGGGTAAAAATTGAGCTTTTCTTCCAGGCAGAGTAGTCACAGGAAACCATGACTTGAAATCTCTGAATGTCCTTTATTTAACCACTGGAAAGAGAAAGCCATTCACAACTTAGAGTAAGGTACACCAGGCTCACCAGCTTCTTCAAAACTGCTCTCTGTTACGTCACCTAGACGATGAACACCATGGACTCTGGAGAGTACACCTGGGTCAAATACAACCCTTTGAAGTCTCTGTTCACGAAGGTGGATTGGTTCCTGTTTGGGTCGCCTATTGAGCAGCTGTGCAAGAACATGCCCCTGTATGAGGGGGAGGTGGTTACAAAGCCAAGTGAGTACCAAGGAGGCCAAACAAGCTCTGGAAGCTGATGTACGCCTCGCAGTCGGGGTCAGGTGGGAGAGCAGCTGTGTGAAATACACTTAAGTGAAAACAAGACTTAGTTAAGTTTACTTTAGGAATTGAAGTCCTACTGTGTGAATGAACTGCTAGAGATGTCAGGAGTGCAGAAATGGGCAAAACTCTGCCTCTGAGGGCTTCAGTCCAGTGGGAACGTGAAGGAGTGAGAATGACAAATGTGGTCAGGAAGGTCCCTCAAGGGAAGCCCTGGGATCCCGTTTTTCACATGTAAGTTCTCCATGTGGAAAACACTTCCAGAGCATCTTTCAAACAGTGTTCTCTGGAGATGTCTAGGAGTGTTGCCAGGATCTGGCATAAGTGGTCCAGGAAGATAAGGTAGAGTGAGTGGACAGGTAGGGGATGTTGGTCAGGTGTCACAGGGCACTGCGATCATTGATGAATTTGCAATGTCTATGGCAAAGTGTCCAGAATTAGTGGACAATTAACTCAACAAAAGGCATTTGTCAGAGTAGTGGGAGATGAAGAAGGAGGTGTTAGCATTTGCTGTGCATTCGCCCAGAAAGTCAGCATTCATAAGCACTTAGAGAGGTAGGAGGGCATGACTGCAGCTTTGTCGGTCTTGTGTAAATTAATTTATTATTAGTAGTAGTAATATAGTTCAGCTAAAATCTTGGTGCTATGAAATTACAAGCCCCTCCCCTTCAGGACCCTTTGAAAAGATTGGCTTGCTGCATGGAAATGCATTTTTAATACTATTTCTTTACATTTTTCTCATTTCCAGAAGAGGTAGCCACTGGAGCCTGCGCCAAGGTTGGCCTCCTGGGGATCCTGGGAATCTCCATCTGTGCAGGAGCTCACTTTTAAGATGGTCCATCAGCTGAATTCATCTTTTCAAAGAAATACACCTTTGGTTTCCACTCAGAAGCCTACATTCCATCTGCTTATGAGATTCAACAATAACACATAAACGATATATTTACACATATCTGTGTGTTCGTTCCTTTCACGGGCACAGTGGAGAGCCAAGCGATGTTGACCTTAATATATAAAGCACTTTGAATACAATGTATGAAAATATTCAGATGATAGGGTGAACCCCCAGCAGTCTAACCATTTCCCTCTGTGGCTGCCTGTAGGCCATCTGCTCTCCTGTGATCTCAAGACTCAGACAGCAGGCTTGAGCAGGGACTTGGGTGGCAATGGCATTGACCAGAAAGAGGATGGCACTTGGCATGGTCTTGTCAAACAACCTTACTGCTCTGATGAAGGAAGTTCCCTATTCTGACCAATGATTCAGCTTTGAGGGCCATTCAGATGCCTTTTAGGGCGTGTGTTTTAATTTGCTGAAGTGGCAGCTTAGTCACAGGGAACAATATTCTCTTAGTGCTGACCTGGAGTCAACAGGGAGGGAGGGGAGTGACACCAGGAACAGAAACAGCAAAGGTGGGAATCCAAGAAAATTCACTACAGGAAAAGTGTCCAAGGCTTAAAGTGAATCACATTGGGTGGAACAATTCCCAGAACAATTAGCCAGTTCTCATGTAGTCTGGGCAGCTGGATGCAAGTTAAGAACCAAGGGAGACTCTCTACTACTGTGTCTTTCTAGTCTTCATACTATCCCGTCCACAGATATAGCAGAATTGCCTTATGTGTACACGGTGCCAGGGAATGATGGGATAAGAAGCCCAAGCCACCAGTCAGCAATGCTACTTTCTCGGTGGGGAAATGGGACATTTCTATAAAGAGTTTGATGACAGTAGTACTGAGTGTATTATAGACTGCCAAGTAAAGGGCACAGTGTTTTAGGTGTTTGCAAGTGACAGAATCCAAACCGCATTGGTTGCAGTTGAGGGTAAGCTGAGCGCCTTATGTATCAAGTCCCAGAAGAGGAGGGAAGGTTCCCAGAGCTAGGTGCTTGATAGTGACTAGATTCTTTTCCTGCCTCTCAGCTGTGTTCTTTCTGTGGCAGACTCCTCATCCTCATGGCTTTTCTGCATGAGGAAAGAGAACCAGCACCATGGTCCACCACAGGGTCCCCATCTCAGCTTCATTGCCAAAGAGACAGGGGCTTTTCTTCTTTCTGGTTTTGAGTTGGTCTCTAGAGATGACCCCAACTGGCTCCATGGCCTGAATGGACGGCTGGACACAGGGGGAGAGTTAGCACTTGCAACTTCCTTAGGGGTGTGCTCATATGACTCCTCTTGCTTTAACCATATTGATTCCACTCTGAAAGCAGAGCCATAG
The DNA here is from genome assembly GCF_003668045.3 of Cricetulus griseus. Taxonomy (NCBI): domain Eukaryota; kingdom Metazoa; phylum Chordata; class Mammalia; order Rodentia; family Cricetidae; genus Cricetulus; species Cricetulus griseus. Next base: position 55,949,704 of record NC_048601.1, on the reverse strand, counting down.
GTCTGCTTCCTCACTTTGTTGCTTCTAAATCTTCCCTCCCTCTTAGGGAGGCTGGGGCCCTACTACAGTTCCTCGTAGTTAGCCCCTTCTAAGGGATAAGGAAAGTAAATGTCAACCTTTTAACTCTGGACCCTGAGGCCCTCCTTAGACCATGAGCAAAGATGATGGAACCTCTTGAGAAGTCACAGAAGTAAAGAAAGATTGGCCATGCATGGAGCCAACCTGCAAAAGGAGTCCTTGAAGGAGCCAAGGTCGGGTGGAAGGCTAGATGGGACTCTTATTTCCTACATGTTCCTCCTCACAGCAAATAAAGCCCCAAGTGTCAAATACACTCATTTGCTCATCTAAGGGGGTTAAACTGTATTTTTTCATAGACGCTGGCATTAGAAGATGTAGACCCCAATATCTCATTGCAGAATTACCTGCTAGAATTATTGACTCGGTGAATGAATTCAGTGCTATTTGGACAAGCATAATGAATGCATGTTGAGCTAAAAATATTGAGCGAGCCTTCTGGTTTCTGATAATGATGACAGAACTTAAGTCAGTCCAGCTTTCCTACCATTACAGTTACACACCTGAATGGAATACGAAAAATGACTTCTAAAGGCATGGAGGTGAACCTTGCATAGAAAACCTAGAGAAAGGGTCACTTATCCGCTGCTGATCACAGAGGTCTAATATTCCTCTTCAAAAGAAGCTCACTGAGGACCCAAGTCTTCCCCAGCCCCCTCTTTCCAGCCAGCATAACCCCAGCCTATGTGAGAAGAGGCTAGGCCTTCCTTCTGTGTATTCCTTCCGTTGTAGGGGACTAACCATGATCCATCAAGTTAGTTTTCAACAGTATATGACTTCTCTCCTGTTCCCAGGAGATGAGCCATCATTGGTGTCACAGCTAGAGAAGACCCGGTCCTCCAGCAATGTAAGAATAGATGGTGCTCAACACCCTACAATGCAGTCTGGCCCCACAATGAAGAATTTTATGGTTCAAAATGTTAATAGTTAAATATGCAGAAAGTCTGAGCTAAGTCAGTCCTGTTTCTCCTAGGAAAAAAAAAAGATCATATTTTCTCTTAACAAAGCAAGGAGCAGATTGTCCTTGAGTGGTCATGTGACCAAGGCCCTGACCAATAACATGTAGGCAGAAATCTACTACATGGAACCATATTCTTTCCAGATAAAGAAAGACAGATTCAGACGGCTGGAAAATGTGTTCTTTGCTTTTTCCTATTCTCCTTCCTATGACAGGGATGTGATACTGACATCCAGAGCTATCTCTGCCATGTTGGGGTCATGAGGCAACAATTTCAGGGAGGCCAGGTCAGGAAAGGAAGGGCTGTGCCTCACCTTAAGCCTCAAAAGAAATCTTGATCTATTGTCAGCATTTATCTTACAGCTGACTGAAAAGGAAGTCATCTGGGCTGCCGCAGTCTCAGGAAATGAGCTGTCATTCCTGTCAACTTGTGCTCTGGCTCCCTGATTGGAGTCAGGACTGGAGGCCTTAGGCTTTGGTCCTTTTCTCAGAGCTGAGGAGGTTGTGGCTATGGACATCTGTGGGGGGTCCCTTGCTGGGGACAACAGAGGTCTGCTTTGTGAATGGACTGCACTCTAGAAGGAACTTGAGTTTCCAAGGAGCAGGAGTGATGGGGAGAGTTAGGTGACACCACATGGGTGGAGGGGCTAATGATAGAGACAAGGCTGTCCTAGAAAGGGGGACAGTTACAGAATGAGGACTGAATATCTGGATTTTTATTAATTTGCAATGGGGACATTTATCTAAGGGACACCACTCCTGGCTTAGAGCTCTAGAAGGAGGCTCCAGGGCCACTCTATAGGTTGTCACTGTGCAGCTGGACTGTCACAAGAAAGAGACATCTCGCTTCTTTCTACTTCGGGAAAACACCAAATGGTGGATGACGCTGGTGCAGCGGGAGGGCCCGGAGGACCCGGGGGCCCAGGATTAGGAGGCCGCAGAGGCTTCCCTGGAGGCTTCAGCAGCGGTCTCAGGGGCCGCGTTCGTGGTCATGGTCGAGGACGTGGCCTCGGCCGCAGGGCTCGTGGAGGTAAAGCCGAAGACAAGGAGTGGATCCCCGTCACCAAGCTGGGCCGTTTGGTTAAGGACATGAAGATCAAGTCGCTGGAGGAGATCTACCTGTTCTCCCTGCCCATTAAGGAATCCGAGATTTTGATTTCTTCCTGGGCGCATCCCTAAAGGATGAGGTTCTAAAGATCATGCCAGTGCAGAAGCAGACTTGGGCTGGCCAGCGGATTAGGTTCAAGGCTTTTGTCGCTATTGGTGACTACAATGGTCATGTTGGTCTTGGTGTTAAGTGCTCCAAGGAGGTAGCCACTGCCATCAGAGGGGCCATCATCCTGGCCAAGCTTTCCATTGTCCCTGTGAGAAGAGGCTACTGGGGGAACAAGATTGGCAAGCCCCACACTGTTCCATGTAAAGTGACAGGCCGCTGTGGCTCTGTGTTGGTGCGTCTCATCCCTGCCCCCAGAGGCACTGGCATCGTCTCTGCTCCTGTGCCCAAGAAGCTACTGATGATGGCTGGTATTGATGACTGCTACACATCAGCCAGGGGCTGCACTGCCACCCTGGGCAACTTTGCCAAGGCCACCTTTGATGCCACCTCCAAGACCTATAGCTACCTGACCCCCGACCTCTGGAAAGAGACTGTGTTCACTAAGTCTCCTTATCAGGAATTCATCGACCATCTTGTGAAAGCCCACACCAGAGTCTCTGTTCAGAGGACCCAGGCTGCAGCTGTGGCCACCACATAAGGGTTTTTATACAAGGAAAATAAAGTGAATTAAGTCTGTTGAAAGAAAGAAAGAAAAAAAGAAAGAAAGAAAGAAAGAAAGAAAGAAAGAAAGAAAGAAAGAAAAAGACATCTCAGGAGCCCCAGTCCTAGTTTCCTGGAGATAAGTGCAGCGCCAGACCTGACTACCCAGACTGGCACCATTAGTGGTTTGTTCATTAATTGCCAAAACTTCTCAAGGAATAACCTAAAGAGACTTAGAAATGAGAGGTTCTGGTAGAGCCACCTCCATGCTGTAGGATACTCTGTGCTGCACATAGCTCGCAGTGCACAGAGGATGAGGGAGCCTGCCGAGGATGAGGGAGCCTGCCGAGGATGAGGGAGCCTGCCGAGGATGAGGGAGCCTGCCGAGGATGAGGGAGCCTGCCGAGGATGAGGGAATTTGCAGAGGATGAGGGAATCTTCTAGACCAGTGACATGGAGACTTTATTTTGTCTTCCTTGACAGTAGAAAATGAGCTTACCCCCTTCCCCCAGATTACAGGGCTAGTGCCGTCTGGAAAGCCAGAAGACAGAGGCCTGGAAAGAGCTGCTTCCCATAGGTGGAGACTGGAGCAGGCATGTGCAGTCTTCACATGGCTGACATGGGGGCTCAGAGCCCAGGAATCTCACCACAGATGGACAGTCCCATGAAGGAGAGAAGCTGGAGTTCAGAACAGGAGTCTGGGTCCATCGCCAGGGCGGTACCTTCAAGAGGAGGGAACTGCACTTTAGAGACAAGGCCAGAGTCATTGGGTATATCATGCCTGGCTTGTATGGACACCCAGGTCAGCGCAGGCCCACCCTGGTCCCTCTCTACAGTACCAGTAGCTTCCTTCCTTCCTTCCTTCCTTCCTTCCTTCCTTCCTTCCTTCCCTCCTTCCTTCCTTCCTCCTCCTTTATTATGCTTCTTAATCCCCTGGCCTAGCATATCCTGTTTCTCTCCTGTACCCTCATGTTTTAAGAACACTGGCTTGTGGGGAAGCTTAGACCAAGGTATAAAGGGTGGCAACAGCCAGGTTGCTGACTGCATCTTGACTCACAGACATGATCTTGGAGTCTTACCCCTACTAGCTAGGCTCTTCGGGTCACTGACTCCCCCTCACACTCCAGCAGGACTGTCAGCCGTTAGCTGCTCTTTCCCCAGTGTGGCCATAACTGTTAGGCTCCAGGCGTCTTGAGAAAGAGTAGAACCAAGGACTCCAAAGTCATAGACCTTCCCCCTACCATGGGCATGGCAAAGCTTGAGTCGGGGCAGGATGTCCATCAGCCATCAGATCCATGAGGAGATAACTGGCCTTGGCCTTCTGATGAGGCTGTGGCTGTTTCCCTTCCCCACGAGCTCCATAAGGAATCCCCTGTACCAGCCGGGAAAATACATGCCACGCTGACTTTCCTCCCACTGGAGAAGCAATGGATGAGCTGTCATTACAGCTTGCTCATAGGTCCTGAAACGCCTCCTGCATCTTTTGATTCACACACCACCTTCTTGTTGCTTTTTGAACACACCTTCTTTTTGCTGCTGGGCAAAGTAGGCGGGGACTGTTCTACACAGGTCCTTGACAGGCACTCCGTATTGGGCCAAGTTTTTGACTCGACTAGGTAGAACCGTGTAGGTCAGTCCGCGGGTGGGAGGGTAGTGACCGGAAGCCTGGAAGAAGGGGCGTCTCAAACATGACATATCAAAAAAGGGGTCCACAGGAAAGTTGTGAAGGTACGTGGGCGATTCAGTTAACAGTGCCCGCTACGAACCCAGACTTGCTAGATGCAATATTTTATCAAGCCACAAGAGGGCAAAAGCGATCTGGTAAAAATCTGTATGCGTCCCAGTGGGTTTTTTGTTTGTTTGTTTTGTTTTGTTGGTTTTTTCCCTGTTAGCCTTAGGCGCTTTCTAAACCAGAACGACAACAGAGAGTAGTTTAAATTTTGTCAATTTAGATGAACTGGACACTTTCAACTTCTCTTTTAGGGATTTATGTATTTTAATTTTATGTGTATGAGTGTTTAATTAGTTAGAGACTGACATGAGCCACCTTGTGGGGGCTGGGAATCAAACAGGGTTCCTCTTCGAGAGCAGCAAGTGCTCTTAACCTCTGAGCCATTTCTCCCACCCCCCAACTTCTTTTAAAAATAGCATTACTTTAACACACTTCTATTTCTTTCCTAGAGTTAGCACCGCTACCCCCTGTCCTGAGTGCTGTCCAAATGTGTTGATATTTAAGCAAAGTTTGAGCAGATTCCATGAGTTGCCAACTTCTTCCTGGTTTTTAATTTTTCCCTATTAACAATTCCCATCTCACAGGCAAGAGTTTCAGCAGTCTTGGGATTATTTGCAACTGAAAATGATGGTGATGGTAATGATAACAGTGTATGGGCATGTGTGTGTGTGTATGTGTGTGTGTGTGTGTGTGTGTGCGTGCGTTCGTGTGCGCGTGTGCGAGCACATGGTGGGTCAGGAAAGACAGGAAGGAGAGAAAGTAGGGGACATGAAATCATTGCACCTGACCATTTTTGTCTTCTCTAGCATAGCTTGAACCCACTGGGAATGAGGTCATTGATTCGATTGTGGCTTGCCTTGAGTGGGCCACTGATGTCCTTGAGTTCTTTGCCCATGGTGTGATTTCATTGTATGAAGAATAGATATGGATGAGTGGGGAGTTGCCCAGGACACTGGCTATAAGCTGGAAAACCCCCATAGCAGATGTGTATCAGAGAGAACTGAACTCACTCACCTGTTTGCTCAGGGCCTGGGTAATATCATCCAAGCTTGGGAAGACTGCTAGGTCCATCTTGGCCAGGACACAGGCCATCTTACTAAACAGTTTAACTGCCAGGAGGGCCTTAAAGCAACAGAGCAGAAACATGGCATCCAATCAGTCTCAGTATTAACACACCTACTCCACTCAGGTATCCAGACCCTGCTAGTCTGACTGAAATGCTGAACTTCTCAGCAGTGCTGCTCCCTGGATGCCAGAGCACATGACAGCATCAGGAGCACTGTGGTACTAAGCCCTGCTGCTCCCTAGGCCCTGTGCTACCATCTGCTCTGCTCCTGATGGTGAAGGCTTTCTCTCCCAGGGTGTTCTGAAATGCTAACATAAAGGTATGTGTGCCTGACTGGGCAGGATGACAATACAACAATACTGACAACCTTAAGGGCCTGGCCTGCTACTCAACAGCTCTTGGAATCCTCAATGGCCTCCCTGAGCCTCAGTTTCTTTATCTGTAAATCAGAAGGAATGGCCTTTCTTCCATGGAGTTGTCAAGGAGATGATGGGAGACCTGAGATTCCCCACTGCCGGGGAGAATGCTGTGTAAACTGGAGAGGGTTCTCTGGAAATCCAGGGCAGTCATGACCATGACACTTGGATTCTAGAGCTAGGTCTTTCCTGGATGTTCCTTCCTTGTGGCCTATCATTTGTTCTTTCCTGGCTTAGATCAGAGCTGCAGTTTGCTGCTGCTGGGTCTGACTGAGCCCCAGACACAGCAGCAAGAAGCTAAACCTCTAGTTTTGCCTTCCTCGCGCCACCCAGTGGTCTACAGTGGAATGCTGTGTGAGGAAAGTTTTACTTGGGATACAACTGCATCCATCAGAGGCAATCAATCTGCAAACTGGGAGCCTTCTGGGAGGATTCAGGGAACCTCCTTGGGGAATCAGGAGTGGGGAGGTGAAGAGAGAAAGTGTTCGAGGAAGAGCACATGGCAAGAATGCGACATCTGGGTGAGGAGAGCCTGTGCAGCAACGTGCAGAGTGAAAGTGTGAAGTTGACTTCATTTCACCCTTCAAGGTCCCGCTAAGTAGGAGAGGCAGTGTTGGAGCTGTTTTACAGATATGGTAACTGAGGCACGCCAGGCAGAAAAATACCTCAGTGGTCACAGAACATTCTATAAGAGTTCTGCCAATATTCCTTTAGAAGTCAACGTTAAAATATAGAGCTAAGACAAAATAGCATCTATAGCACACACTGAGGACAAGGAGATGGAAAGGCCCCCTGGTGCGTTTGGACAACACAAGAGTGCCTTTGGCATCGTAATAGGCATGATTCACATCTTACATTCTTGTAGTCCATGATTCCATTCCATTCACTCAGAACATTGTTGTCTTGGATGCTGGCCATACCTCGGAGGGCATCGACATGGATGGTCTGGGTTCCCACAGAGCCATCCAGAGGATGAGTGTCACTGGTGTTCTAGAAAAGACCAATCAATGGTGGAGAAAGTCAGTGGCCCCAAGTGTTTACCTATCTATCCCTTGCAGGGTTAAGGGGGATCCATGGGAAATTATGGGAATGCCGACCTTGGTTGATAGTTTCAAAATGCTTGTGCTAAAAGAGAGTTAGGCAGACTGGGCCCTCTCCACCATACTCACCATCAGGGCCAGAGATGGAACTAGAAAGATGCTCACAAGGATGGAAGATGCCATCTGAAATGAAACAAAGGTCAGTGTGCTTTGTCCTTAGCCTTGGGCGAGCTTCGACTTGAGTCTGCCTTGCAGGACAGACCCTTCTGATGAGGCTCCACAGCTCTCGCCTTCACTCATCCCTATGGGGCCCTGAGTGTGCCAGGAGACCATAGTTTACCTTGCTCAAACAGGGTATGCCCACTGCTCAGAAGGCAAAGCTTTATCATTCATTCAAGGATACTTCGTGTGTGGCTTCCAGTGTCAAACACTGGGACAGACTTAGCCAGCCTTAGAGACTCTGGTGGGCACACAGGGCAGAACCAGCCATGACAGCACAGGTTCCCACTTTTCCTTTTTGCACCATCCCCTCTACTTCCATGCCTGGACATGTCCCCTGCTCCAGCTCTTCACACAAACCCTTTCCTCCAGAGTCTCTTACCTTGTCTAAGAAGAAAAGATACTAACCACCATTCCCACACTATTTGGGGGGGGGAGTTATTTTAGATTATACCTAGGCCAGGGCTGGAGAGATGGCTCATCGATTAAGAGCACTGACTGCTCTTCCAGAGGTCCTGAGTTCAATTCCTGGCAACCACATGATGGCTCACAACCATCTATAATGAGATCTTGTGCCCTCTTCTGGCATAAAGGTGTACATGCCGGTAGAGCACTCATAAATAAATAAATAAATAAATAAATAAATAAATAAATCTTTAAAAAACAAAAGAATATACCTAGGCCTTAAAAATATTTGAGTTGCTCATCTCCTCTGTGTGCTGTGCCCTGCCCATTGAGTGAATTCTCTATATCAGTCATTAATGAAAGAATTGGGGGTTTGGAGAAGCTAGCCATAGTTTATCATATATTTAAGGCTCACCCCGCTCAAGTGCAGCCATCATGTCAAGTGGAACCGACAAGATCTTCCCTTCTCTGTGTACCCATGTAAAGTCTGCATTCAAGTTTAATAATAAAAGGAGAGCTACACCTCAGATGCAAAGGAAATGGTTGTTCTGCAATATCATTATTGCCACAGTGCAATGAGGACCTGCCACAAGACACGGGAGCTGTCAGGGCAAGACTGCTGTTTGAGATGATTGAAAGCTGGGGTGGCCATGCATGCCTTTAATGCCAGTGCCTGGGAGGCTAAGATAAAGGATTTCAAAAGTTTGAGGCAAATCACAGGGAGCGCAAGGTAGCCTGGACTGCAGAAATTTTGTGTCAAAAGATCCAAAGGGACAAAAACACAGTATTTCAGCTGGCACCACACATATCTGTCATTTCTTTTTCACCAGCAATCTATAAGAAAGAAACACTACTGAAGACAGGACTCTAAAATGTGAGCATCTACGGAGCCCCGGAAGAATCTTGACCTTTAAGAAATTAGTTATCGATTCCGGTAGAAAACACCATTCACTCAGATTCCGAAAAGTAGACAATTGCCAACAGAAGATTACACAACAAATCATAGTTTGGAAATCCTATTTGGGTTGAATTTGAAGAGTTTCTGGGAGAGGGGAGAAAACAGACCTCCTTGGCTGTTTTGACTCTGAGAATATAATCACCCACATTCAAAGTTAAAAATGTACTCACAAGGCGTTTCATGTCGTCTCTCCTGGGCTTTATGCAACAGCATGCATATTAGGGTTTTCTATGACCCATTGACTTTCTAAGTCCCGTTTATATAGCTTTCAATCTCTCAGGTCTCAACATGATAAGGGACTTTGGGAGTAGTTATTCATGACCCAGAAACCATTAGGGGGGAAAGCTAGTTATGTGATTAGAGTTATCTTTTCCCTTTACTACATCTGAGTGTTTTCCTTTCTCCCAACAGCCCTACAGGTTCCAAGGCAAACACCAGATAAGAACAGGTTTTTGTGGTTGGCGTGTTCATGACCTTAGCCATTATGCAAGCAGTTGTCAGCTGTAGACCCCACAAAATATTCCTGAATCAAAACCAAGACCCTCACCACTTTTACTTCTTGATTTCTGAAAAGTATTTTTTTTTTCCTAACAGTGAGGGTGGTTTAGAAGAAACCTCATTAAACCTCAAGAGACAAACTGAACTACAAGGTTGAATGGACTGACAAGCAATCTGCTCCCTTCATCCTAGTCTACACAGTTTGTTCTGTACCACTCTCTGTCTCCACAAAGCTGACCTCTGTTCATTGCTTCAACACCCACTCTGGCAGATTTAGCTCAGGTCCCAAAGAATGGTCTGATGTTCAGTCAGTCCCTCTGCATGGCTTTTATGGATTTTCTTTTTATTTCAGAGCATTTTTCTCCATTAAAAACAGAAAACAAAAACCGTATGACCAGCCCCAGAACTACTGAGACATGAGGAATCTGACCTTCACACAGTAATACCAAAGCAGGTGTTTCCATGCATCATACTCTCTCAAAGTCTGACAGGTGGTGGCCCAGACATCTGGATGAGATTCAAATTCCATAAGGCCAGAATGACTCAGACATTTCTTCTGAGATGAGAATTACACAGATGACCCTAGACACCAGTGTGACCTAAGGAGGGACAGGCAGTGCAGTCCTGCCTGGGCACATTTCTGAGCTAACACCATAATCCTAACTCCAGTGTTCTCAGTACTTACAAAACACAACACAGCCCACATATTCAGCTACCACTGAGTCACTAGAATATATTAAAGGAGATTAAAAGGAAATATAATCACCTGAGTTTGCAAGTGCCATAGAACTTATAAATCACCGTCACAGCCATGATTGCAGTTTCTTGTTGCTAACTGCATGGGTCAGGAGCAACAGTACTGTTAGCCATTTTGAAAACCAAGTTCAACTCCTGCCTCTGCACTGGCCAGATCTATGACTACACAGCTAAAACTTGAGCTCAAATCTCTGGACCCCAAAGGCTCAAATTATGCATTTCTTTCCAACTGTGTTGCCCTTTGGAGTTCATTTATATCAAGCTGCAGATTGAAAAAGGACAATGGTGCCAGGCGATAGTGGGACATGCCTTTAATCCCAGAACTAAGGGAGGCAGAGGCAGGCAGATCTCTGTGAGTTTGAGGTCTACAAAGGCAGTTCCAGGAAAGCCAGAGGCTACACAGAGAAACCCTGTCTCGAATAACCAAGGGAGGGTGGGCAATGGGTCCACTTCTATGTCAGCACCTAAGGTCTTCTGTTTCTAGGATTACTATATGAACAAGTAATTTTGTTAGAGTCTCTCTTCCTGAAAATGGGCACCAGAAGCCCTTCAACAGGCAGTGAGGTGCTCCCCCCATTATGCTAAATCTGGGTGCAAAGAACAAAGAAACCAAACTACAGACAGCTGTGTCCTAGAGGAAGAACAAGTAGATGATCCTAAATGAGGTTCCATTCTGGAAAGATCTATGAGAGGGCACCTAGGCAGGGTTCTAGTCCATAAAAGATATGGAGAAAGGGTCTCCGGGGCTCAAAACCATACAGCATCTGTCATGAGAGGGCATCTAGATATGAGAGGGTCTGGCAGTCATTCAACTTTCTCCTCAAATGTTCAGTGAGACCAGATTCTGGGTTTTCAATCCCTAACTGATTGGAGTCACTGATGATTGATGGAACAAGATTGGGATGTCTTCACAATAAAATGAGACACCTAAGACCTGCCAGCCATACGGCCACCAGCTAGCCAGGCATGGAGGAAGCAGTGAAAGGAAGACACACAGAATGAAAGAAAATTTAAAAAGAAGCCCCAAGGCAAAACAGAGATGAAGAGATTAATTTAAGTTATAAGAGCTAATGGGTCAAGCATAAGATAAGGCCAAGCATTCATAACTAATAATGAGTCAGCTGGTTGGTGGCCCAAAAGAAAGCCTGCTACATTGACCTCTTGTCTTCAGCCTCTTTCTGGTCAGTCATATACACTAATCACATCTGGCCCTCTGCCTTCCCCATGTTCGCCCCTGGCTTTCCTGGCTAGCCCTTGTTTGTGATTGGAGACACCGATTCCTTCTTTCTCTGCCTTCTTCGAATTTGAACAGTATCCTTTCCCCCAGCCTTTCCTCATTCCCAGGCAAATATCTTCTTTGTAAACATAGTTCTCTGGCTGCAACCCTTGTTGTGTATGTTTCCATTGAGTCGTATTTGTTTGTATAGTTGTATAACCAGGCTATTAAATTATACACCTATGTCACTCAATTGCCAATTCCATAAAGCTAGCAATTTTGTTTTCTGATGTAAAAGCAGCATCAAATCTTTAGAGCAATACTTACCCCCAGAGGAGGTATTTAGGAATCCATATGGTTAAACAAATGGGTTTTATATGAGATGTATTACCCATCTGTCCTGGTTGGTTTTGTTTTGTTTTGTTTTCCAATGTGGCACAAACTAGAGATATCTGGAAAGAGGACCCTTAGTTGCCCTGTGAGCAAACCCATGGAGCATTTTCTTAATTAGAGATTGTGAGAGGGTCCAGCCCATTGTGGATAGTGCCATTCCTGGGCAGGTTGGGTGGAATAAGAAAGCATGCTGAGCAAAACCTGGACAGGAAGTCAGTAAGCAGAACTCCTCCACACTCCTCCATGACCTCTGCATCAGCTCCTGCCTCCAGGCTCATGCCCTGTTTGAGTTCCTGCCATGACTTCCTTTAATGATGGACTGTGATATGGAAGAATAAGCCAAACAAACCCTTTTCCCCAAGGTGCTTTTGCTCACAGTGCTTTATCACAGTGACAGAAACTCTAGGGCACCATCTTTATGTCTCCTGGAGTTCTTAGCAGTGTCTGGTAAATAGAACAGAGCAAATATTTGTGTAAGTCAATGGCAAATATTGGAATCAATTATTTAATGACAATGTGAACAAAGAAGGCAATTAAAATCTGAATATAACAGCCCTCTTTGTAACCTCCAGCTACAGTTCAGTTAAGGTTATCTGAGAGCCATCATTAAGATTTTTGTCTGTCGCCTTGTGGGTAGGAAGTGAAGGGGAAAGGCCAGGAAGGCCAGGAATCTGCAGAGGTGTTTGCCTTTTATCTTGCATCCTGGAGCATTGGCAGGAGCCGGACTCCTTTGCCGGATCCCTGGTGCTGCGTGGTGTTTGCTGAGTGCACTTTGATCTTCTCCCTGATGCACACACTGCCTGTGGCAAACCAGAAACTTCCTCATCTGTGCTTCATCTCTTCCACATTCATCCTGGATGCTGACTTCTACGTTGGCTTCTGCAGTGGTTCCAATGCTGGTCTTTTCACCTTTGCAAACCAGAGTAGTCATCACCAGTGAAGCTTTCCCAAGTTATTCGTGTGTGCTTCTCCCCAGTTCCTCATCAAGGGTACAATGCAAATCTCCAACCCTGCCCTGTCACATGGCCCCCAGCACACTGTTTGTTGGCTTGTTTCAATCAATACTCCCACACACACACCGCCACAGAATGGGGTGTAAGTGTATCTTGCCTTCATACATGTGCCGTTTGTTTTGTATTCCTGTTTCCATGCCCTCCACGAAGCTCCTCCTCCCTGCATCCAGAAGCCTCTGGTAAATACAAGTATGCTTTCTATCTATAAGAGCTTGCTTATTCAGGATGTTCCACACAAATGGCTACCTGCACTCTGTAACTTTTGTGTCTAGAGTATTTCCTACTTAGTATGTTTTCAGTTCATCCATGCTAGCATCTTTTTTTGCATTTTATTAGCGAAGGGATATGTTTAAAACATTGTCTGTTGAGGTGTGAACTTTTTCTGTATGAGCACTAATACACTGGTGTATCCAGCCATGCATTCACTCACTCACTGATCATCTTCTTCATCTTCTTCATCTTCTCCATCTTCCCAGTGTAGGCCCTGGGTACCACACAGGATGCGAGATGAAGCTGTTCGCTGACAGCTTCTTGCCAGCTTGGGGCATGAGATGTTTCACACCACATGAATTCGATGTCTATTCTATCATAAGCAGCTTTGCAGGGGGATGAGGCAATGTTAGAGGGTTTATCCTCATGCTAGAAGGAAAATGTAAGACATGGGTGGAATCTGGAAGCCAAGGTTCTGAGAGTTTGTGAAATGAGGTTTTCAACTTCAGTTTAGCCAAAGAGCACTTGCTGGTGGCTGCCCAGCTCGTCTTCATGTCTCAGCACATGCTCCTCTGGGGACCTGCCTGCTCTCCACATCTTGAGGGCAGTCTAGATGACAGCACACCCACTTGGTACTTAGTGTAGGTTTAAAGTTGGGGGAGCTTTTCCCCATCAACTCTCAGGTTGAAACTTGAGCTGGGCCTTGCATCAGGCTTCCTTCACTGGTGTGGGCACAGTCCTTAGCTCCGCCTGTCTATGCTGAGCAGTTCTGTTTATTCCTTGATGCAGGATTGGGAATTATAACAGATGCTCTAAGTGAACTTGTTAATTAATTACCAGCAGACTTCAATTTGTTCCCTCTCCTTTCTCATCAGAATTATATGTGGCTGGCCCTAAATTTTTAATGGAATAACCTGCTTTGGTTTGCTGGGTTCACTTTCCTTTTTCTTCAAATTGATTCAACTTATGCCACATTAACAGATATGTTTGAGAATCTTCGATGTGTTTAGTAAGATGTTAGTACTGAAGAGACAAAAATGAGCAACTTGGACATGGTGATTGACCTGAGGGGGTTGGTGGCCTAGTATGAGATATGGCACAGAAAACATCCACCCACTCATTCAGTTGGTCATTTATGCAACCCACATTTGTTGGGTTGCTACTGGCTTCTTGGCAGGAGTCCAGGTGTTAGCAATGAGATGGTGGTCTGCTTCTTGAGCTGGTGTGGCAGATAGGAACTTAACATCATTGTCTAAACACATCGTCTGCTCCCCCCTATGTCACTGCCACCAGAACCTGCTGTGCTTATAGCAGCCTCTATTCTCTGATCCCCCCCCATAGGGGACAATCTGTATCACCACATTCTTGAGTACACCCCTAACTCTATTACTATCCTTGTTTTGGAGAACTCTCTTGAATAAACCATATTGTCACCTGCCCATCAGCTGGACAGAGATTGTACAACCATGCTCAGTAATTCGACTTTAAATTCACACCCACTTACTTCCGGTGTGGCCTGTGACATCCTGGGCAAATGTGCAACTGTTTGGCTCCTGTGTGACTTCTGTCTCTTCCTCGGCCTGCGATGTCTCTCCCTCACCTTATTCTCAGATAATGTTCTTGCCTTGCTAAGACACCTTAATGGGAAAGGGTTGCTTTTAGGGCTCATTCCATCATAGCTGGGAAGACATGGTGGGGCATCTCGGTTCACAGGAAAGCATGTGGCAGGGACTGTTCACATCGCAGTGAACCAGGAAGCAGAGAGAGGCACACAAACAAGGACGAGGTTTGATGTTCTTAGTGACCCACTCACATAAGCCGGACCTCACAATTTCCCCAGTCTGAAATAGCTCTGCCAACCAGGAAACAAGCATCCAAAGCGTGACTGTGGAGACTGCCGATTCTACCCACAATATTCCACATTGTCCCCAAAGACCCATGACCATTTCATAACACAAATCCATACAGTCCAACGTCAAGAGTCCCAGTGTTGGAGCATTTTCAACACTGTTCAAGAATACAAAGATGCAAATCTTTTCTGAGACTCAAGGCCAACTCCAAATTGTGAGCCCCTGTGAAATAAAAAAGAAAGTTACATACTTCCAATGCACCAGGGCACAGAGTAAACGTTCCCATTCCGTAAAGGAGGGATGGGACCACAGATGGGAAGGATAAGACCAAAGCCAAGACCCAAACCCAGCGGGGCAAACGTTAAATCCTGCCTCTTCACTTCCAGGCTAGCGCAGCCACGCCTGTATTTGAAGTAAACAATGACCTCTCTCTTGGGCTGGTACAGTTAAAGCCTGCAGTTTCCCTCCATGGACATGCCGTGTTCCTGGCATCTCCAAAATCCTGGGGCATCCACTGTAGTTTAGACTTCACCCTCACAGGAATGATCCTGCCAGGGCCCCCTGCAGGGATCTGACCAGGTAGTTATCGCCTGGTTTCCAAGCTTTCTTTAAAAGTCTGGATGCAAATCTACATGACTTCATAGCTCTTGCCTTCTGCACACCTACAAATCCAGTACTGTGTGTGCTGCTAAGTTCTGTCATTTGCTCAAGCAGCTGTCCAGTCCTGTGGACTACGGCTGCAGCCTCTGAGTGATCAGGTGGTGGCTGAACCCAGAACACCTTATACGGCCTCATGTTGATAAGACACCCTGGGACCCTCTTTTAAAGAAAATTCTTTCAGTGAGTTTTTAGTTTTATACCAGATCTCATCACTTCCTGAAATGCTCATCACTTCCTGAAATGAGGTACATTTCCTACCTTCCCAGTCACAATTGCACAGCTTCTTCTTAGCAACGAGAATCTCTCATTAGCAATGAGTCCCCTTGCCACTTTAAACATGCTCACATTCTTTTTCTGAAAAAAAAATTATAAATTTCCCACAACTTTCTGCACTGTTTTTTGCTCCACTTCTCATTGTTACCCTAGTTAAAGCAATTGCCAATAACCACACCTGAGTTCTATACTACCTCAAAATCTCACCAACCAGATTAATCAACTCATGTTTGAATTCAATTTCATTCAAAACTTCAGGACACAGGAGAAATATAGTCAAAATCTTTGTTATAAAATGCCTCTCATGGTTTCTGGCTTAGTTCTTAATACAGTCCCTGTTCCCGTTGGAAAACTTATGAGCCTGGCCTTCACTGTTCGTATTTCTCTTGGCCTCAACATCTTCTAAACTGCCACTAGAATCACACATTAAGCTTTGATTACAACACTCTAGAGCATCTATATTCTGCATTTCCAAACTTTTCCCGATTTCTCCCACAAGCCAGTTCTAAAGGATCAAGACCACATAATCAGGTTTAGTTACCACAGTAACCCCACTCTTGGGACCAATTTCCTGCATTACTTATCCTTGCATTGTTGTCACTACAGATCTGGTGGAAGCAACTTGAGGAAGGGTAGATTTGTTTTGACTCAAGGCTTCAGAGTTCAATCCGATACGGAAGAGAAGGCAGGTGGAGCAGCTTTGTTCGTGGCAGTGGAACATGGTAGAAGTTGCGTCACGTGGGCCAGAAACTGAACAGAAAGTAACTAGAAACAGGAGTGGGGATATCCTTCAAAGGCCTGGCTCAGACGACATATTTCTGCCGGCTAAACCCTACTTCCTAAAAGTTTCACATTTGCCTAAAATAGCAGCACCTTCCAGGAATCAAGTGTCCAAGTATGAGCTTGTGGTAAATGGTTTTGTGTTGTCTGACTATTCCTGACCTTTGGAGAGCTTGCTAGTATTTCAGTGGATGTGGAGTTTCAAAACCACCGACTGCTAGGTGTTCACCAGTACGATGAAATAGATGACATTAACAACTTAAAATGAGGAAAAGATTTATTTTGGTTCTTTCATGGTCAGATGGCTCCATTGTTTCTGGGCCTGTGTGAGGTAGAACACTATGACAAAGGAGTGCAGTGGAGAAATGCTCACCTCATAACAACCAGGAAGCAGAGACGGATGCAAGATGCCCGTTCAAAGGCACACTCCACCTTGACTGATTCTTCTACCCAGGGCCTGTATTGGAGACAGAGCCTCTAGCAGAGAAAGCTTCAGAAGAATGCTTCCTTATTCAAACAACCATCCCTACATCCCCTGGAATGTCTTCATGTCAGGAGAAGGAACAGGTAGAGTGCAGAAAGCATGAGGAAACGTCACTCTGACTGTAGTGCTGGTAATGGCAGCTGCCTTTGGATAATCATGGGCTCCAACCCCAGCATCATCTCTGACACCTGCAGAGCAGTGGCTCCTGTCCAGTGTCCACAGGGGCACCATCATCAGTTCTGTGATCCCCTTACAGGTAACACCACACTTTCCGTTGGCTTCCTTGCAAGTGATTCCTTCCATTAATCTTTTCTCTGCTTGAAAATACTGCCTGTTTCCAAACACTGGTGGATCTTGCTCACACTTCGCTGAGACGGTGGAAACAGATCTGATAAAAACTTCCAAACCTCCCTCCATATTCACACACAGCCAGCCTCTGAATATGTGGTCTCTACCTTCTCCCCATGTCTGAGGATGAGCTAAGGGTCTGCTTGGTTCTTACCCCCATTCTTCCCCTTCCTCTTACATACAGTGCTGTCTCCATTATGTTTTCTGTTTTCACTTCTTATTTGGATTATTCCTGTGACCAAAAAACATGCTATTACATTCCCTGCATTCAAGAAATATAGCAGTCATGATAGAAATAAAACGGAATAAACTGCTCTCCTGACAACATGTGGTACTAGGACTTTCTTGTCAGCCCACTAATAAATGACACCAAGATGTATTGTTAATCATGAAAACTTGGCATTAGCTTGGGCTTTTTTTTTTCTAAATGGCTCTTAGAACTTCAATTAATCTATTAATCTACATTCTATCATGTGGCTAGGTTACCTCTCCTCTCTCCTGTATGTCTTACTTGTTTGGAGTCTTGCTACCCTCCCTTCTTCCCACAGTTCTCTCTCTCTCTCCAGAAGTCCCATCTAATCTCTTCCTGACTGGCTACTGGACATTCAGCTCTTTACTAAACCAATCAGAAAGTGCCTTGTCAAAGATGCATCTTCACAGTGGAAACAAATATCCTACAACAACACGACTGCCCCTTTCTCTCATTTCACTGCAGTGGAGTCTCTGGGAGTCACCATCCATGCTTCTTCCTTCTCTCCCTTGAGCCCATCCCAGTCAGCTTATCCCTAGACACTCAATGGCGTATCCTACACATTGAACAACCTCCACAAAAGTAAGTGATTCTTGGGTTCCTCTCAGCTGAGCAGCCAGCATTACCTGATGCCCTTGAGCCCCTGTGCCCTCAGTAGGACTCTACACCTGTCATTGCTCCTTCTCTTTTCCAACTCTATAGCCTTAAAGTGCAGCAGTGTCCAGACCCAAAACCTTGGTCTTTTTTCCACTCATCTGTGTGTAGCCCATGTAGTGATTCCAACCAGTGTCTGCCTTTCAAACCAGCTCCTGGTCTGATGATTCCACTTTATTTCCATCCCAACCTCCTTCTCGACCTCCAGATTCACAAGTCTAACTTTCTACTTGATATTCAATTATATAAGCATAATCACATTTGAATGGGTCTCTGTCTCTCTCCCTCTCTGTCTCTGTCTCTCGTCTCTCTCATCTCTGTCTGTCTGTCTGTAGCTCTCTCTCTTTCTCTCTCTCTCTCTCTCTCTCTCTCTCTCTCTCTCTCTCTCTCTCTCTCTCTCACACACACACACACACACACACACACACACACACACCAATCTGCTACCCTCAGTCTTCCCATCTTCCAGCAGATGAACTGTCCTACATTCACTCAGGCAATGTCTTAAACTGGGGCAGGGAGCAATGGCAGGTGAGAGGTAGAGAGTTGGGGTGTAGAGGTGTGGGGAATGGGGGTGTAGGAGTAGGGATATGGGTAGGAATTGGAAGAGCCTTTGCAAAACTACCCCCCCCCAATTTTTTGGCTTTTGGTAATGTGGGATTATCTATTGCCTATGTTTTTTGTGGGTGTAGTTAACTTCCTTGGGTTGGAGTTTTCCTTCCAGAACTTTCTGTAGGACTGGATTAATGGATATGTATTGTTTAAACTGGTTTTGTCATGGAATATCTTGTTTTCTCCATATATAGTAATTGAAAGTTTTGCTGGGTATAGTAGTCTGGGCTGGCATCCGTGGTCTCTTACAGTTTCCATTGAGAAGTCAGGTGGAATTCGGATAGTTCTGCCTTTGTGTGTTACTTGGCCTTTTTCCTTTGCTGCTCTTAATGTTTTTTCTTTATTCAGTATGTTTGGTGTTTTGATTATTATGTGGTGAGGGGACTTTTTTTGGTCTAGTCTATTTGGTGTTCTGTAAGCTTCTTGTACTTTCATAGGCATGTCCTTCTTTAGGTTGGGAAGTTTTCTTCTACGATTTTGTTGAATATGTTTTCTACACCTTTGATCTGGGCTTCTTTATCTTCTTCTACACCTAATATTCTTAGGTTTGGTCTTTTCACGTTGTCCCATATTTCCTGTATATTTTGTGTTAAGGATTTGCTGGACTTAAGATTTTCTTTGGTTGATGAATCTATTTCCTCTAGTGTATCTTCAATACCCGAGGTTCACTCTTCCATCTCTTGTTTTCTGTTGGTTATGCTTGCATCTGTAGCTCCTGATTATTTACCCAGATTTTCTATTTCCAGCATTCCCTCAGTTTGTGTTTTCTTTATTGTCTCTATTTCAGTTTTCAGGTCTTGAACTGTTTGAATTGTTTCCTTCATCTGATTGTTTTTTCTTGGCTTTCCTTGCTTTCTTTAAGAAATTTCTTGATTTATTGCATTTTTTGGTTTGTCTTTTCCTCTATTCCTTTCACTTTTGTTTGTTTTTCTCCCATTTCTTTAAGGGATTTTTCTCATTTCCTTTTTGAGGGACTCTATCATTTTCAGAAAGTTGTTTTTAAGGTCATTCTCTTCTGCTTCATCTGCGTTGGGATGTTCAGTCTTGCTGGTGTAGCATCCCTAGACTCTGGTGGTGTCATATTAGTCTCTGTTATTGAATGTGATCTTATACTGTCATCTTCCCATCCCTTCTTCCAGTGGATACAGGTGGGTTCTCTCCTTCTCCTTGTGGATACAGGTCCAAGGCTCTCTCTCGGTCGGTGCAAGTGGGTCCAAGAATCCAATGGCAGCAGATTCTGGATGGTTCTTTCTGCCTCTAGGTCTCTCTGGGGGATTCAGTGGTGGTATGGGTCTGGGGGCCATAGGTCAGGGGACTCCAACAGGGAAAGGTAGGCAGGGAAAGGTAGCACTCACTTCTCCCAGTGGGTGCTGGTTCAAGACTGCAATGGCCACAGATGCTGGATGCTTTGGTCTGTCTCCTCGTCTCTCTGGGGGATTCGGTGGCACATGCAAAAACCATTTCTTACAATTGATTGGAGGTGTTTTGATGATGGTTAGTTTCCCTCGTCAGTTTGATTGCATTAAGGGATGCCTAAGACTTTAGTGAAGCCACACTTCTGGATGTGTCTAAGAGCTTTTTCAGAGAGGATTAACTAATGAGGAAAAGTCTAAGTTGGATGTAGATGACATCATCCCAGCCCTTAAGCTGGCACCCAGAACTGAATAAAAGAGGAAGAGAGAGAAAACGAGCAGCCTTAGTTGGCATTCCTCTTTTTCTGTTTCATGGTTGGGTGAGATCTGAGCAAGCAGCCTCCTGCTCCCACCACCAGGGAGCCACCCAACCCACAGGCCCATCTAGAACCATGTGAGGCACAGTGCCACCCACACTACAGAGCAGCTGCCTCCACTCTTGTCTTTCCTGTAATGATGGCTTGGATACACCCAAACCTTGAGCTCAAGTGAGCTTCACTGTAGTTCCTTCTACCATCATTCTACCACAATGAGAAAAGTGGCCAACGTGGTGTGTCTTCAGGGCATGAGTGTGATGATCTGGGTCTGAGTTCTGTGAACATCTGGTTCTATCCATCCCAGGCTGGGCCTTGGGAATGGGTATGGAGGTTGAGATAATGCTGCCTGGTCTTGGGACTAGACATGGGCTTTATCCAAATGGTCTGTGAATACAGGAAAAGCTGTGAATGGCAAAGTAGGTGAGACTGAAGTGGATTTGATAAAGCAAGAGCTCACCAGAGGGGATTTCTGAGCTATTCTCTCCATCAAACCAATAGAGGTGTTAATCCTCTATCTAGATAACAGTCCTTGGCACTGAACTCTGCTATAGTCACCACTGTCAGGCAGGCCCTGCTGCTAGGACCGGCAGAATCATGCAGGAGAGACCATATAGTTCAAGACTTGCTCCTCCCCATGGTAGGAGTAGGAGGGACTATGAGAGCTCTAAATATTTTATCCCCACCCCGTCCCCACTGCCATCATATCCAGAGAATAGCAAGTAATCAAATATCCTAAGAGAATAGCAAGTAATCAACAACATTGTTCCTGACCATAGGGTGAGATTTCCTGACTCTGACTGTTTAAGGCAAAAAACAAATAAGCAAAACCAGAACCAGCCTGTGACCAAAGGAAAGATGAGGGGGCAGATAACATCCTCAGCCCATTTTGCCCATATAAACATAAGAACTCTGTGAGTTTGAGGCTATCCTGCTCTACATAGTGAGTTCCAGGTCAGTTAGGCTACATAGAAAGACCCTGTCTATAAATGAATGAATGAGTAAGTAATAAAAGCTTGAGTCTGGAGGGATGGCTCAGGGTGAAGGGCACTTGACACTGAGCCTGTAGATCTGAGTT
The DNA here is from genome assembly GCF_003668045.3 of Cricetulus griseus. NCBI lineage: Eukaryota > Metazoa > Chordata > Mammalia > Rodentia > Cricetidae > Cricetulus > Cricetulus griseus. The sequence goes on along the minus strand of NC_048601.1, from coordinate 55,928,278 downwards.
CAATCCGCAGGACCAACATGGTGGAGAGAGAGCACTGACCCCATGGTTTGTTTCCACAAGATCTGTGTGCACACATGCACACAGAGAAAAGTAAAATCACATCAATTTTTTTGGTAGAGCACAAATTTTTCATTTTTTTATTAATTTGTTTTTTACATTCCAACCCCAGTTCCCCCTCCCTCCTCTCCTCCCAACCCCCCCACCTCCCATCTGCTCCTCATCGAGGGTAAGGTCTCCCCTAGGAAGTCTACTAAGTCTGTCCCATCAAGTCATTGAAACAGGACCAAGGCACCTCCCCACACCCCTATGTCTAGGCTGGGCAAGGTATCTCTCCATGTAGAATGGGCTCCACTAAGTCAGTTTGTGCATTAGTGTTAGTCCCATTGCCAGTGGCCTCATATATTGTTCCAGTCATACCATTGCCACCTATATTAAGGGAGTCTAGTTCAGTCTCATGTAGGTTCCCCATTTGTCAGACCTGAGTCAGTGATCTCTCACCAGCTCAGGTAAGTTGTTTCTGTGGGTTTCCCATTCATGGTCTTGACTCCTTTGTTCATATTATCACTCCTCCCTCACTTCAGTTGTACTCCAGGAGCTTGACCCATTGGCTAGTTGTGGATTTCTGCATCTGCTTCCATCTGTTTCTGGAAGAGGGCTCTAGCTTCTCTGGGGTTGTGGATTATGGACTGAGTATCTTTCACTTTATGTCTGGTATCCACTTATGAGTGAGTGCATACTATATTTGTTTTTCTGGTTTTGGGTTATCTCACTCAGGATAGTTTTTTTCTAGTTCTAGTTCCATTTTTTCTAGTTCCATTTGCCTGTGAATTTTAGGATGTCATTGTTTCTTACTACTGAGTAGTACTCCATTGTGCAAATATACCACATTTTCTTTAACCATTCTTCAGTTAAGGGGCATCTAGGTTGTTTCCAAGATCTGGCTATTACAAATACTATGAGCATAATTGAGCAATGTCCTTGTGGTGTGACTGTGCCTCTTTTGGGTATATGCCCAACAGTGGTATTTCAGGGGCTTGAGGTAGGTTGATCCCTAATTTTCTGAGAAATACCATACTGATTTCCACAGTGGCTGTACAAGTTTGCAGTCCCACCAGCAATGGAGTAGCATTCCCCTTTCTCCACATACTTTCCAACATAAGCTGTCATTGGTGTTTTTGATCTTAGTCATTCTGATCAGTGTAAGATGGAATCTCCAAGTGGTTTTGATTTGCATTTCCCTGATACCTAAGGATGTCTGTCGAGCATTTCCTTAAGTGTCTTTTGGCTGTTTGAGTTTCTTCTGTTGAGAATTCTCTGTTTAGATCTGTACCCCATTTTTAATTAGATCATTTGGTAGTTTGATTTCTAGTTTCTTGAGGGTTTTTTTTTGTTTTTTTTTTTTTTTTTTTTTTTTTTTTTTTTTTTTTTTTTTTTTTTTAGCAATCAGCCCTCTATCAGATGTGGGTTTGGTGAAGATCTTTTCCCATTCTATAGGGAGCCATTTTGTCTTGTTGATCATGTTCTTTGCTTTACAGAAGCTTCTCAGTTTCAGAAGGTCCCATTTATTCATTGTTGCTCTCAGTGTCTGAAGCACATCAAATTTTAAACAGAATGATGGCATGGCTAAGTATCTTGGGGCTACCACAATGCTGTGGTTATTTTTACATAATCTTCCTTTGTGTTTCCAGAGTGACTTGCTTCATCTGTTAGCATTACTATAAGTGTGACATTACAATTAACATCGCTTTGTGAAAACAGAGCTATGGGGCACAGTCCTTATCAAGGTGACCTTCCAGAAGTAGATCCAAGTCAGAACAAATATAGGCCAGCATGTGTGTAACATATACTGACAACTAATTTCTAATCTTCCCTTTTACTCACAGCATATCAGTATAAAAATTTTACCTAAATTTTTCATTCTCTTTTTATTTAGGAGGCAGGATATCTTATCTTTATTTCAGTTTTACTTCTTTGATCATTGTTATAATTTTGATATGAAATCAAAAGGCTCCAGAGTTGGCTTTCTGTAGCTGCCGGAAGCAAGTGGAAACTGGAGGCAGTGGGCCCGGGGAGCCTGTCATTCTTTTGGAGCTGTGTCCTGTCCTGGGTCAGATTCTTCTCATTCTAGCTTCCCTTCCTTCTGTCCCCCTTCTCACTTTCTCTCCCCCTCATTTCTTTCTCCCCTCCCCCTCTCTTCTCACTCCCCACCCCCTTTCCCTCTCTCCTTAACAGCTTCCAGGAGATATGAAGTTAACCCACTCTTTTGCAGCCATTTTTTTTTCTCACCAAGGCCCAGAAGTAACTGAGTGACCGCTGAAGCCACTCTAGGGAATAACCTCCACTAACATTGCTTTTGCTCAGGACCTTGTCCAACCAGGGAGAAACTAACAAAATTACCAATGGGATCAAATATTTCTATAAAACAATCTTCTCTTCCTCCTCCACCTTCCCTCCTTCCCTTTTTTTCCTTCCTCCTTCATTTTCTTCTTCCTTCTTCCTTTCGTCTTGTCATTTCCTCTTCTCTTTTTACTTATAGTGCACAATTTACAGCCGAGTCTGTGGACAGTGTGATTCTGCAGTACTGCCCGAGTGAGATTGTTTAGGAATTGATTAGAAAGAGTGATGTCGGATCTCACAAGCACAGGCCTGCCTTGGACACCGTCATACTAGCTTTGGAGGTTGGCTCTGGCATTTGAAAGTTGATAGGAGGTGGTAGGGTCATATTGTCAAGAACAGATGACGTTAGAGCTATTATGTCTATCTTTGAAAAATGCCACTTATGGCAGCAATTGTTTGTCTTTAAACAATTTCTAATTGTACAGGGGATGCTCCCTGTTAAAGTTGGAGTTACAGGAAGTTGTGAGCTACTCATTGTGAGTGCTGGGAATTGAACTCAGGTCCTCTTCGAAAGCAACTGGCTGTCTTAACCACTGGGCCATCACTCCAATTGCCTTTTCACTAGGCCCTCAGTTGTGACCCACTCTCCAAAGGCAACCACTGTGGTTGGCTGACATGTGTACACACATGTGATCATAGGCACACACATTCTCACACATGTCCATGTAGTCTGTAGTGCTTCTGGGTCTCAGGTTAACAGGATGGTGCTCTATTAATTTCCATACACTTTCCCTTCATGATGCTGAGGGTGCTGCCATTCAGGAGGCCTGTTTCATCCTCCTATATCTCCATTCAGTAAAGACCAGGGTGGTTTGTGAACTCTCCTCTTTATCCACAAAGGGCCAGAGTCCTCTACCCAGATGTTCACTGGTCCTTACAAAACACCTCCTGCTCTGTCAATCGAATTGATAAAAGTGGCACAATTACTTTGCATTTTCCTAATTATTAAGGAAAAGTTGCATCTTTTTATATTTATGGGACCCTTTTCCTTTTATGAATGTTGCTTGTGTTTATACTGTATGCCCTCTTAAATCAGTAATTTAAAAAATTATAGGAATCCCCCCTCTCTCTCTGATTTCTTGAGACAGGATCTCTCTACATAGCCCTGATGCCCTGGAACTTGCTATGTAGACCTGGCTGGCCTTGAACTCACAGAGATCCTCCTGACTTTGCCTCCTAAATGCTGGGATTAAAGGTGTCTCAGAATTTCTTTCTGCGTACTTACTTGGTTGAAAGAATTTCTTTTTGGAATTTCACCAATTGCTTAACTTTGTTCATAGCCTATTATTACATAGAATTTTTCCTATTTTGATATAATCTGTTATGATAAATCTTTCTGCCCAAAGCGTGGGTTCATATCCCACTACTGACACCATTCTGTTACGATAAATCTTTCTGCCAAAAGCCGTCCAAGCCATAACGCCACATGGGCAGTCTCCACCAGCCGCCTGAGTTCTGCCTGCCACGTGGATGAACAAAATAATACAGAGACTTCTATTATGTACAAATGCTACTTGGCCAATGACTAGGATTCCTCATCTGCTAGCTCAGTCTTAATTATCTTAAATCTATATATTTTATAAGACTTATCTTATCGGACACCTTCCATTGGTGTCCCCCCCTTGCTGGTGGATCACATCGCGCCCCTGGAGGAAGAGCAGAGGGGAAAGGGAGGGACACTTCCTGTTTGTCCTTGCTTAAATATGAGTCTCCTTGCTATGCCACTTCCTGCCTGGATCACCACTTTTCTACTACATTTCCCAGAATCCTCTTTGACTCCTAGTCCTGTCTAACTTGCTGCCTCATCGGCCAAACAGTGCTTTATTTATCATCCAGTAAGACAAACACATACACTTCCCCCATCAATAATCAATGACTTTTTTTAAGGTCACTAAAATTTTTGTTGAAAAAGCTTTCTTATTTTTTAAAAAAGATTTATTTCTCTGTCTCTGTCTCCGTCTCTGTCTCTGTCTGTCTGTCTGTCTGTCTGTCTCTCTCTCTCTCTCTCTCTCTCTCTCTCTCTCTCTCTCTCTCGTGTGTGTGTGTGTGTGTGTGTGTGTGTGTGTGTGTGTGTGTATGTAAAGATAACTCTGCCAGCTGCCTGAGTTCCACCACAACTTTAAGGCCCCAAAATAACTCACAGAGATTAATATTAGTTACAATGCTGCTGGCCAATGACTGGGATTTCTTATTTGCTAGCTCTATCTTAAGTATCACCCATAACCATTAATTTATGTATTTTATAAAGACTTATAAGCGGCATGCATCCTCTCTTCCCCAGGATCACATGGCAACTCTTTACTACATTTCCCAGAAACCTCCTAGTTCCACCTAACTTGCTTCCTATTGGCCAACAGTGCTTTATTTATCAACCAATAAGACAAACATATACACAGAAGGCCTTCCCCCATCACATATATGTACATACTATATGTTTGTACAGGTGTCTGCTGAGGGCAGAAGACAGCATCTGATGCCCTGGAGTTCCTGGAGTTGGAGTTACAGGCAGTTGTAAGCCACCCACTGTGGGTGCTGGGAACTGAACTCAGGTCCTCTGCAAAAGCAACAGGCGATTTTAACCACTGAGACATCACTCCAGACTGGTAAAAGCCTTTTATATTTATGAAACACTCTTCTTTAATACTAAATGGAGTTTAAATATAATTCATTTAGGCTTTAATTTTGTACATGTATGGCTTAGGTTTTAACAAGCAGCCTTTTCAATGATATTTATTAATATAATTATTTTTCCAGCTCTTTAAATGTCACTTTCACTGCATGCTTAATTCCTACATATACATTGACTGCACACTTCTAATTGTGTTATTTCCATATTTTGTTTACTCTCATAATAGTGGTGTTTTTGTAACCATAGCTTCCAAATACTGTTTTTTTCTGCTTATTTTCCTGTTTTTAAATTTGTCTCATCTCTCCTTGCTCATTTTTTTCTTACATGAATTTTAGATAATCTTATCCAGGACCTTTGACTGACAATTCATTGAATTTATTAACTAACTTGATGGGGAATTAACAAATCATTCTCTCCTTGTAAACTAGAGTACTTCCTGGTTCTTCTTCTCACCATCCTGTAACAGTAGTATGCCATTCTCTGAGTGGCCACCAGGTGGTATAGGAGCAAGCTGGTCCTCAGAGGCATTTGAGAAGCCCAGTAAGGGGTGTAAAGAGAAAAGAAGGGCTGGCCGTGCACCTGTAGACTCCATCTTACCCTCGCTGTATGCAGCTTGCAACATTTTGTTCATATGGTCTCTCCTAGGGTAGAAGAAAAAGGTGATTTTCCTTCATTTTATAGATGAACTGGTGAACCCAGGCAGGCAAGAGGCTTTTGGGGGTCTGGAGAAGATGCAGAGCCTGTGTCAGTTTTAGTATCTGAAAGGAATGAAAGCAAACTGGAAACTAAAATTCAAAGCAAACAAGAGGAAAATCATTGGTAGTGCCTCCTTCTGGGCACCAGTCTCATTTCCATTCATCATGGAGGGGTCACTAGGCCTGGTCCCTTAGTGTATACCTCACACCTGTGTCTTTCCTCCCAATGCTGTCATCCTTACCCACCTTCTGGTGCTAACCATAAGCCTCAGCTTCCCTTCCAAGCCATCCCTTAACCAGGGCGTGCATTTCTACAGTTCAGGAGGGAAATGAGAGCAAAGTAGGTTAGTGTTTCAAGATGCCGTCACTGGGGCTGATAAAGTGAGAAACTGGGACATCAAAAGCTAGGTGGGTGATTGATGACATCAAGGACATACCATAGCATTTACTTTGGTTCCTTCTGGGTTATTCATAAGGAGCCCCTGAAGGGCATGGAAGGCCCAGAACATTAGCATTTGTTGATCCCAGGGGACAGAGGCACGGGTTAGAAACCAGTATTGGAATGAGCTCCAAGCATCTGCAGGTACCTCCAAATGTCTGCAGAAGCTCAGGGCAGCCACTTCCTTTCCATCACCCTCACAGGAAGGCTGATAAAGAATGAGCCTTGATGAAATTTGCTAAGTCACTGAGGAAATTAGACCCTCAGACATGCCTCTGAGCACCTTGTGGAATCAGAAGCTCCAGTGTTGCCTGATAAGGCCGATCGATAGAGGCCCATGGGGACAGCCTTTGGGAAGCAAGTACTGTCTCAAGAGGTCTGCAGAGCGGAGGAAGACATGCCAGGGTATAGACAGGAAGCTTACACACTAGTGACTGTGCATACAGGTGCATTCAGAATCAGGGACAGGGTTCCTCCGGCCATCTCTCACACATACTTTCAGCTGTCTTTTTGTCTTTTGACCACAGAATGGGGGTAGGAAGTAGCCCAATGATAGAGCACTTGTCTGTCATGCTTGAGGCCCTGGGTTTGATTCCCAGTACCATCCAATAGGCCACAGAGTGTGGGTTCTCTATTAGTATGATAGTGGTGTGGAGTCCAGTAGGTGTTCACTCCCATCCTCCAGGGAATGGTACCCAGTGAGTTGTGCCAGACACACCTCACAGCTCACAGAGGACTTGAGGTCCTAACCTTATGATGCATGCCTGGGGAGTCATTTCTTACACAACTTGGCACCATTCCAGAGTCAAGTATCCTTGTAATTATTATTATTATTATTATTATTATTATTATTATTATTATTATTACTATTTTGGTTTTTGGAGACAGGGTTTCTCTGTGTAGTTTTGGAGCCTATTCTGGCACTCCCTCTGGAGACCAGGCTGGCCTCAAACTCACAGAGATCCACCTGCCTCTGTCTTCCGAGTACTGGGATTAAAGGCATGTGCCACCAACGCTCGGTTCCTTGTAATTATAAAGCAAAGATGTGTTCTCTCTTCTCTCTCTCTCTCTCTCTCTCTCTCTCTCTCTCTCTCTCTCTCTCTCCGTGTGTGTGTGTGTGTGTGTGTGTGTGTGTGTGTGTGTTCATGGAGATCAGAGGGTTGTTTGATTCCCTGGAGCTGGAGTTACAGGTGATTGTAAGTTGCTTAACACAGGTGCTAGAAAATGAACTCTAGTGTTCCACATAGCTCCATTATTCTTCAAACATCTCCTTACTGTTTGTCTGAACAAGACATTCCAGGCCATTGTCTCCTCCCCACTGTCTGATGTCCTCAGACACCCTGCTCTGGATCACCATGGCTGCTATGCTCACTCTACTCCCCCATACCCCCACCAGTGTCACACAGTCACTAGTGTGTAAGCTTCCTGTCTATAACCTGGCATGTCTCCCTCTGCTCTGCAGACCTCCTGAGACAGTGCTTGCTTCCCAAAGGCTGGCCCCATGGGTCTCTATTGATGGGCCTTATCAGTCAACACTGGAGCTTCTGATTCCACAAGGTGCTCAGAGGCATGTCTGAGGGTCTAATTTCCTCAGTGACTTAGCAAATTTCATCAAGGCTCATTCTTTATCAGCCTTCCTGTGAGGGTGATGGAAAGGAAGTAGCTGCCCTGAGCTTCTGCAGACATTTGGAGGTACCTGCAGATGCTTGGAGCTCATTCCATTACTGGTTTCTAACCCGTGCCTCTGTCCCCTGGGATCAACAAATGCTAATGTTCTGGGCCTTCCATGCCCTTCAGGGGCTCCTTATGAATAACTCAGAAGGAAATTGTTACCAAGTTTCGCAGGAAGAGACTTGCAAACCCACAAGCTCTAAATGGGAGATAAACTCTCATACCACGCATTGTATTGTGGGAATGTTCTTTACTTTTTTTTTTAGAGGAAACTTGATTTTTTTAATAAATTAGGAATACACTCTAAATATACATATGTAAAATAGTCATATAATCATATTCTTTTTTGACCAGGAGCAGTGGTATGCATCTGTAGTCTCAACTACTTGAGAGGCAGAGGCAAAAATCTCACTTGAGCCAAAGATATAGAGACTTGGCAACACAGTGTGATTTTTATCTAGAAAGAAACAAAATAAGAGGTAGTTCAAGTGTTCTGAGCACTTACTGCTGTTGGGGAAGAATCAAGCTCGGTTCCCAGGACTCATAGTGGACAGCTTATAACCACCTGTAATCCTAGCTCCAGGGGCTCTAAGGCCCTCTTATGGACTCCATGGGCACTTTTGCTCCCATGTAATGTATGGCTGTAATACATCAGTATACAATACAGTAATGCAGTATACAGACTTGCTATTCCCCTCCACAATAGTCTTAACTCTTTTAGGTTAGTCAAGGGACCAAATCACATTTCTGTCCAAGGGAGTCCAGGTCCTTCTGAAGCATCTCCAGGAGGCGTGTCTCGGCCTCCCTGTTTCCCTCTGGCTTCCTTTCATTCTTCTCTTGGATGTTCAGTATACCTCTGCTGTTCCTTCAGCCTGCAGGATTCTCCCCACATTTGCTTTTGAATGGTTCCTTCTGGAAGCTCCATCTTAAATGTTCAGTCTCTGTGAGAGTTCCACCCCTCAGAGCTCACCTTGCATCTTCCTTCCTTGCATGCTTCTAAATGGAACACCTTTGCTAGTTTACAATTGCTCCTAAAAACTCTGGTTCATTCTGTCAACATGTCTCTTCACCTCTCAAGAGTTTTTTTGTGTGGCCCAATGGTAGGTTTTCCACCCATATCCATAGCTCCAGTGTCCCGGGCTGTACTTGGGTCATTGTTACCATGTTTTCATTTTTGCATGCATGCTTCCAACTTCCACCTCCTCCCCTTTCCTTTCTCCCGTTATCTTTGCCTTAAAAATGGCTTGTCGGGTATTAGAATCAAGCTCTGGGAAGAGCCGGAACACCAGCTTTGGCACAGTCTGGACTGGACTGTTTTTTATTTTGGAAGAAGGTGCCATCCTATGATGGAAGTGCTTGTTCAAAAGTTCACTTCTCTTCTGCTTTTGTGTGACATTTCCCACCATGTAGAACATGATTAGTTGTCTTTCCAAGTGCTTCTTTAGGCCAAGTCTATTAATGAGATTTTGTTTGGTCCAGCGCGAGGCAGAGCCAAGCATGTGTGCTCTCGGTTGTGCATTAGAGGAACGAGCCTTGTCTGGTAAGTGGCAGCCACATCTTCAGGGCTGAGGTAATTTTCCAAGGCCGATTTTCTTAGTGTTCAGCAAAGTGGAATGTAATTTTAGTTTGCAAGAAGAACTTTGGCTTGGTGGCGCACGCCTTTAATCCCAGCACTCGGGAGGCAGAGGCAAGTGGATCTCTGTGAGTTCGAGACCAACCTGGTCTGCAAGAGCTAGTTCCAGGACAGCCTACAAAGCCACAGAGAAACCCTTCTTGAAAAACCAAAAAAAAAAAGGAAAAAAGAAAAAAAGAAATTTTTTGATCATTATATCATATATCATGTTAATAGGAATTGTTTGTAATTCAAATAAATAAAAAATAAAAAAAAAGAAATGGAAAAAAGAAATACTTCGAGGGGGAATGTTCTTTATGACAACCCTTTCAATTGCCTTGGAGTTGAAGAAACTACGCCTAAAAGTTAAGACACACCCCCCCCCGACCCTCCCAAGAAGGTATTCTTTGATCAAGAACAACTTCAACAAGCTGCAATGCTGTGGCCTAGAACAGACTCTGTAAAAACCTCTGTGGGCTGTCCCCTTGTCCTATGAGTTCTCGTAGAGGACTCTGGGGGCACCAGGGCTCCTGTTAGCTCTCAACTCTAATCTTGGGTAACATAACTCATACCTGGAGGGGCATGAGAAAATTTTGTTTGTTTGTTGTGTGTGTGTGGGGGGGGGATGTACAGTGTGTGTGTGTGTGTGTGTGTGTGCAGGTGTGTGTGTGTGTGCAGGTGTGTGTGTGTGTGTGTGTGCAGGTGTGTGTGTGTGTGCAGGTGTGTGTGTGTGTGTGTGCAGTGTGTGTGTGTGTGTGAGTGTGTGTGTGTGTGTGTGTGTGTGTGCAGGTGTGTGTGTGTGTGTGTGTGTGTGTGTGTGTGTGTGTGTGTGTGTGTGTGTGTGTGTGTGTGTGTGTGCAGGTGTGTGTGTGTGTGTGTGCAGGTGTGTGTGTGTGTGTGTGTGTGTGTGTGTGTGTGTGTGTGTGTGTGTGTGCAGGTGTCTGCGCGTGCACTTGCAGGTGTTCATGCATGTGTAGTCCAGCTGTGGATGTCAGGCATCTTCCTCCATCATTTTCCACATTCGTTTTAGAGACAGGCTGTGTCACTGAACCAGAACTCACCAATTTGACCAGACTGGCTAGCCAGTGAGCTGCAGAGATCCTCGATTCACCCCAGGCCCACCAGCTCTATGATTATAAGTTTGACCCTTAGATGAGTGCTAGGGACAGGAACTCAGGTCCTCATGCTTGTTTGGAAGGTTCTTCACCAACAGCCGTCTCCCTAGCCTTGAGACAAATTCTTCATCCAGAGTGTGGCCTGGTTGCCATTGGTCCTCTCACAGTCTACAGCTCTAGAGCCCCATTAACAATTGTTTAATTGTCCACCATACCCTCCTTGATGGCAGGGACTGGCCTTGTCTGTGCTTCCACTGTACAGGTCTGTTACAAGACTTGAGGTTCACATGTGTGTTTCCACTGTGCAGGTCTATTACAGGACTTATTTGGGGTTCATATGTGTGTTTCCACTGTACAGTTCTGTTTCAGGACTTACTTGGGGTACATATGTGTGCAGTTCTGTTACAGGACTTATTTGGGGTTCATATATGTGTTTCCACTGTACAGTTCTGTTACAGGACTTATTTGGGGTTCATATGTGTGTTTCCACTGTGCAGGTCTGTTACAGAACTTGGAGTTCATATGTGTGTTTCCACTGTGTAGGTCTGTTACAGGACTTGGAGTTCATATGTGTGTTTCCACTGTGTAGGTCTGTTACATGACTTACGTGGGGTTCATATGTGTGTTTCCCCTGTGCAAGTCTATTACAGGACTTATTTGGGATTTATATGTGTGTTTCCACTGTCCAGGTCTATTACAGTACTTGGGGTTCATATGTGTGTTTCCACAGTGCAGGTCTGTTACAGGACTTATTTGGGGTTCACATGTGTGTTTCCACTGTGTAGGTCTATTACAGGACTTATTTGGGGTTCATATGTGTGTTTCCACTGTGCAGGTCTATTACAGGACTTATTTGGGGTTTATATGTGTGTTTCCACTGTCCAGGTCTATTACAGTACTTGGGGTTCATATGTGTGTTTCCACTGTGCAGGTCTGTTACAGGACTTGGGGTTCATATGTGTGTTTCCACTGTCAGGTCTGTTTCAGGACTTGGGGTTCATATGTGTGTTTCCACTGTCAGGTCTGTTTCAGGACTTGGGGTTCATATGTGTGTTTCCACTGTGCAGGTCTGTTACAGGACTTGGGGTTGTGCCACATCAATTCGGGTTTGGCCACCCATCCTCAATAAGTCAAAAGAGTCAAATTAAATGTGGAAAAGCAGGAAAAGGATCCACACTGGGAAGAGGAACAAAGAGACTCATTAGCCCACCTCAAGCCTGATTTTGTAAATCTTTCCCCAGGAGACAAATTCCACCTTGGGATGCCTCAGGCTCCATTTCCTTTCCTAGCAAGATATTCTAGAAGAAATTCTGTTTCTTGAGGTACCCTCTGACAGTCTGACACCAGAGAGGGGAGAACAAGTGTCCCAGTAGAATATATTCAGTCTGGACACACAGGCTGGTCCAGTATGGCAAATATGGGTGGCCCAGGGATCTTTGTGAGGGAATAAATGCAGCCCTGAATGGCCCCACCCTCTTTGGAGAAACCCCGAGAGTGCCATGTCCCAGAGCTGTGTGTATTCCTGCAGCCAGGGCACGGGAAGGGCTTCCATCCCAGCCCTCATAAAAACCCCAGTGATAAGCAGAGGAAGTGGCTTGCTTCTGGAATCTGAACTGCTCTGGAAGGACCTTGGTGTGTGCTTGTGATGTGCGGCCACTTGTTGTACGAGGCAGAGGCTGCTGCGGGCTCTAAGGAATGCATGTCCAGTATTTGGTGCTGAAAGGCCAGAAAGAGAAGCAGAGCCCAGGAAGTGGCAGGGCAGCTGATTCTTGGTGATGAAAGGGCCTGCATCTCCATAGGCTACAAGGGATGGCTGAGGGCAAGAATGTGGAGGGCTAGAGGGGAGGGCGGTGCACTTCACTGGTTCTCGAAGGAATTATAATACCCGTTTTTTTTCTTCTTAACTTTTCCTATCTGATTCCCCTTAAACTGTCACAGCCTCCCATAAAACAACACAAATGTAAACAAAGCTTCAACGGAGTGCCATTCCTTTGGAGACAAAGACCTTTGAGAAGCCAACTTTGCAGAGATGGGCTGGAAGAGCAGTTTCCCAAAAGTAAAGAGCTGGAGTTGTCGCCTATCCTTGGAGAAGAAGGGAAAGTTTAAAATAATAAATGAAAATCTCCTGACAGGCATACGATCCATCTTTTTGGATTATGTATTAGTAAAAGCACTAGACCAAGTGGCTGAAGGTCTAGGGGACATTGCCTAAACTTTGCCACTTCACATGATAAATATCTGCTGTCTATGCAGAAGTCAGAGATTGTGCAAAGGATAATGGTGGCAAACAAGCAGTGCTATTAGCAGCCACTTATTTAAATGCTAGGGTTTAGGGCTGGAGATTTGGCTCAGGGGCTAAGATCACTGGCTGTTCTTCCGGAGAATCCAGTTCAATTCCCAGCACCTGCATGGTGTCTCACAACCATCTGTAACTTCAGTCCTAGGGGATCCAACACCCTCTTCTGGCCTCTGAGGCAACAAGCATGCACACGGTGCTCAGATACACATGCAAGCCAAACATCCAAACACATAAAATAAAATAATATTTACTCCTTAGTGCTAATTGCACTAGTTTTCTCCTATTTCTAACAATTAGTGGAGAAATCAGAACTTATTTTTAGCATAACCTCAAACACAAGTTAGAGGAAGACAGGTTCACTCTGGCTAGCTGTCAGGAAGGCAGCTGTGGAGATGCTCCAGCCTCACAAAGCTGCATTCAACTTTTCCACCTGTTGAGACTGTGTCACCTGCAGAAATGTGACAATGTTGACTCTTGTTTTCAAGACTGGGTTTCTCTGTGTAGGCCTGCCTGTCCTGGAACTCACTCTGTAGACCAGGCTGGTCTAGCCTCTGCCTCCCAAATGCTGGAATTAAAGGTGTACGCCACCACCCGATCTCAGTGTTGACATTGACTCTTACTAGAACCACCAACCATGTGTTATGTTAATCATTCCGCTTACCAGACAGTTTCTCTGCTAAATTTTCTTCTTTAGATATTTTAAGAAACAGCTTAGATATTTAATAATAAGAGTCTGACTAAGTGGCCAGTGTAGTGGCTTGTGCCTTTGATCTCAACACTTGGGAGGCAAAGGCAGATGGATCTCTATTTTGAGGTCAACTTGGTCTATATAGTGAGTTTCAAGACAGCCAGAACTACCTATCTTAAACAACTCCCGCCCTGGCCCCAAAGTAAGAGTCTGGCTAACTAAATCTCTCTCTCTCTCTCTCTCTATATATATATATATATATATATATATATATATATATATATATATATTGCGTGTGTGTGTGTGTGTGTGTGTGTGTGTTTGTACATTTATGGAGGGTTCTTCAGTCACTTAACAAGACTCTACAAATGTACATTGACATAAAGTATATTCAGATCACATGATGAATTGGTTTACTGAATAGCCCCCATAGCTGTAGGAAGTTCAGAAGTCACTAACATTTGACAGAGGCTGTCTGTATGCTGTCACTTCAGGATTAAAGGTTATGAACTAAATTTCTTTTGCCTTTTGTTCTTTAGGAGATAGATTGGTGTATAAGTTAACAAATAAAACTCACCTTTCACCACAAGGATGACCCAGCTAAGACTCCTAGCAATAGTTGAGAGGGTGCCTGAACTGGTTTTCTCCTGCAATTAGATTGGTAACTACCCTAATTGTCATCAGAGATACTCTATCTAGTAACTGATGGAAGCAGATGCAGAGATCCACAACCAAACACTGGACCGAGCTCCTGGAGTCCTCCTGAAGAAAGGGAAGAGGGATTGTAAGAGCTAGGGTGGGTCAAGGCCGTGACAGGGGAACCCATAGAGACAGCAGACCTGAGTTCAAGGGAGCTCATGGACTCTGAACCAACAACTATGGATCGTAGATGTGACCAACTTAATTAGGCCCTCTGCGTGTTTGTGACAGTTGTATAGTTTGGTCTGTTTCTGGGTCTCCTAGCAATGAGATCAGCACCTGACCCTGGCACTTAGCGGGCTTTTGGGAACCTGTTCCCTACGATAGGTTGCCTCACCCAGTTTTTATGCAGAGGGAGGAGCTTGGTCCTGCCTCAACTTAGGGTGCCTTGCTTTGTTGACTCCCATGCTGAACAGATGTGGGTGGGACGGGTAGATGGGAGGTGAGGGCCCAGGAAACTAGGGTCAGTTTGTAAAATAAATGAAAACAAAAGCTCACCATTCAATGTATAAGTCCCGGAACTGTGCAGCTATCACCACAGTTACTTGAAGAACTTTCTAGTCACCAGGGGAAGAAATCTCTCAGGCCTTCAGCAGGCGCTCTGCCCACACCTCCCTTGCTGACCACCCCCTGGTGACCTGCTTTCTGTCTCTTGAGGTTTTTAATCCCCCTCCTCATTTGTGTTTTGAATTCATACTTACTTTTGTCATTTATTTTTAGATAGTGTTGGATTTTAATGGTAGGGAAGTCTGTAGAGGGGCATCTCTGTAAGAATTACAGGCTGGGGTAGTTAGTTACAGGGCAGAGGGAGGAGCAGCTCTTTCCTGCTGGGTGAGGTCAGGATCCTCATCAAGGGGCTTCAATGGCAATGAAAGAAAGACTAACTGTCTTAAGTCAGTGGCATATTTATGTGGGGTAACATCTGCAGGGGTGGGGTAACATCTGCAGGGGTGAGGTAACATCTGCAGGGGTGGGGTAACATCTGCAGGGGTGGAGTAACATCTGCAGGGGTGGGGTAACATCTGCAGGGGTGGGGTAACATCTGCAGGGGTGGGGTAACATCTGCAGGGGTGGGTGTAAGAAGAGTATGTGTGGGCTTACGTTGCTGGAGCAGTCACGGGATGAAGTGTCAGGGTGGAGAAGAAGAATGAAAAGTTTCATTTTTTTGGCCTTTGCCGGGGTGAACAAAGAGTGGTGAGCAATGAGTAAAAGAAAGGCAGGCGATCCAAAACATACCCCAAGAACTTGCAGGGGTGGGTGTGGGAGGATTCTAGGCCAGCCACTATCAGGGGTCTGCAGAAGGTGTGTGGCAGGAATCTAGGCTAATTCCTAGTAATAATCACACAATGCCAATTACTGTGACGTCGGGAAGCCACTAGAACTTTTCAACATGGCACTTTTCAAAGTAAGGTGGCCATGGCTAACATTTAGACGAGAAAGAGGGAGCAGACTGGTCAACTTTTCAGCTGGCTAGTACTTAATGTCAGTCAACCAGACACAGCCCAGAGGCATTCGGAAGAGGGAAGTTCAGCTGAAGAATTTCCCAAATCAGATTTGTCTGCAGCATGCCCGTGAGGCGTTTTCTTGATTACTAACTTGATGAGGGGAGCAAGCCAGTAAGCAGTGTTCCTTCATGGTTTCTCCTTCAGTTCTTTGATTTTCTGTCCTGACTTTCCTCAACAGTGGATTTCCGGCAGCAGATCTAAGCTGAATAAACTCTTTCCTCCACCAAGTTGCTTTTGTTTGTAGTGTCTGTTACAGTAGTAGAGAAGCAATCCATAGCTGCTCTTTTCTGTGGAACAAGGAGTGGCTGATTAATGTCTACCCAGTGGGTCTTCATGGCCTCTTTGAGCAAGAGGACAAGTGACATAACAGTTATGTCCCACAGGTCCATGGGAATTACTTAACCCTAGAGTGCAAAGGGCAAAACACTTAACCCCTCTCTCCACATCAGTAGAGGCCCATGACATCAGGCCCATGAGAATTAGTTATCCTTGGAAGGCAAAGGGCAAAAACATTTAACCTCTCTCTCTACATCAGTACAGTACCTATGACATCAGCCACACCAGTCTGGTAGTTTGAAGTCCTGTGTAATATCTAGATAAAGCTTGGACAGAAATGAAACACTTTTGAATAAATCCTGGTGAGAACTATGATTCTGTTCTTGAAAGTGCTGCCAAGAGTAGATCAATAATTTATGACAACTCAATTAATTTAAATAGAGGCTGAGTTGAACTTTGACCTTAAGCTTCCATTGTTGTTTGCTAAGTTAGGATTTGCAGCTCTCTTTCCCACTTTGGAAAACCAGACAGCCATTTTAGGGCAAAGTCACACCACATAGAAGTCCTTCCCTAAAAACACTTCATGCTTAACACACCTTCAGGCTTACACATATTCATGCTTACACGCCGTCAGCACTGCCTCCTATTTGCTGGTTTCTTTTCATTTTGCTTCCTTTCTTGATCCATAAGACAAAGTAACGGCAAGAAATAAATGTACCATCCAATTTTACATTATGGATCCAAACAGCATAATGTAATAAGTTAGTATTACCTGTCCATTGTTAAACTATGGGTCTTTGTAGGTTCCTAGGAAAACCCCACAGAAAGCATAAGACACCAAAAGAACTGTGTGCTCTCTATGGTCTGTAGAACAATTTACCAATCTGTAAATCAAGCAAGTTTTGAAGACGTACACATAGCAGTTAGAGAGAAAGTCACAGGCGAAATAGCCGGCCATCACACTGATGTATACGACATCCAGCAGAACCGACTGCAGAGCCCTGAACACTGTGATGCTATAGCTATGACTGGAGACTTCTAGGCTGAGTGCTCTCCTGTAGTGTATTATTAGCCCCACGGTAGCACTTCATACCACAGCTAAGCAAAAGCAGCCTCTGCTGGAAATATTTTACCTCTTGGTGACTCTCAAAGGCATAGTGCTTTTACATTGTGCTATTTTCGTGTTCTCTTTTCTTCCTGACCCAGGACACGAGAATTTTGAAAACACTTTGGACAAATATGTGGGAGGATCAAATCCTAGTTCCTGAGCCAGCTTCTCTGAGTTTAAAATGTACATGGTAATTTACATATATATACATATGTATGTATATATGCACACAGAAATATGTATTATATATAATATAAATATATAATACATATTATTATATTATATATATAATATAATATATAATGTATAATGTAATATAATGTAATTTACATATATATACATATGTATGTATATATATGCACACAGAGAAATATGTATTATATATAAATAAGTATATAATACATATTTCTCTGTGTGCATATATATATCCCTTTCCCTAATAAAACCCTTCTGCTTGACCCTTGTCACATAGTATCTGCTTTTCTTAAATTACAACAGACATGTTATGTAAAGCTAAATGAATCAACTGTGGAGGTAATCAATCATGGAGGTCTGGTATTGCCTCCTTAGTCTGATATAGGGAAAGTATTGGCCTTGATATATGACAATAGAGGCACCTAGAAAACATCACATAAGTGTAGAAAAAGACCACCAAGGAAGGTCCTTGGATGGGCAAGACTGAGTGGTGCCCATTGGTGAGGCAGTGTTTGTTTGGTAAGTTAAGTGGGTCTTGAAAAGGGGGAGAGATGAGACAAATGTCTTTTGCAAAGCCCCAGTTTACCTTCTGGAAATGGGTGGACTCAGATAGCAGCACAGTGAACAGTGAATAGGATTCCAGAAGAACTCAGAAGCTTATCAGATCCAGGGAGGAAAAGGACAGGATTTCTGGTCATTGTAAGAACCCAGGGAAGAGGGCATCATAGTCCTGAGAGCAGGGTTAAAAAGCTCAGTAAAGAGGAGGGATTTCAGAACTTGACAGTAGGGCAGAATTCCAGAGAGGCCATTAAGACCTCAAGAGTAGGACAAAGCCCAGAGAAGTCACCAGAACCCAGAATAAGATTGGTGAGAGTGCCCAGATTGTGAGGGTGGGGAGACACAGTGTAGATGGTCACACCCGAGCATCTCTCAGGGTCAAAGATGACATAATGGTTAATGACAAAACAGGCAGCAATAGGAGAGTGTCCATGTGATCTGAATTTATGATTTTAAAGGTGATTTTAGAGAAGACATCAGAGTAAATACAGGCTTTATAGGTTGTTACAGATGTCTTTAAAGTTAATCCTCTTAAGTAGATTTTGAGTTTTACTCCCACAAATGTTATCACATACCCAAGAAGATAACAGATTTTCTATTATAAAAGGATGAAGATAGTTCAATTTTGGCTTTGGGCCTGTAACTGTTTAACTGTTTATACTTACCATTAACATTTTGACAATACAGCTACAGCTTGTTGGTGTTTTAAGATAGATGCAGCTTGGAGGCATTCTATTTAATATTAAAGAATACAGAACAATGTGTTTCAAAGAAACAAAGGTGACCAATGAAGGGGAGAGATGTGCCAATTTACATAGAAGAGTTTAAATCAGGTGTCCCCCAAAAAGGTTTAACTAAGGCAGGGGATCCAAATAAACAAACAGTTGTCTCAGAAAGACTCCATCTTGTCTCTATTTGCAGTCTCAGGAGAATCAAGGGTAGACATTTTTACCACTGAGGGATAACCCAGTAAAATTCTGATATCTTGTAAACAAAGCAGTATTTAAGAAACACAGAAGTAGCTTCTTCCTTTCCCCTCCGTCGGCCTGACCCCTACCAAGGGAGGAGCTCCCTGAGTCTGGAAACACCTCACTCTTCCTTTCCCCTACACTGGCCCAACCCCTATCAAGTGAGGAGACTACTAGGAGACACAAGACCATCCAGAGCTGCGGACATTGAAGTTTTGGCCCACACACAACTGGGTCACAACAGGAGATAGACAGGCCCCACCTGCACCCGAAGGAAGAAGAGATGGGAAGAAGACAGTAAGAACACACTCAACATCAGAAAGACCAATATGACACCAGCAGAATCCAGGGACTCCACACCAGCAAGATCTGAAAAGCACAACACAGAGGATGAAGAAGAGATAGACCTCAAAAATTATCTTAGGAAGATGATAGAGATCTTTAAAGAGGAAACAAGAAAATCCCTTAAAGAAATAGAAGAAAAAACAAGCAAAAATTACATGAAATGGAGGAAAAGACAAACCAAAAAATTCAAGAAGTAAACAAATCTCTTAAAGAATCTAAAGAAAGCCAAGGAAAAACAACCAAACAAGTGAAGGAAGAACTGGAAACAGTTCAAGGCATGAAAGCTGAAATAGACACAATAAAGAAAACACAGAATGAGGCCAAGCTGGAAATGGAAAGGCTGGATAAACAATCAGGCACTAAATATGTGAGTATAAACAATAGAATTCAAGAGATGGAAGAGAGAATCTCAGTTATTGAAGACTCTCTAGAGGATATAGAGTCATTGACCAAAGAAAATCTCAAGTCCAACAAATCCTTAACACAAAATATCCAGGAAATATGGGACACCGTGAAAAGGCCAAACCTAAGAATAATAGGTATAGAAGAAGGTGAAGAAATACTGCTCAAAGGTACAGAAAACATATTCAACAAAATCATAGAAGAAAACTTCCCCAACCTACAGAAGGATATGCCTATGAAAGTACAAGAAGCTTACAGAACACCAAACAGACTGGACCACAAAAAGAAGTCCCTCCAACACATAATAATCAAAACACCAAACCTACAGAATAAAGAGAAAATATTAAGAGCAGCAAAGGAAAAAGGCCAAGTAACATATAAAGGGAGACCTATCACAATCACACCCAACTTCTCAATGGAAACTCTGAGAGCCAGAAGCTCCTGGATAGATATCCTACAAACACTAAGGGAGAATGGATGCCAATCCAGACTACTGTCCCCAGAAAAACTTTCAATCACTATAGATGGAGAAAACAAGATATTCCATGACAAAACCAGATTTAAACAATACATATCCACAAATCCAGTGCTACAGAAAGTTCTGGAAGGAAAACTCCAACCCAATGAAGAGAACTACACCCACAAAACATAAGCAATAGATAATCCAATTTTACCTAACATGAAAAGAAACAGGAGGGTGAAATACACACACAATGACACCACCAACAATAAATCCAAAACAAACAAGAACCAACAATCAACAGACATTAATATCCCTCAATGTCAACGGTCTTAACCTGCCCATAAAAAGATATAGAATAACAGAATGGATACGAAGACAGAATCCGTCCTTCTGCTGTATGCAAGAAACACACCTCAACTTCAAAGACAGGCGTTACCTCAGAGTAAAGGGTTGGGAAAACATTTTCCAATCAAATGGGCCCAAGAAACAAGCTGGTGTAGCAATCCTAATATCTAACAAATTAGACTTCAAACTAAAATCAATCAAAAGAGATGAAGAAGGGCATTTCACACTCATCAAAGGAAAAGTCCATCAAGATGAAGTCTTAGTCCTCAACATCTATGCCCCAATACGAAGGCAGCCATATTTGTAAAAGAAACATTACTGAAGCTCAAATCACACATAAAATCACACACACTTATAGCAGGAGACTTCAACACCCCCCCCCCCATTTCACCACTAGACAGGACCACCAGACAGAAACTTAACAAAGAAACAAAGGATCTGACAGAAGTTATGACCCAACTGGTTTTAACAGATATCTATAGAACATTCCATCCAAACAAAAAAGAATATACTTCTCAGAGCCACATGGAACCTTCTCTAAAATTGACCACATAGTAGGCAACAAAGCAAACCTCCACAGATACAAAAGAATTGAAATAGCCCCCTGTATCTTATCAGATCACCATGCTTTAAAGTTAGAATTCAACAGCAATATAAATTGCAGAAAACCTACATACTCATGGAAATTGAATAACACCCAATTGCACCATTCTTGGGTTGAGGAAGAAATAAAAAAAAGAAATTAAAGACTTCCTAGAATTTAATGAGAATGTAGACACAATATACCCCAACTTATGGGACACTCTGAAAGCAGTGCTAAGAGGAAAGTTCATAGCACTAAGTGCCCACATGAAGAAACTGGAGAATAGTCATACTAGAGAATTAACAACACAACAGAAAGCTCTAGTACAAAAAGAGGCAAACTCATTCCACAGGAGTAGATGCCAGGAAATAATCAAACTGAGGGCTGAAATCAATGAAGTAGAAACTAGGAAAACATTACAAAGAATCAATGAAGCAAAGAGTTGGTTCTTTGAGAAGATCAACAAGATAGACAAAACTCTATCCAAACTAACCAAAAGGCAGAGAGACATGCTAATTAACAAAATCAGAAATGAAGAGGGGGATATAACAACGGACACTGAGGAAATTCAGAGAATCATCAGATCATACTTTGAAAACCCGTACTCCACAAAATTCAAAAATCTAAAGGAAATGGACAGTTTTCTGGATAGATAGCACTTACCAAAATTAAACCAAGAACAGATAAGCAGTTTAAATCTATAACCCCTAATGAAATAGAAGCAGTCATCAAAAGCCTCCCAACCAAAAAAAGCCCAGGGCCAGATGGCTTCACTGCAGAATTCTGCCAGAAATTCAAACAAGAGCTAACACCAGTACTCCACAAACTGTTCCACACAATAGAAGCAGAATGGTCATTGCCAAACTCTTTTTATAAGGCTACAATCACTTTGATACCCAAGCCACACAAAGTTACAACTAAAAAAGAGAACTACAGGCCAATATCCCTCATGAACATCGATGCAAAAATACTCAACAGAATATTGGTGAATCGAATCCAAGAACACATCAGAAAAATCATCCACTATGATCATCCCAGGGATGCAAGGATGGTTCAACCTATGAAAATCCATCAATGTAATCCACCATATAAACAAACTGAAAAAGAACAATCACATGATCATCTCACTAGATGCTGAAAAATCCTTTGACAAAATCCAACATCCCTTCATGATAAAGATCTTAGAGAGAACGGGAATAACAGGAACATATCTAAATATGATAAAAGCCATATACACCAAACCAACAGCCAACACCAAACTAAATGGAGAGAAACTCAAAGCAATTCCTCTAAAATCAGGAATAAGACAAGGCTGTCCACTCTTTCCATATCTCTTCAATATTGTACTTGAAGTTCTAGCTACAGCAATAAGACAAGAAAAGGAGATCAAAGGGATACAAATTGGAAAGGAAGAAGTCAAACTTTTACTATTTGCAGATGACATGATAGTCTACATAAGTGACCCGAAAAACTCTACCAGGGAATGCCTACAGATGATAAACACCTTCAGCAAATTAGTAGGATACAAAATTAACTCAAAAAAATCAGTAGCCCTACTATATGCAGATGATAAATCCAATGAGAAAGAAATCAGAGAAACATTACCCTTCACAATATCCACAAGCAACATAAAATAACTTGGGATAACACTAACCAAAAAAGTGAAAGACCTGTACAGTAAGAACTTTGAGTCTTTAAAGAAAGAAATTAAAGAAGATATCAGAAAACGGAAAGATCTCCCATGCTCTTGGATAGGTAGAATCAACATAGTAAAAATGGCAATCTTGCCAAAAATAATCTACAGATTCAACGAAATCCCCATCAAAATCCCAACACAGTTCTTCACAGACCTTTAAAGAACAATATTCAACTTTATCAACTTTATATGGAAAAATAAAAAATCCAGGATAGCCAAAACAATTCTGTATAATAAAGGATCTTCTGGAGGTATCAACATCCCTGACTTCAAGCTCTATTATAGAGCCATAGTTCTGAAAACAGCTTGGTATTGGCACAAAAATAGACAGATAGACCAATGGAATCAAATTGAAAACCCTGATTTTAATGCACACACCTATGAACATCTTATTTTTGACAAAGATGCTAAATCTATACAATGGAAAAAGATAGCATCTTCAACAAATGGTGCTGGCACAACTGGATTGGGACATGCAGAAAATTGCAGATAGATCCATATCTGTCACCATCCACAAAACTTAAGTGCAAATGGATCAAAGATCTCAACATAAATCCAGCCACACTGAACCTTCTAGAAGAGAAAGTGGGAATTACCCTTGAACAAATTGGTACAGGAGACAGCTTCCTGAACATTACACCAGTAGCACAGACATTGAGGTCTGCAATTAATAAATGGGCCCTCCTGAAACTGAGAAGCTTCTGTAAGGCAAAGGACACAGTAGGACAAAATGACAGCCCACAGAATGGGAAACGATCTTCACCAACCCCACATCTGACAGAGGGCTGATTTCCAAAATATACAACGAACTCAAGAAGCTAGCCACCAAAACACCAAACAATGAAATTGTGACAGCCTCACTGGACTCAGAGCTGTTTCTGTATTTACAAGTTCTAGGAAGCTGTCCCCTCCGCTTAACTCACCTTCAGTCCATCAACTAAATTTCTACCTGGAACCTTTACCTTGTTGAACAAACCCCTCAGTTCCTCATTACATTCCTTTCTTTCTAACAGGGCCTCATAGTGTCCTATCCAACCGTCAGCTACTGGAGATATTAACTTGAAAAAATGGAATAAGAAGCCCTGGTAGAGGAGATCTGAAATCTGTATAGGCTCCAATGTGTTCTAGTTAGAATTCTTATGCATCTATTCAGACAGTCTGCAAGGGGTTCTGTCTGGTAAGATACTTTGGGTTTACCAACAGCAGTCACCAGATGACAAAATACCAGCATGTGATTCCTTGACCGAATCTTGTGATCAATACCCTTTCCCAAAGTCCTGACATTAGAACTCATCATGCTGTAAGTTTTGAGTGGAAAATGTGTGCTGGCAACTGCTTCTGAAGCTATCTTGGAATCCTGACATCCGTCATTGTCCTTTGGGCAATGGAATGACACGAGTCATTCTTGTAAATCATGGGTACTGCCGGGTGATGCTAAGTCCTTCCAAAGCATTCTGGAAGAGCATCATGAAGCCGCCCATCACTGCTATCAGACACTGTGTGCCCAGTGAGAGGAGATAGTGGGAGTGTGACAGGGACCGGCATGTGCATAGTGACTAAAATTAGTTTCCAATCTGACATCTCATTTCTTCCTTCTCTGGAATCATACACAGTTTTTCCCATACATGGTCCATTCTGAAAGAATCTCCAACCAGAGGTCTAAATGTCAACTGTCCTGAAATTCTGATGGTGAATGAATGTGGAACTCTCCAAACAGACACTGTGGAATCTTGTCACCACTACCAGGAAGAGGCCAGAGAGGACCATGGCCATATACTGAAGAACAGCCTGCCATCTGACCTTGTAAAGCCATGTTGCAAACGCACAGGCACAGGCGTGCTCTGCAAGCTAATTTCCTTCCCAACTTGGAGTCCTCCATCCATTCTATTACCACACGTCAGCAGCTCCACGGGAGGTCAGAGTTTAGTGTTAGAAGCAAAATTTAAAACTCTCCCCCGGCCACAGAGCTATTCAGAAATTGCTGCCCTGAGGTCCAGATGTAGGCAGGGTGTTTCTAAGAACTCTGTTCCTGAGACTTGACAAGGTCCCTGCTCTGCTGATGTTCTGATAACCTTCTTTTTAGTGTCAATAACCAGGTTAACTTTGAACTCATGGCCATCCTCAAGCATCTGTCTCTTGGATGCTGGGATTCCAGGCAAGAGACACCATTCCTAGCTTTGCTTGAGCTATTGATTTCAGTTTCTCAAACTATCAGCAAACACTCTGTAGCCTATTGAACATCTGAAATTATTTTTAAAGATTTTTGTTTATTATTTTATGTGTGGGTTTTGCCTGTATGAATGGAAGTGCACCATGTATGTACAGCACCCTCAGAGGTCAGAAGAGGGCATTAGATCCTATGAGACTGGTGTTACAGATGGTTGTGAGCCACCACATGGGTGCTGGGAACTGAACCTGGGTCCTCTGCAAGAGCAGCCAATGCTCTTAACTGCTGAGCCATCTCTCCAGACCCAGGCATCAGAAACTATTGAAACCCTTAACCAAACACTGGCTTTATCATTACAGTATATCCCAGGACATTGTCCATTTGAAAACAACCTCTTGCCTGGCTTCCTCAATATCTGAGACCTGGTTTAACCATCAGACTCCAGCCAGTTTCCCCAGCCACTGTCAGGAGTGCCTGTCAAACCTTCTCTGGGCACAATTATTCCACCTTGAGGGACTTTGGGATTAGACTGTTGAAGACCCCTGTCATCAGTGTTGGGGATTTCTTGGGCCCTTCTCCACTTTCCTGTCTACACTGGTTGTTTCTCTCATGTCTCCACATCCATGAAAAGACAGGCAGGTGGGTATTGTATATCCCCAAGTTGCTCAAACATCAGTTTTCCTGTCTTGCCCCTGTGGACACAGCTAATGAAGATACCCTGGAGACAAGGCTTGACCTTCTCTCCCAGTGACATGGCCAGTGTGAGTGAGTGGACTGTGCCAAGAAATAAGACCCTCTCATTGAATGAGACTTCACTGTGTAGTCATTCACCCATTGTTCTTTTCAAAGTTCTAAGCAGTTTTCAACTGCATTTGAATCACAGGTTAAGGCATGACAAAAGATAAGAAGGCATTAAATTGAAAAGGAAACTTCTCCTAAAGGGGAAATGAATAGTTTCAAAACCCAAAGTCGAGTAGATCTCTGTTTTTGTAAGACAAATACAGAGTCAAACGTTATGTATGATGAATAATGTTACCCCTCTTTATAGGTGGCAAAATGAAAGCTTAGAAAGCTCTAAGTAATCACTTAATTAGAGCAAGGATCCACTATTCCAACCATAGGGTTACAGTCCGAACAGTGGAGAGCCCTAAGTTGGGCCATCATATTCTGGCAATAGGTTTTATGTGATCCTATTAAAATGATTTCGTGTGTGCTTGTTTCGTGTTATTTACTGGGGGGCAAATGCATAGATATTATTTACAGATTCAATTTCCAGCTGAAGTGGGAATATCACTTTCTACCTTCTTGAACAGTGAACATTAAAGATACTTTAGAGGACCCACCCCTGCCCCCACCAGTGGACCTCTCATTGAGAGCCCTGAAGTTCAGTCCTTGTAGATGTGTCCTCCTATGGAATGTGAATGTGTGTCCTGTGGGTGCCTAGCCAGAGCCCGGGGCTGGGAGAGAATGGAATTTGATTGACATCCTGGAGAGGAACGGGTAGAAGTCTGAGGAATGCTAACTAAAGGACAGTGAAGATGAGGTTACAGACTTTGATTGATATCCTGGAGAGGAATGGGTAGAAGTCTAGAATGCTAGCTAAGGACAGTGAAGATGGGGTTGCAGACTGCACAGTGATCTTGAGATATTCATCAAACTTGAAACATTTCAGTAACATTTAGCAGCAATTCAGCAGTGAGAGGAAGCTGCCCCCTTCTCCGGAGGCAAGTAGCTTTGAGGGGAGCGGACACCCACCTTCTGAGAATGCACTACTTCTCCCAGGTCTCTGCTTCACTCACAGGGAGGACCTCATCGCAGGCAGTCACTGCTTCCCAAGCTCAGGTCTCCACTCCTTTTCTGGAGTACTCCAATTCCACACTGAGCAGACAACATACTTACCACCATTCCTGTAGTTCTGCAGAGCCCCGTGATCTCTGCTCCTGACATTTGCTAATGTGCTTCCGAGCTGCTGAAATTCAATGTTAGAAATGACTTCAGTGACTGTAGGAATGATTCTACTCATGTATATAGGATGGTGAAGATTCTGAAATGGAGTCCTTCATTTTTTAAATATTTATTTATTTATTTATTTATTTATTTATTTATTTATTTATTTTTGCTATATGGTGCTGAATTTGCTTGGGGGAAGTTACCTTTTAGGACTATCCATAAGTGGTGGTATGACTGCATTTCTCACTAAGTTGATAACTATTCTTACTGTTAAAGCTCTGCACCTAGTTTCTTGAGTCTCACTTTGCGCATTTCTACCTCTTGACTTTTTGTTCCCTCTATCTCATTTCCGCTCTAATGGTCCAAACTCAAAACTTCCCCACCAACCACTCCTTAGACCACGGGTTTTCCCATTCTTATCCGTTAAGCAAAGAGTCAGTTAGGGGCCATGTTTCCACACCTCTGAGTACCTTCTCCATCCCCCAGCAAGCCCTGGGTCTCTGAGTCAGAATCCTAGTCAGATTATGTGTTCTACAGTGGGCATCTTATGTTCTTCATTGAGCCTCACTTTCCCTGGATGTAGAATAGTATTGACCTCAAGAAACCGTGAGGATTAGTGGGTCATACATGGAAATAGTTCAGTGCACAGCCAAGCACATGTGTTTGATACTTTCTGTCACCATCGTCCTGGGTCTCCACTGTTTCTTCTCCACATTTCTGCACTCGTTTTTCTCAGTAGATGGGCTGAGTTGCTTTACTTCCTACATAGAGCTCAGGGCACTAGAAAGGAAGTTTCTCAGCTTCTTTTATTGCTTCAAAGGTGCAACAGAAAGTCACTTCCTAGACTCACTCTCCCCTCCAAACCATGCCCTCCTCTGTGCTCCCCTCCACTGAATAACCTTTTCTTGGGGGTACAGGCACATGTAATGAAGTGTCTGGGTTGGTAGAGCTGAAATCAATGTTATATCTTCATCTTCCTGACTTTCTTACAGCATCCCCTTCTAATGATGATAATCCTAAGGTTTGGAGGAGAACTGGATGAGGCAACAAACACAAAGCCTGAGCTCTGGTGTCTGGCATAAAACAGAACT
Source organism: Cricetulus griseus (assembly GCF_003668045.3). Taxonomy (NCBI): domain Eukaryota; kingdom Metazoa; phylum Chordata; class Mammalia; order Rodentia; family Cricetidae; genus Cricetulus; species Cricetulus griseus. The sequence continues at coordinate 55,900,382 of NC_048601.1, read as the reverse complement.
TGAATAAATGGAAGGCTTTCTATTGTTACATTGGCTGGCATTGGAGCATCTTCCCTGGCAGCCCTGTGCCACTGGGAACTACATAGTAGAGGTGCTTAAAGAACATTTGTTCTAGTGGTGGCGGCGAACGGCAAACTGTTGGCTGTGATAAGGTCGCCTCTGGCTGAGGCTCAAGATTCCTGACCTTCTTGGGGCTGCTTCACCTCATCAAGATTTCAGAGAGCACACATTACAAAGAAGTGGTGCTCTGGACAGTTATTCTGTTACTATGAAGTTTTCCCCAAACACATGGTCCCCTGATAACCTGAACTAAACCACACAGTGGAACAACTACGTTCTGACTGGAAGCAAACTCAAGGCTCAGAACCAAGGCAGCAGCTGTCTCAATGGTTCTTTTCTTTGGACTAATACTTTGTCCAGTTAAGAAGACAGAGTTTAAAGTAAGCACAGAAAGAAATAAGTGGTTCAGAGGGAACCTTGGATAAGGGGATGTGCCCTTCTAACCCTTCTTGTCACATCAGTAACTTGAATGACCATGAAACAAGCTTGGGCAACATTCCTTTTTTTTTCTTTTTTTTGATTTTTTATATATTTGAATTACAAACAAGATTGAATTACATGACGATCCCAGTTCCCTTCTCCCTCCCTTCCTCCTCTACCAACCCCCAACTAAAATCCTACCTGTCATATGTCCTTTCTTCTAATCTACACCTGACTCAACCTTTCTGCTTCCTCATGACCTCTGCATCCTTCCTTTTCTTCCCTTCTCACTCTCGTAGCTTCCTCCCCCCTCTTCCCATGTTCTCAATTTGCTCAGGGGATGGTGACCTTTTCCCCTTCTCCAGGGGACAAAGTTTGTCTCTTTTTTTGTTTCTTGTTTACTAGTATCTTCCTTGTTTACTAGTATCTCTAGCAGTGTGGATTGTAGGATGGCAATCCCTTACTCTATGTCTAAAATCCACAATGAATGAGTACATATCATGTTTGTCTTTTTTGTGATTGGGTTACCTCGCTCAGAATGGTTTCTTTGAGTTCCATCCATTTTCCTGCAAATTTCAAGATTACATTGTTTTTTTTTCTGCTGAGTAGTACTCCATTGTGTAAATGTACCACATTTTCTCTATCCATTCTTCGGTTGAGGGGCATCTAGGTTGCTTCCAGTTTCTGGCTATTACAAATAATGCTGCTATGAACATGGCTGAACAGATGTCCTTGTTGTATGAATGTGCTTCTTTTGGGTATATGCCTAGGAGTGGAATTGCTGGATCTTGTGGTAGACTGATTCCCATTTTCCTGAGGAGTCTCCATACTGATTTCCAAAGTGGCTGTACAAGTTGGCACTCCCACCAGCAGTGCAGGAGTGTTCATCTTTCTCCACATCCTCTCCAGCATAAACTGTCATTGGTGTTTTTGATTTTATTGGCCAACATTCCTAAAACACTGTCTAAAGAGAAACAGCAAGAACGGAATGTTGATGGTTCCAAAGGTACTTTACAGAACAAATTGCAAATCAACAAGTGACAGTATTGCATCACATCTGTGTTTATTGACCACAGAGCATCCTCTGTATGCCAGCCTCCTTAATGGGTTCCAGGGATACATGAATGGAAACACTCCTGCCCTCAAGTTGTCTGTGTTATTTGAGAAGACGGGCATTCTAACCTTATCGAGTGGAAGCTGATACAACTCAGAACTATGTCAACCACGCAATGCAAGGGTCACTCTCGTGTCTGGAATAATAGATTGGGAGCAAAATTTGGAATCATTTTTATCACAGATCTGGCCATTTGGCTCTACTACACACTGCACTGGAAGGTTTCATCTTACTAAGCCTACAACCGCCAAGTAGCAAGATAGAAGGATCAAGGCAACAGCAGAAATCTTTGTGAATAGAGTCGACCCCTACCACACACACACGTTATGGAGTAACTCCGCACAGTTTAGCTGCCTGGCTGCCTATATAAGGAGCTCTGCTGTTATCATTCACTAGAATTCCTCTTAGGTACTGTTATCAATGCCAACCCTTCCAAGTCCCGGGAATAATTAACGACGAGTCTTAAACATAGCCATGATAGACCATTTGCTAATAATTTGGGGGTAACTGTGGTGGATCAAATATGTGATTTTTGATTTTTCTGGACACATACAATATAAGTTGAATCAAAACCAGATTACTTGAAGACCTTTGTCTATAATCCACCTCATCACCTCCGTCTGCATTCACACTGTTTCATAATCAGACTGATTGTAAATCACATTAGAGGAGTCTGACCCTTAGAGCCTCACCTTTAGGGGACAGGCAAATAATGCTTAGAAGGCATTATGATCCCCCATTTTCCCCGCAGAAGGCTGTTTCTACCAAAGGGTTTGTCATCATAATGACACTTTAAATAATAGTTTGTGGTTTGTTTTTTTTTTAAAAAAAACGGCCCATAGTTTCCAGAAATTTTCTCCTCTATGCACAGTATTTAACTCCGATTGCACACTTGGGCCACTATTTAAGACCTTCCCTGAGAATCCTTTCTTTTTAAACTTGTCCAGTGAAAGTCAGCAGGAACTCGGTGCCCAGTGATAAGGCAGGTCCCATTTTTTTCTCTTCCTGCTTCCCTCTTCCTGTGCAGGGCTAGAGGCTAGCCAGGTGGACCTCTCCTTTTCTTTCCAGCTTTCAGAGCCTAAGGCTTTCTAATCACACTGTTGCCTAGGGGGTGTGGAAATGGGGAATCGAGGTTACTTTGTGATATCCTCTATGGTGATACAGCCTCAGGCTGCAGTGCTGACTGCACAAGCTGATCTTCCTGGACTGAATCTCTTATAAAGTCACTAGCCTTTTCTTCTTTCTATAATGATAAGTGTGGCTTGTCTTGACCCTGTAGCTCTGTGAACAGGGTCTTGCTGAAATTCCTCTAAGTCAAGAGGCACACTGTTCTTCCAAAACTTGTTTTCACTGAATTCTTCAGACAATATGAGTGTACTTTTTAAGAAAGAAAGGAAAGAAAGGGGGTGGAGGAGTAGACTCACACCCGGCGTGTTCTAAAGTGGAAATGGTACACTTGAAATTGAATCTGAATGAGGAAGTGCAAGATCAGAGGGTTCTTTAGCCTCACGGAAATTATCTTAGCAGACAGTACAGAGAGGCCTCTAATGTATCTAACCCAGGTGTATAATCAGAACAGCCCTATGAACTATCAGCCTAGTGAAAGTGGTTTCGAGAATGAGGAGGAATTAGTGGCAAGGGTGACTCCAACTTTCTCCAAACATAACACCTAGTCACTTCATCTAACCATTGGGCTTCAGGTGCTTCTGCAAAATGAGAAAACAAACTGTACTTTAGGCATTGGGACCTGGACTGAGTGGAAAGTACCTGGCAGGCGGGCTCTGTGTAAGTCCTGTGGTGATGACATGCTTCCAAACGCCAGTCCTTCTGAAGTACAGGCTCTTGACTGATCCTCCAGTAACTAAAATCCAAACAACTTGAAGTTTGCTCATGTTCATCCCTAAAATGATTGCCTGTGCCTAGTTGCCTCTCTTAGATTTTGCCTGAGCTGTGTTCCTGACTGGGGTGTACTGCAAGGCATGAAGAGCAGCTTATCTAGCCGCTGGGAGTGTGGAATAAGCCCTTAGCAGTCCCTGGTGTTAAAGGGCTTGGCTTATCTCCTGTGGTGGCAGAGTGCCCTGAGTCCTTGTCTCTGCGCTCTGCACCGTCGCTCAGTGCAGCTGTCAAACACCTCTAGTGTGGGAAGAGCACTCTGATGGGCTGTCCATTCCACTCCCAGGATATCCTACATCAATGGGCATTTTCATTTTTAGCATTTTTTTTTACTTCAAAAGCATACTTGAAAAATGAGTGTTTGCTCTAAGAACAACCAAGATGTTTCTTAAACTACAGGTAATGTAACCTCTTGCCACATGTGAAGGTTGCCTCATCCCAGGCTGCGCATGACTTCTGAAAGGATGGCAAGTGTCATCAACAGTGAGTTGTTCCAAGGGACATCCTCACTGTCAGATGTCTGGAATTCATGTGTACCTTTTTCTCTAAAGGTGACCTTTCTTTTCTCAGTTTTCTAAGCCAGCTGGGAAAACCATTCTTGTCTTTTCTCTCCTCTATGGTTGAAGTGGCACCAGATGTGAGGGCCAAAGGGACACTCTCACAGGACTTCTCCCTAGTATTCAAAATTTCTCTTTTATAAAAATCATCCATCAGTCCATATTTGATATTCTTCTGTAGAGAATGACATAGACAATGGATATTTTCAGTAAGTGATCCCTTATCGTTTATGCAATGGTTGTTGTTTCCTCATTGAGCCATGATATCAGCTATTTTTTTAACTAATTTTCTTATTTCTGAATCTTTTCCTAGGCTCTTTCTATATTTTGATCTATCCCTTCAATATGATACTGTTATGAATGTCATTGAGTTTTGATAGATATTAATATTTGGCACAAGTCTCCCATCTAATTTTTCCACATCTACACAGCTCTGTGTGTGTGTGTGTGTGTGTGTGTGTGTGTGTGTGTGTGTGTGTGTGTGTGTGTGTAGATAAGTGGATGCTTGTCGTGATCAGCACATGATACATTTTGCTACATAAGCAGAAATATTGGTCAAATGTTGCATTTGAATCAACTACCAGATAAGCAGACAATGAGCAGCTAAGAGGATAAGACTCTTCCTTAGACAACTCGGAAAGAACGAGGAAGCAGGAGATAGAATCAAAAGGTGATTAGAAGCTTGGGGCACCAGTGAAAATGGTAAATGGGGATACTGTAGCAAGCCTATTAAAAGGGGTGTAGAAAAACTTAACCAAGAAGCTAAGACAGTATTTTAGTGTCCTCAGAATGCACCACACCAAAGGCTGCCTGTCTAGTTGCATAGGGAACATACCAAGAAAGGAGAAGAGATTCCATTATGATTGTCCCTGCAGGAAATCAGCCCTTGGAGCTGTCTACATGGTGCCGTGACAGCACCATGCCTCCTGCTACCACCAATTAGTGTGGACTGTATGTTCAGCCTGACTTGTTATTCCTAAAGTGGACACACAATCAATTATACCAGCCCCACCACCCCCTTACCAAGATATTTGGCATTTTTTATCTGTTTAGTAATGCTGTTGGGCAAGCTGATAGAGCTTTGGACTTAGTCTTGGAGGTGAACTTGACAGAGATCTTGGCCATGTAAATATCTGGTACCACAAGCACTGGACCCAAATTGACACCTAGCTACCTGCCTTCTTACTGCCTATCCAAGGCTGGGCTAGAGTCAAGTTGCTATCACTCCTAATTCCTGGTCTAGTGGAATCATGGTTACAAAGTTGGTCTGTTTCTATTCCACAGTAATCAGAAAGCCTGGGCTCAACCTGGGGCTTCACAACTGCACAGTTCGGTGACTTCTGACCAATTATGACCTCAGGAGCCCATGAACATGACAGGAATAAAAACAGGGTTATTAGATGAAACACATTATGTGATTTTGCAAAGCTCCTCACAATGTTACACTCAAACCTCATTATAATCTGGTGCTGGCTTTACTTCAGCCTGATCGAGTCTGTAGAAAAATGACTGTGACTCTTAGTCTTTCCTGTTTCTAGAAGCAAATGCTTCAAAATTTGTTTCTGAGTCATTTACATCTACTTAACTTGAAGTCATTGGATATTTAGTCCATCTTTAGATATGAACATCCCTATCATTTGAATCAATATGCATCACCACTGAGTGCATTCTGTTGACTCTTAATATCTGCCATACACACGTGCAAAACTGAATCTCATAAGGCCAGAATCCAGACATTCCTACCAAAAGGAAGTCAAGTGAAAGAAAGAGTAGCAGAGCCTTTGTGAAGAGAAAATTGTCTTATCCTTCACCAGTGTCAGAATGTGGAAGTGTTTACAAAATGCTCATTAAAAGAAAAAGGGGTTGCAAGATAAAAATGAAATCTGGTGTACAAGTTTACACTGGGGAGATAAGAAAAGGCTAGGCCCTATAGGGGATTTTGCTATCCAATTACTGCAACCTGACTTTTGGCGGGGGGGTGGGGAGTAGTGCAGGGGGAGGGGAAGAAGAGGAAGCGTTTTCATACTTGTGTCGTGTCCAGTGACATAAGACATTTACACTCCACAAGATAAAACCGCCACTTAGAGCCCAGAGGAGTTAAACCTTCCTAGGTTGAGCTGGGGAGCTGAGTAGAGTCATGGGTTCTCTGGTCCTGCAGCTGAGCGCTGTCTTCTGCCTGATGGCTTGCTCGGTTTCAGGCAGCCCCATCATGGGCCTTGAGCAGTCACCCCTGGAAGAAGACATGCCCTTCTTCGACGACATCTTCACAGAGCAAGACGGTATGGACTTCAACACACTGCTACAGAGTATGAAGGATGAGTTTCTCAAGACGTTGAACCTGTCCGACATTCCCCAGCAGGACACAGCCAAAGTGGATCCTCCAGAGTACATGCTAGAACTCTACAACAAATTCGCCACGGACCGGACCTCCATGCCATCTGCTAACATCATCCGGAGCTTCAAGAACGAAGGTAAGCTGGCTTGTGTTTTCACCTATGAAACCTTGGCTTTGCTTTTTCTCAAGAAGCAATTAGTAAACATCCACGTGGGAGAGGATGAACTCATGGACATGCATGGCTCAGACACAGCACATCAACTGTTCTACTTCAAAAACGCTATAAAATGTCTATTAACGAAAAAACGCAAAATGTCCATGGTTCATTCCAGCATCAGAAAAGGTTCATTCCAGAAATTCCAGCATAAGAACCAGTTCTTGATAGTGGACACTAAGTATCAAAAAAATCTGAACACTAAGTATCAAAAAAAAAAAAACCCATAAATGTTGATCTGTTGCTCTGTCTTGTCTGCTACTTTCTAAACAAAACTTGATTTCTATCTGGGGTTGATAAAAATTTGCCAATTTGCCAACTTTTCCATAGATCAAAAATGGTAAAAACAATAAAAAGAAATTAGAAATGTGGGGTTTGTGCTTCATCCAAACTCTGGGTGAGTTTCCGATTGTGACTTTATTTAAGCAGTGTTCTGATAGAGTGGGGACTGCATTTGAAAGATTCTTCTAATGCTGCTTTGTGTTTAATGAGCCATGATAAGACCCCAGGAAGTGCACAGGACCCAGCTAACAGTCCAGCTTATTGTGACTGTGACTTTATGAAGAGTGATGTACAAATTTCAAATTGAGATTCCTACCCCTCAGATCTTTAATTGAGTCAGCAAACTAACCCTTTCTTCATATGGTACTAGTAGAAAAAAATATGATATTGATGATAGAGGCTGTGGATATAGAGAAACTGGCTCTTTATTGTTTATTTACCAATTGTGCTTCCGTAGACACTGGGCCAGTAAAAACGAGGTTTGATCAAGGTTTGCCAGATGCTCTTGGAAGCAGAAGGCGGTATCATGAAACAGCTCAGGAGTGCTGAGAGCTAGCTGCCTTGGGAAGATGTGACTAAGGGATGGGAGCCCCAATTTCCCCCTGTAAAACTCTGTGACACAGATAAGTGAATCACAAGCAGCTAGAGGCAAGAGAAGGCTTGTTGTTAGGAGGTGCTGGGCAAACCATGATGACTTTTAATGAATTGCTTAATATTCTAGGTGCTAGAGTAAACTCTGAATGGTTATTCCTCAGACACCAAGATAGTGTTTGCTTTTAAAATTCAGCTGGTCACCACCATTTCTATTTACTAGCATATTTCTGGTGGAAACTGCAAGCAGAGATTTCAGATTCCTTTGAAGGCAAGTCTAAGAGGGAAAGAGCAACCTCCTGAAGGAGCCTGTCTCAGCATCCTCCTCTGAGCCATGATCCAGCTTAGGCATGTTGGGAATGCAGTCTAGCTCAGACACAGGGGGTATGTGGTCTAGCTCAGGCACAGGGGGAATGTGGTCTAGCTCACACACAGAGAGAATTCAGTCTAGCTCACACACAGGGAGAATTCAGTCTAGCTCAGACACAGGGGGAATGCAGTCTATCTCAGACACAGGGGGAATGCAGTCTAGCTCAGGCACAGGGGAATGTGGTCTAGCTCAGGTACAGTGGGAATGTGGTCTAGCTCAGGCTTGGTGGAAATGAATTATTCCACTCTTATTTCGTGCTCCTCACATGGAAGAGCAGGTGATAAAGGTGAGAATGTGAGCAAGCTTACCACTACTGGGGGAAGATCAGACTTGGGGACACCTAGCCATTCACCCCCTTGCACTTATACAATCTAGAGGAAGACTCATATAGCAGAGGACATGTGTCCCCCTCACCAGGCTCTCCCTGTTGGCTGTTGTCATCCATCTATACATCTTTTGTGTTTGCTCAGTGACATGAGCTAGGAGGCAAAGACCAAGAGTACTCCAAACCTAATTCATCTTTGAATGGGTGTCACATGCAAGGTGGAAAACGTGGCTTCAATTCTCAGCTTGGTTCCATCCTCTGTATTGTCTAGGAAGTCAGATCTATACATGGAGGCTTGGTTTCTTCTGGTGCAGAACTAGCATCAGATCCATGTATGCATTGTGGGCGTCATTATGACAGTCACACAATTTGCAGAGCAATTGACATGTGAAATCTGTCAGACTTAATTCTCTTGCTCTAAAATGTGACTTTTCTATGGATCTCTTATCACATATACAAAGAACTGTATGTGGTTTTATTTAGTTAAAGGTTGGTGTGTGTGTGTGTGTGTGTGTGTGTGTGTGTGTGTGTGTGTGTGTGTGTGCTGCTTTGTTTTGTTTTAAGCTGGCTTTGAACTCACCACATGTAGCCCAGGCTGGCCATGAAATATTCACATTTAAATTTAAAACACTGTAAACAATTTCTTTTGATACAATATTTTACTATGAATCCCAGATTGGTCTCAAACTCACAATCCTTCTGTCTCAATCTCTTGAATATGAGCTTATTTTTTAAAAGCACATCTTCATTGATGTATAGTTAATATATAGAAATCTGCATGTATTTAATGTGCATAATTTAAGTGTTTACAAGTGTAAATATCCACTGAGGTCCCCCCAATTAGTAAAGATCCCTCAAAGCTTCTCCATTCCAAAGAGCATTCTTTCTGTACTTCTCTCATGGAGGAGCAATAGCCTGCTCTCCCATCTTTGGGTTTCCAAGACAGCAAGTGCACAGGTGACCCCTAGTGGGATGAACTCAAAGGAGCCAAGGTCTCGAGGGGGAGGCCCAAGGTAGAGAAGGGGAAGCGATGCAGGAGGGCTTTCTTTCCAAGAATCAGAAGAAGGTCCTCAAAGGTACAGAATACAGAGGAGGGTGTGTCGTTTTCGAAGGGAAAGCTGTCAGTCAAATAGGATAAAGTATTCATTCAACTGATCAATAAATATCCTTGGGCACCTGCAGCATCCTGTGTAGAGAATGGACAGGAACCAGGGCTTGATCAGAATGTCAAGCCCCGGTTACAGCTGCTCCAGCCACACCCATGACCTCAGGGCCCTCCCCTAAGTCAGTGTCCCCACTGCCACTGTGAAGATAATCTTAGCATCCAGAGGAAGCTGTGAAAAAACTACATGTTTTATTTATGTAAACTTAAAAAGCCCACACAGCTATCAGCTTAAGGGCAAACTTTAAGCCTTTTGAGAGTAAGTATCAAGCCATCAGCTAAAGAAGGGTGCTGAGATAGTGTGGGCCAGAGAATCCATTGAGATCACCAGTTGAGTACACTGTTGGGGAAAGGTTGCCCAGGAGAACAGAGGACACTTGGTTGCAGATCCCTGGCATCTTGGTGTCATAATCCTTGGATACTCTGATGTCAAATGTCTCAGTCCTTGTAGAGACAAACTATCTGAGGCGAGTACACAGAAACTCTTGGTTCTCTGTGAAATTCTCACATTAAAAAATAGTATCAGGCCTGGCATGGTGTCATATGCCTGCAAAGTGTCTCAGGGAGCAAAGACTAGAGGACTCTGCAAGTTACAGGGCAGCCTGCTCTACACAATGAGTTATATACCAGCCTGCTCTACACAGTGAATTATATAGGCCAACCAGGGCCACACCAGATCTTGTCAAAAAAAAAAAAAAAGCAATATGAAATCATTTGGAGACATGCTTCTGATAATAAAGTACCTTTAACAAGCTATTTCATATAGATCTCGGGTGGTTTGTGTATCCAACTCCATGCTGGCTGCTAGTGAATAAATAGCACTAAGGTAATCTATCAACCCTGCACCCCAGATGCATCTTCTCTCACTCACTCAGGGACAGCCACATGCTCCAGAACCAGTTTAGCAAGGTTCTGTTGACCTTGCTGAACTTTGTTACGTAGGGTAGGGACAGGGTCAGCAAACTTCCTCTGTAAAGGCCAGATAGTCCATATCTAACTCCGCCTCTGCAGGGCAAAATTAGCCAGACATGGTCCAGCAATACCCAAGGGGGGCTATGCTTTGGTGAAACTTTATTTCCAACAACATGTGACAGTCCCAGTTTGGTGCATGAGTGTCACAACCCTGGTCTATGGAGATCTTCCACGAAGACCAGTGGCCAGCCAACCACATGGAGATCACTGCCCATCACAAAGCTTCAAAGTCTTTAGTCATGAGCTAGTTCAGAACAATCTCCATGATCATGGCTCATTGCTGGATGGACAAAGAGAGGGCTTGTCTGCAGTGACAAGGTTATTCCCAGTTCTGTCCCCAGGAGGCAGCTCAGGCTGGGCAAGTTTTCTTTTCTTCTTATTCCACAAATAAATAGTTGCTTTATTTTGTAGCATACCTATCGAGTCTGATTTCTCATAAATATTTGTCTTTTTTAGATCTGTTTTCTCAACCGGTCAGTTTTAATGGGATCCGGAAGTACCCTCTCCTCTTCAATGTGTCCATCCCTCACCATGAAGAGGTCATCATGGCCGAACTCAGGTTGTACACACTGGTACAAAGAGATCGTGTGATGTATGATGGTGTGGACCGGAAGATCACCATCTTTGAAGTACTGGAGAGTGTCGAGGGTGGCAAGGATGAAAGGAACATGCTGGTCTTGGTGTCAACAGAAATCTATGGAATCAACAGTGAGTGGGAGACATTCGATGTCACGGATGCCACCAGACGTTGGCAAAAGTCAGGCCCATCTACCCATCAGCTGGAGATCCACATCGAGAGCACACAAAACCAAGCTGAAGATACCAGAAGGGGTCAACTGGAAATAGATATCAGTGCCCAGAACAAGCACGACCCTTTGCTTGTTGTGTTTTCTGATGACCAAAGCAATGACAAGGAGCACAAAGAGGAACTGAGTGAAATGATAACTCATGAGCAAGATCTGGACCTGGACATAGACATGGATGGTTTTTCCAGCAGACCTGATGAAGAGGCCTTGTTGCAGATGAGGTCTAACATGATTGATGACTCTACTGCTCGAATCAGAAGGAACGCCAAGGGAAACTACTGCAAGAAGTCCTCACTCTACATCGACTTTAAGGAGATTGGTTGGGACTCCTGGATCATCGCGCCACCTGGGTATGAAGCCTACGAATGCCGTGGTGTCTGTAACTACCCTCTGGCAGAGCACCTCACACCCACAAAACATGCTATTATCCAGTCCTTAGTCCACCTCAAGAATTCCCAGAAAGCTTCCAAAGCCTGCTGTGTGCCCACGAAGCTGGATCCTATCTCCATTCTCTATTTAGATAAAGGTGTTGTCACCTACAAGTTTAAATACGAAGGAATGGCTGTGTCTGAATGTGGCTGTAGATAGGATAGGATAGGAGTCCCATGGCTTATTTAATAACTGCAAATGTGTATATTTTGTGTTTTATTTAATGAAACTATTTAATGAAGGTGTACAGATAATAGAGGTTGCCACCGTAGGGAAGTGGACAGGTCAGTGTGCTGTAGAAAATGCATATTTTGCTATATAATCCAGTCCCTTCCATTTTTCTTCTTTGGACTCTCATTTCCCAGTGATACCATCTCTAACAACAAAACACAGGCCTGTACCAATTATCCTCTATGTCAGTTTGGAAAGACCAGCCCCTAAAGGGAAATAGTGTCAACACATAGATATTTGTGCATGTTTGTGCAGGTGCACATGGACTTATGGAAATCTTTTTGTCCAACAGAGTCAGACTATACTGATATATGTGAGTGGCTTCCTCCAGGAAGTCTTATTATAGGATATGGGATTTGGGGTACGAAAGTTCATATCACGAGTTTAACCATCTAGAGAAGCATATCTTCCAAAAGTTCTGGGAATGTGAATGTAGTTGTATCTGCCATGGTTCAGAGCAGCAGGCTGGATGAGCAGACTGCAGGTTCAAGAGGTGGGTGGGGTTGTCAGATACACAAAGCAAATGGCCCTGACAGGCAATGGTCCCAGAGATGCACTTGCAAAGAAAGGGCCCCTGGGCCATATACTCCAGAGGACAGTGCCTGGTCAAGAAAGACGGGGGTGGAGGATGCCAGGACCGACTCCCCCTCAGTTAACAGGAGGCAAGGTCACATGTGCCAGCCTTTGCTACTGTAGAGAGCCTTAGAGGTAGGGGGGGCACAGATGCTGCCCTCAGGTGTGATGGTAAAATAATCACAATTCTAATGTGATAGTTAAATCTTTTTGAACAAAAATAAAATTATCCAAGACTAAGAGGACTATCTGGAGGGAGCTATTTGATAGACTCTACTGAAAATAGTCTTCATTTTCTGACTTCCCTCTCTTGCTGGCCACCTCTGCTTTCTTTCACCTTCTTCCCTTTGTTTAACTTCCTGCCCATCCTGCCTCTTGTTTTCTTGCTTTTCTCTCCCTTCATCACCCATGACCTGGGCTGGGAGGAAGCACTTGAAAACATTTTCACTCAGTGTGAAATCAGTTAGTGATTTGACTTCTAGACTTATTCTTGAAATTTAACTTGATCTGAATTTAGCTATATCCCTTATGCTATGATTTTTGTGAAGAATACAGAATAGAAGAAGACTAGAGTCTGAGCAAATATATCCAAACCCATGAATTAGTAGACTCATAAGCAGGTGACTCAAATGTTGACCTTAAACTTTGAAATCAGCCTTGGTCTTGTAAGGAACCCCGTAGCATTTCCATTCTTCCCACTCTGCCCTCCTTGCATTTTGAAATTATTGTCCATCATCTGGTGGGTTGTAAGGACACTGAGACCCTGGCTCCAGTCCTAAAGCTTCCTGTTAGACTCCTGGACTCTATACAGGAGGAGCTAGAGCTGGAAGATCCTAAGTCACCCCAGCATCAGCAGATGGGTGACACAGTGATTCACATCAGAAGCAGGAATATGGCTTATAGTACATTGCCCAACCCTACCCTATTGGTTATAGATATTAATTTCGAGCCAGCTATTAGCTTCCTTTCCATAAACTTCTTATTGGTTATATATTCAGATTGTTCTGTCAAGGAAAGGTATTTTCTGAATTTGAACTTCAACTCCATATATCTAGCTGGTCAAAATGCAAATCTCAGAGTTGTTGCTGCCCTGAAAGGGGAATATTTTGATCATAAGTAGGAACACAGGGAGGATATTGAGTTGGCTAAGATGGATATTCAACTAAAAAGAATCCACATAGCCTCTTTGTAACACCATGTGTTTGAGCACATGCACAAATCTGTATACATATAGCTGGCATTGGATAGCCATGCCAGCATCCCCTGAGGAAATGGTACAGCCTTCATACTCCATGGTACACCACATATACTCATACTCCACGGTACTGCCTGTCCTTCTTTCTCAAGGACACTATCATAGACATATAATGAAATCTCAGTTTGGCAGGAATAGTTTCTTCTTAGGTTCTAGTCATGGCTCCACAACCAGTCTAGGGTAGATAGAAGCTCAGCTCTGTAATTTCAATAGTTTAGATGTGTCGTGTGATGCCAAATGACTTGCAAACTCCAGGGAAACATGACAGCCAGATCTGGGGAAGTGCATGCTTTCTGGCCATAGAACAACACTGACATTAACATCTGATATGAGAGGTGACAGCTCTTGTATCCCACCATGCTCTCTGCTGCTCACTCAGCCAGCTCCTCAAGAGACTTAGTTGAGCTGTTGAAAGGAGGTGACAGTTGAGGCTGTCTGCGTGTCTCACATGTTGCTCCATTTACTAGAGTGCAAATATGATCTATATTTTTCATGATGGTCGTCTTGTAGAAAGGTTGAATAGTCACATATTGGACATTCAAGTGTTGCTGTTTTCATTACTGTTATGAATTTTGCTGCCTTATCAAAAAGTGAAATGACAAAAGCTATACATAGGATTCTTCTCCCTTCTCCCAGCAGCTGCCTGCAGTCCGTCTACTCCATTGCCTTAACCTGAAGCCACAGAATGGGTAGGTTATCAGGAAATTAAAACTTAGGGATACATTGCTGTAATGACAAATCGTCCACTATGGCCAGCCCATACCAGTCTTGTTTTATTTTTGTTTCTTACGCTTTAATGGCAAAAGCTGATAAACCTAATGACTCTTGAGGGAAACTCTAGCAGGGGCACTTGGGCATCCCAACATCAGCATGACCATGTAAAAGTTTCAAGGCTTCTTACTATTTATTATTATATTTATTTTTGTAATATAGTGTAGAATACTGAATATTTTATTTTTGTGTGTGTGAGACATCCTCTTGAAAGAATAGCTTTCCCTGAAGCCCATAGTGTACCCTGTCCAGAGTGTAGCTCAATTAGAATAGAAATATATGTGTGTTGGCTTCTGCTTTTTGCATCAAACTTATTTTAAGGGATCCGGCCATAGCTTTGTGTGTTTGTGTCTTGTGGGCAAGTTGTGAGTCTCTCTCTGTATCTGCTGATTTGTAAATAGCAGAGTTTAAACTGAAGTACAGATCTTTCCAAACACATTTTGTCAGTAAATGGTATGCCTTCCCCTAAGTCAACCTGGGCACTTCATCATGAGAGAGAAACCTGGTCAGCCATAAGCAAATAATTATTACTCTGTCAATGGAAATGGCATTTAATTGGACCCCCCAAAATAGGGCCCTTTTCTCTAAAAATATCCATTGCCTCCCTGAACTGCCAACTCAGACACACAATTGTACCAAAAAACCCAAGGGCATTAATGTAGTGATTAATCCAAGTTGACCTTCCAGCATCCTGCCCTTTTCCAGTGTGAAGCATTCAGTCTGGAAACTTAATGATGAAATACTTTTTAAAAATTACTAGAGTATTATCATCTTTTTGTAATTTATATTCTTCCAGTGAAAGATATGTTCGTATGAAGGAATTTATATCTCAAATTTTACCAAATTCATAAGGTGCAGCAGTGTTTAGGCAAAATCTTTTGTCATTTATTTGCAGCGCAGTGTAGATCCCTTTCAGTCACTGAACCCCGCACTGGCCCACTTAACCCTCCACAGCTCTGTTAGTTCATGTGTGGTGGAAAAGGAACACTGGTTTTCTGTGTGTCTTCTTGTTCCCAAAGACATTTGATTTTACTCATTTAGTAAAAGGGGGAGAGCTAAACCTGCACCACACCAGCACAAAGAGGATGTTTCCACGAAGGGACACACCTCTTGGAGAATGACCATTTGCGGTGATCAATTCATTTCTATCTCACTTGCACACTGGTGTTTGTGAGCTACTGGCCTAATTGCGGTGTGGGGCTTGCTGCTAGCTCTCGCCCAGCAGGCTTGGGGGCATCCAGGAAATTAGTTGATCCCTAGACACACGAAATCAGCTAAGCACAGCCATGTTCTTAAGGTAAAGCAAGTTCATCATTCATGTTCAGATTTACTAGCAGCTAGACCAAAAGGAAGATGGAAATAAATATTTTACACTCTGTTCATTAAGCAAATGTGTATATTAGAGTCATCCTGTTAAATAAAATGAAAAATTATTTTGACAATAACCTTTGGCAGTTTATTTTTTTAAGATGCAATCTCGCTCTCTTTTCTACCCTCCTCTTTTTGTACTTCCACATCACAGTATACCCAGATGGGATAAAACTTCTTGCTTAATTAGTGGAAAACTATTTGAAGGGACAATAAGCCGCACTGAACTCCTGATTTTGCTGGTTCTTCTCATCAAACATGATTCTTGTAAACTCCAGGAATGCTAGCAACAGATGAGGAAAATGAATTGGCTGGCCCCTCTTTGCTAATAACTGAAAGCTGTTTCTTTGAATCCTGATTGCATTATATTAAAGAGCAATTAGTTTGGAAAGTATTCAGGTTAAATTTGATTGACCTTTCATTACTGAAGGTCACATGATATCAAGTTTAAAGGGGGATGTGTATAGCTGCCTAGTGTGTCCTACTCTATACAGACATGCAGATACACCTAGATTCTCTGCAAAGGTTAGTTAAAGATGGGTGTCCTGACTTCTTAGGGAACTCTACTGCTGTTCTGTGCTCAGTTTAACAGGTAGTTTGGGTCACTTTGTGTGAAAGTCACTAGGGAAGCACAGAGGTCTTTAGAGCCCCGGGAAATACACAGGGAGCATCTGAGCATGTGAGGTGTGTGTCTCCCTGCTATGCATGGAAGCATGCAGACGAATTGTGCGTGTTCTGGAAGGAAGTTCATTCCCATGGCAGCATGCAGGACTTGAAGGGCAGGGAGACAGCCTATGGAAGAACATGCTTCCTCCCTTCCGACCTTCTTCTGCCTCTCCGGAGTGGACTCCAGCATCCTGGCTGGCAGGACTCCAGCATGTGTGACAGGGAGCACAGCCCTTGTCCTCGGATGAGCACTGACAAGGTGAGGCGGAGTTCAGTCCTGGAGGGCAGAGAGCAGGGTCCTTCTCAAGGACTTAGGCCAGGCCTGGACTAAGGTGCTAGGGAAGCCATCCTCATGACACAGCTTTGAATTCTTTAGCAGCCTATCCATTCTTCTGTAAATAATTCCATTTATAGATGCTGCTCAGGGTGTGAGGCCTGGAGCTTTTCTCCACATGTGGTCTGACATGGGCAAGGCCACTCTGATTGGCTACTTCATTCTGCATGGCTTTTTTTTTTTTTTTAACTGAGGCAACTGGGATGCACTGGGCAGAGCAGAGGGGCAACTAATTTTAGGCGGTAGCATATAATAAAGGGTGAGAAAATTATGGATTGAACTTGTATGAACTGATCTTTGTGGTGTTGAGAGAAAAAGATATGGGACTCCAGCATGTGACTCTGGTCACATGGACAAGAGCCCGCTTTTGCACCGAAGAGGCTCTTTGTAAATAAGGGGTATATTTGGAGGTGAGAGCTTGTTAGCTTGGTGGTTATAAATGGATTATGTGATTATCTTGGACTCTGTCTCCTCAACTGTGGGCTTAAAGAACAGCTCCTGCCTTCTCTTGCCCTCCAGTATCTCATCCACCCCAAGAAAGCTGGGAAATGCATAGACACACAACCTAGTTTTACTATGAAATGAGACTCTTAGAGTCTGACAACAATTTAGACCCCTTAGCTGAAGTTGAGATTTTCTGGTTAAGAGGCATAAAATGCATCAAGACTTGGCCGAGCAATTTCACAAGCAGAGGCCCGGGGATGTTTTTGGCAAGTCCAACTTCTAATTAGCATTGTTGCCTAAATGTATAACAGGCCGATGAATGATGAGGAAACACCAGAAGACCCACGTGAAAAACATTTGGCAAAACACACAGTTGTGTTTAAAGATAAAGGTAAAAAGAAAAGGCAAACCAAGACAGAGGAACCGTGAGACGTTAAAAGAGATTAAAGAGCCCTGGCAGCACCTCGTATGCGGAGTGAAACTGAGAACGTTCTAGAGGGGCAGAGAGGACGTTTTGTTGTTGTTAGTTCTCAGCTGCCTGGTGGTATGTCTGACTTTATCAATTACACCCTCTCAAATGGACATTCATCTTACAAATCTATACGGCAATTGCAATTTCTCTGAGGTGAGAAGCTGCACCGGAGTTGGACTAGGTGTCTCTCTGTTTGCTGTGATGTTGGGAGGTGTCTGTATACACATGGGATCTCTGCCCTGTGGGCAAACTGGGCAGAAGGATCGGATGGGGGAAGTAAGCATTCTTCAGTGTGGAAAACCTGATGTCTAAAAATGAACCACAAGACGTTTTCCTGAAATAGTCAAGTTCAACCCTCCATTCCCCGAAAGGAAGCATGCTTTTCAGGCAAGAGACCATCTGTTCCAAGTGTTTAGAGAACACTCTCCATCCCTGGGAATTTAAACTTCCTTGCACCCGGTTCAATGTTTGATAAGGAAAGGGCGCTAACAAGATGGAAACTGAGTTACTAAATTAAGAAATCCAGGCAGAACAGAAACCAGCCCCCAAAGTTATTTTGTTTATGCTCCATCTGTTTTAATTAACATAATATTTACATGAGACCTGATTCTGTTATGTTTTTTACTGTAGCCATCGTATGTTTTATGTTTTTCCTTCTTTCTTTTTTGAAGGTTTTGCAAAAATACAATTGCAAAAGCCTGTGAGGTTTAGAGATGGACTCAAAGCATAATGTTCTAGCTCCCAGGGCCCCCTTCTTGACTCAGTATGAGGTCAGACATCAGTTCCACAGGCTGGTTAGTGAAACTTAAACCTAAGATAAATAGTATGATTTTACTATAAACAGTTCTCAAATATTGTACAAGGCGTTCTTACTCTAAAAGTCTTTGGTGTTTACCTCAAGTTCAGACTTAATTGCACGTTTTTGTTTGTGGAATCTGGCAGCCTGTGCATGATGGCTCAGTAGGTTACAGGATGGGAAAGAGGTTTGCTTATGCATCCCTGAAGGGGCTGTCAGGGACCTGCAGTCAGGGCTCATGGCTGAAGAACTGCACCTGCTCAATCGCAACTTGACAAACCACAGGAATTCCTAACACTTTGTCAGGTCATTTCCTAGCGTCATCTGAGCCTCTGTCTTCTTAGTGAATTGTTTGGAAACTTGCAGGCCTGTGACCCGAGGGCCGGTTGTTGACCCCTGAAATGACCCGCCCAGATTCTTGTGCACTGATGTCCAAATCTTGACTCTAAGAGTATCTCATTATTGCTACTGTTGCCATGTGACAAGCCACACCCAGGAAGCTCTTTAGATGATGACAACTGGGTTGATTCAGTTTTGAGATGTCCTTGGTCTGATGGTGGCAGGGATACCACCAAGGCAAGGGCACCTGGGACAGAGCTTTGCAGGTCTCCGTTTTCTCTCACCAAAATGCTCCCAGAGTGCTTGTTCTGCCCTCAAATGTGCAGCATCCCTCTTTCAACATCCCTCTGGGCAAATGTGAGTCACTAACCAATTCAGACTCAAGGGAGAGATGGCGACCCTGCCTCCTGCTGACAGGATGGGGCTAAATTCTCAAATGAATGCATCAGACAAGTTGGTCACATGTAAGTTTGTTGCTATGACTGAGCTTACAGAGTGACCTAAGGTCCCACCATTTTCCCACCAGTGAAGGTCACAGACTTCTTCTGACCCCGGATTTCCTGGTTTGGACTTCGACTTACATCCTTCGTGTCTCTTCTGTTCTCAAACACAAGGGACACACTCCAGGACCTCTCCTCTGAAGCAGCTCTCACTACATCGGACCTGATGGACAGCCCATCCCCCACCCAGCCCCATTTTAACAGTCAGCTCAGTAAATTAAGATATATCAGATGTGAACTAACAGTCACTAAAATCAGCTTTTACGGAATATTTGTGGGCATGGAAAATGCTTTCTAGTAGCACAACCGATTTCCTTAAGTCAAGTCATTTTTAGTTTTTAAATACTTAGTAACTCAAAATATCTTATACATTCAAACCAAAGACATAGACTCTTGCAGCCCCCCCCCACTTTGTATATTTTAAATCCATATATATTTTTCTTCCTTTTGGAACTACCTAACAACAACAATAATAAATGTAACTTATCTGAAGTTATCTTACCAATGAGTAGAAGTATCAGTGCTAACACTAGATTTCTTAGCATCTAAGATGAGGACTCAGCGTCATGCAAACAACATGTTTCAGTGAAGTTTTACTCTGACATCTGCCCGATACCTTATATTTTTTACGAGAACTAAAACAAAGAACCCCAGATTCTATGTACTGCATTTTGAGCTTTTCCAAACTTTAATAAACATGCTTGAACAAATGCCAGGTATTAATACATGAATCTAGCCATATATTATTGTTCTAAGTAGGAGCCACACAGTGTAGCTGGATGCCATGTGCTTGAGGAGCTGCAAAGCGAAAGGCACAGTGCTTTTGAGACAGCCCAGGACATGGTGTTGAAAAGCTGTGTGCAGAGAAAGCAAAGACGGAAGACTGTGTGTCCCCCAGTACCTACAGTAACCCAGTCCCATGATCTGCCACCTTTGGTTTGTTGTGGTTCGCCATGACAACTTCTTATCTCTGATGGATGTTTTTGGATCCAGAGCTGACACTTGAGGAAGTGGCTCCACTTGACTAGCTTGACAAATGGGGCCTGGATATGAAAAGCCAGCAACAGAGGAACAGATTTCTATAGGGCAGATACAGTGGGTGCATTGTAACCAGGGTTTCAAGGCCATCCAAGTTATAGCAAAATAAGGCATTGATGGAAATATGATTACTCCAAAGTTCCAGTATTACCAATTAGATGCAATTAATCAGCGACTTGTAGCTGACTCAAATGCATCAAAGTTCTCACTTTGAATATTACACAGACTCTTAAAACTAATGGTTGGACGGTGGAACTAGATGCAATTCTCATAGTACTTAAGGATTTTACAGAACCTCTTAATATAGTTACTGATTCTCAGTATACAGAGAGAGTCGTGTTACATATTGAGACTACAGAATTTGTTCCTGATAATACAGAATTAACTTCTCTGTTTTTACAATTACAGGAAACTATCAGAAACAGAAGTAATCCTATGTATATTACACATATCAGATCCCATACGGGTCTGCCTGGCCCACTAGCACAAGGCAATGATGAGATTGATCGTTTATTAATTGGAAGTGTGCTAAAAGCCTCAGAATTTCATAAGAAACATCATGTAAATAACAAAGGTTTAAAAAAGGACTTCTCTATCACTTGACAACAAGCAAAGGAGATAGTAAAAAACTGTCCTACTTGTTCCTTTTATAATCAAACTCCATTGCCAGCAGGTTGTAATCCTAAGGGCATTCGGAAAAATGAGGTTTGACAGATGGATGTCTTTCACTTTACAGAGTTTGGAAATTTAAAATATGTGCATCATACCATAGACACATTCTCAGGGTTCCAATGGGCTACTGCTCTTAACTCTGAAAAAGCTGATTCTGTTATTATACACCTGCTAGAGATGATGGCAGTTATGGGTATACCTACACAAATAAAAACTGACAATGCTCCAACATATGTCTCTACAAAATTGGAACAATTTTTCAAATATTATAACATAAAGCATGTTACTGGTATACCACACAATCCTACAGGACAAACAGTGGTTGAGAGATCTAATAAAACACTTAAAGAGATGCTCAACAAACAAGCTTAAAAGACTAAACCCCCCAAACATAGGTTACATAATACTTTATTAACACTAAACTTTCTTAATGCCAATAAAAAAGGACAAACAGCTACAAAAAGACACTAGACTACGAAAAAAACTACTAAACTCAATCAGCCAGTATACTTCAAAGATGTACTAACCTCTACATGGAAACCAGGACATATATTATGTTGGGGTAGGGGTTTTACATTGGTTTCTACAGGAGAAGAAAAACTTTGGATACCATCAAAGTTGATCAAGATTCGACTGAAAAAGGAAAAACCTCTCAACGAGGACAAATGACAGGTATTCTACTAAGGTATATCTCATAAACTAAATAAAAGCCTCCCAAAGAAAAGGGAAGTGTTTTGCTTTTATCTTCACAGGAAAACTCATCTTCAGAAGGCAAAAGACACTACATGGGTAGATACTTAAAAAGAAAAGGTAGCTATAACCATCAAATAGAAGGAATGTGCCATACGGTAAACTTTACAGCTGTCTCTCAAAAAACTCTATTTCTCTTTATTTCCTAGTCCCTATTCAATTAAACCAATGCTGGATTTAGAGGTGGATTTGGCTTTCCTCCTCTAAAATCCAAGCACATTATTTAACTAAGCTTTAGTGTTTCTGTATTGTATCAAGAAGCCAATTGATGTAATACAGAATAAAAAAAGAATTTGGGGACTGTCTTTGTCTTTTCTTGGATCTTTCTCTCAAGGTGTACACCCTTTCATAATTGTTATGCTCTCATGGTTACATTCCCTAGCATGTGTACATACACAAACAAACATTTCTCTGCTAACTGTTTATGTTTGAGTCCCACACAGCCAATAAAGACCTGCCTAACAGCAATCCCTGGACACCCTGGAAAGAAAATGGGCCACATCTCCTCGACTGCACTGGATCCAACTTGCTCCATTTCAACTGACACTCTGGCCAGAGGTTCGGGTACTAACTTCAATCAAGTTGAAGATTTCAAGCGAGATCTTCAATCAAGTAAATCCCATCTAACATGGACTGGATACTAACATTTTCTTTCCACAGGACCCCACATGACTATCATCGTCCCATTTCAACAGAAAGTAACTTAGAAAATGCTATGCCCCCTTTCCCCATTGTTGTCAGTTAGGATAGTGTATATACCTAGTTATAAATAGCTTCCTATTGTTTATGACTTTAGGGTTTAGTTAAAATAGATAGTTATCTTCTTAAGTTTTAATCCTCTTTTAGACTAAAAGGGGAATTGTAGGGGAAGCTGTAGCCACGCCTTCTTAGGGGCTGGCTACAAGAGTACCTGAGGGCTTGTGAGGGCGTGGTCAGAGTGAGTAGGGGGATTGAGTTTTCGGTTTCGGTTTCTCTTTGCTTCTTGCGGTACAGACTACCACCGGCTGGCTGGTTCGCTCTGTAAGTAAGGCTTTTCCCTATTAAATACCCTTATATTTCTACCTGACTCCGTACTGGTAATTTCTTACTATAAACTCCTGCTCCTCAGTGACAACGTCAGACCAATGTGAGGTCCTCTTGTCACACTGGGCTCTTCTCTGCTGCTCTGACACTGCACTGTTGCCTTCCTGCCATCCATACAGCTTTTACCCCTTCTTAGACCATCAAAGGATCCAGGGCTCTATGGGCTGTCAGAATAGGCAACCCCAGGAGCCAGGCAGACAACAGAAGTGAGAAAGCCTGAGGCTGTGGCCCCCAGAGAGCTCGGGTATGCAACTCAGCCAAATGCCAAGATCTGAAGTAGGAATAGAAGATTTAAAAGTTGAGACATTTTCAGTCTGATTCCAGAAAGTAGAATTCTGCGATGGATAAGAGTACAAATTTGAGAGCTCAGTTTGAATTCCAAGTCTTCCTTTCCATCCAGGCCTGGGATGAGCACTGGGAGAGCCCCCTCCTTGCTGACTTACCTCAGCTGTTCACACTAACCTCTTAATTTTGATGTTCTATATCAAACTGCATGGTTTCTTCTTTGCCCAGCTTTTAAGCTATGATAAAGCACACCTGGTTGAATTTGCTATCCTAATCATTTGTAGGTGTGCAGCCAATGATGTTAAATATAATCATAAAGAGAAACCATCACCACTGTCCTCAATAACTTTACTTACCTTGTGAAACAGAAATGATATGTTCATTAGATGGTATCTCTTCAGGCTCTGCTTTACCCCATTGCTGTACTGTAACCCACCATTCTACTTCCTGACACTTATGCTCTCTCTCTCTCTCTCTCTCTCTCTCTCTCTCTCTCTCTCTCTCTCTCTGTCTCTGTCTGTCTCTCTGTCTCTGTCTCTCTCTCTCTCTCTCTCTCTCTCGTGTGTGTTTGTGTGTGTGTGTGTGTGTGTGTGTGTGTGTGTGTGTGTGGTGTATGTGTGCACATGTGTGCTTGCACGTGGAGACAAAGATAGAGGTTGGATGTTTCCCCTTGATTTCTCGAGACCTTGTTACTTGAGGCAGATCGATCACAGAGCCAGAATCTTATTAACTTGTATAAACTGGCATCTGGGATCTTCCTGCTCCCTTCCCTCTCCCTCAGGGCAGGGTTTACAGACATGTGGAGTGTGGGGATCTGAACTCAGATCCTCATGCTTGCACAGCAAGGACTCTACTAATAGAGCGCTCTCTCCAGCCCTGTTTAGAATGTGAGCACACAGGGTTTTGCTTCTGGTAATGTCTTCAAAGTTCATCCGTGTAGTTCCCAGCATGTCAGAATCCCAAACTCATTTGTATACTTCACTGTCTACTACCCAATCATCTTCTGATGGACACTTGAGTTACTTCCACATTTTAGTTATCATAAGTCATGGTGCTATAAACATGAGTTTACAAATATGTCTTTAAGACCCTGCTTCCAATTCTTTTGAATATATATCCAGAAGTGAATCGATGGATCGCACAGTATTTTTATTTTCAGTGTTTTGAGGAGCTATATCTTGGTTTGGGTTTCTATTGCTGTGAAGAGACAGCATGACTACAACATCTCTTACAAAGGAGAACATTTAGCTGAGGCTTGCTTACTGTTCAGAGGTTTAGTACATTATCATCGTGGCAGGAAGTGTGGTGGCAAACAGCAAACATGGTGCTGGAGAGGTAGCTGAGAGTTCTAAGTCCAAATTGGCAACTGGCAGGAAGAGAAAGAGACACTAGGCCTGGCTTGAACATCTTGAAACCCAGGAACACCAGCCCAGGAATGGCACCACTCACCATTGGCTGGGCCCTCACCCATCAATCACTAAGTAAAAAACTGTCTTATAGCTGGATCTTATAGGGGCATTTTCTCAATTGAAGTTCCCTCTCTTCAGATAACTCTAGCTTGTGTCGTGTCAAGTTGATGCAAGACTAGCCAGCACATTGAGGAAACACATCTACCAGCTGATTTGCTTACAGGATCTGTGATGGCTGTGGTGAACATGCATCCCTTCCATTGTTATAGTTTATACCTCTGTTTGATTCTTTGCTGACAATCAGGCACTGAGTGGGTTTTTCCTGACACCCCCACCCCATTCTAGGCATTTTTGTCTGTGATTCCCATCAATGTGCTACTCACAGCATCCTTGAAGCCCCTAATAAGCGTGCTGAGACCCTTTATCCTCGCACAGCTCCTACCCCTAACGTGGGTGGGGCTTCCTTTAACCACGCACACCAATTCCATGGTTTTTGACCTAGTTTGTGTATTGGAATTATCTGAGGAAAAGTCTTCTTTTCTTTTTCTGATTTTTTTAAAATTAAAACATAATGACATCATTTCTCCCATCCCTCCTCCCTCTAGCCCTTCTCTCTTCCCCTCACTTTACTCTGGGGAAGAATGTTCGAAGTAGATTTCTGGTCACACAAGGAAAATCACTCAATCAAGGACATATAACATAGGGCAGGAAGTTCTTAAGCACTTTATTCTCATGATTCTTTTAACTCTTTAAAAACTCAGTTACTCATCTTAAACACTTACATTTATGAGGAGTATTTCCTTTGATATTTATTATGCCAGGAGCTGAAAAGGTTTTTTTTATTTTATTAGTTCAAATTAGGAACAAACTTGCTTCAGATGTCAATCCCTTCTCCCTCTCCCTCCCCTCGGTATACTTGTTAATCCATATTAACCAATTAACTGCACATACATATAAATAACTCAGTTTGGAAACATAAAATACGTAAAAAAAAAAAAGTTGCTATGAAGACAGGCTCCGCATTGCTTCACAATTGGGCAAATCTCATAGGGTCTGGCTGGGAGACAGTTCCTCTTTCCCAGCTGCTACAGCAGCCAGCATGCCACAGTCAGTTATTTTGAATACAGTATATGAAGAAAATTTGGCTTTGTATAAATTTTCAGTTGACAAAAGGGAATATTTTAGTGGCCTGCTTAGTTAACTTCATATAGTCTTCAATGATAGACAGAAACTTAGTGAACAACAGCTCCTCAAATGCTAGCTACACGGATGCATTCTTGGCATTTGTTACAATAAAGCCTCATTATCCCTTTGTACTACTTCACTGGGGTGTGATTCCAAAACAGCAAGTATTTGACACTTGCATAATGGTCTGCTTATAGGCAGTCTAAATATTGATGTATCATCACATGTCATGTGACGTCTGGAACATTCCACTGCCGAATCTGTGAGAGAATGAAAGTGATAAAAGCAAATGATGTCCTAGCATTTGAAACAAAATTAAATGTGAATCTGTGGCTCTTCCCATATGACAAAAGAGCCCTTTCTTGGTAAAAGAGGGTCTGGTGCAGTTGCAGGCTGCGCACTGAGCTAAGCAGTCCTGCAGAGACTCTGCATTTCTCTGTAGTTTGGCTTCCAACCCTTAAACAGATGTTTTCAACTTGAACCTTACATTTACATACAGGAACAGGGTTGGCATTTGAGACTGACAAAGACGCCATGAGGAAAGGTCGTGCAGGTTGTCTGGTTTTCAATTTCCTAAGTCTCCTTTGACAAGTAACACCCACCCAACCCCCACCATCCACTGTGGGACAAGCCCAGAACCCATGAGGGAAACGTGGGAAAGTGATATTGTCTTTCCTTGTAACCTAGCAACCAATCCACATTTTATATCATTGCATAGTTCTGAAGACGATGACATTGAAGTTGGGAAAATAACAATGTCTCACTTTGTAGAGTGCATTTTGTATTTCTTCTGTTTTCTCTGTGTTTATCTATCTAGGTGTTGTTGGTATCCCTAGATATACTTGATGTGGACAGTCGTTTGTGACCTCATGGGAAGTAGCAAACTAGAAGCGGGATTGAGAAGGGAAAAGGAGAGGAAATAACCCTCAATCTCTTGGCCATGGGTTTACAAACTGATGATTCTTGAAACTTTTAGTAAATGACAGTATTTTGCCCATAGCCTTACAGAGCTCATCTTGCTAGAGGGATGGAGAGGAAGAGCAAGAGTCACCACCGGTCCCCAAGCTTTAGGAACCATATAGATGGCCACACTGCCTTGGTTCATTTTGCTGTTTCCTGTTCTGAGGTACAAAACTAAGTGAAGGGACCTAGCTGTTCTACTTGTCAAAATAACACAAGTGTCAGCCTCACGGGCAATTGTGAGGATTAACGGTGATAATCCTCGATGGAAGTGTGTGCCAGTACTGAGGGACCACAGTAGCCACCTCACGGCAGCGCTAATGCTGGAAGCCGGCTCCCTCCTCTGGCTGCCTCCACTTTATGTCCACATATTTTTATTCTTTTCCCCACAGGAAAGGACTTAGCTGGAAGCTGACTTTATCATACATTTATTTATCTGTTTTTGAAAGGTCTTGTGTAGACCAGGCTGACCTCAAACTCACTATAGAGCTGAAGATGACCTTGAACTTGGGAACTCTGGCCGCCATCTCCCAAGTGCTGAGATAATAGGCGTGTGGCAGCACATCTGCTTCCTGCAGTGTTGGGGATGGAACCAGGGCTTCATGTTTGCTAGGCAGGTGTTCTACGCCACTGAACTAGTGATAGCTCTAACTTGATGGTTGGTTTTAATGGACAAGATTCATCAGACAACCTTGGGGGTTTCAGCAGCGTTCTCAGGGAGCTCCTTCTGAACACTTCAAGTGACATCGAAGACATTTTCCAGTTCCTAAGAGAAGGCACCCTGGAGGGGAGCAGCTTGGTTTGAAATGGTCTTCTTTGGCAGTCCCATAGAAGTCCCATAGAAAGAGAACCCAAGTGAAATTTCTGCTATTGTCATCTTTCCAATGACCGCTGGGCCATTTCTTGTCACTCTCTGTTGATGTGAACAACTATTATCTGCTATGTGTTCCTGTCACCACAATGTTTGGGTCAAACACATGGAACCAAAAAACCACAAAGACCCGATAAACCATGAGTCAAATAGATCTCCGCCCCCCCCCCCATTGTTTGTCTGTTATCTTGTTTTCAGCTATGGAAAAGCAGTTTATATCTGTGAGAGAACTCCCAAGATAAGTGTTAGACAAAACGTGGGAGTGTATCCTGGAAGAATGATGTTGTCCCTAAAGTCGCCGCTTCCTTCTTATCCTCCAGAAAGCAAGTTTGGGTCATAGTCCCCCTCTGTTCCTTGTAGACACCTCCATCTTAGTGTCCAGAGACACTTTACTTTCAGATCATGGAAGGAAAGAGTGGCGGGGAGGTAGGAGGCACGGTGCCACCTCTGGGTGCATTGTGGGCGTGGCTTGCTGCTAACTGGCATCCTGAGAGAGAAAATGGGGCAGTAGTGGCTAGTCCTTTAGCACTGCACAGAGGAAGGGAAGTGATGTCACAGCAAGGCTTCAACAGTCTGCCTGAGTCTGAACACACATTCTCAGTGGACTTCCTGATCTTCGTCTCTCACTCCTCTTCCTCAGTTGTCTCGGCGCTTGACGTTTTTCCTCAAGACTCTACCATGACCCGTTTAAGAGGGTTATGGGTGTCCGCTGGGCGATTTTAGGATATTTTCTCACCCTGTGAGTTTGCAGATGTCCTACAAGTGGCTTCGGAATCCATCTAGTTTCAAGAGGCTTATTGGATCTCTGAGACCAGGAAGTATTTTCTCAGTGTGCTGGCTGGGAACTGCCAAAGCGTGAGCTAACGACTGAAGTCAGAGCCTACATGTTCCCTGTGAAGCAAGTCACAGGGTTCACTTGGAGCATTCCCTTAAACCTTCAGTTTTGCCCTAAAGCCGATACTGTAGACAGCTAGCATACGCCACTGCACACCCAGCACGGTGTTGGGACAATAGGATCCAATAACTTTTGTTCAATGGATAAGTAAATGGCTATTAAAGAATAAAATATGACATTTCCTCAAAAAAAGTTATCCTGCAAAGGATTCTGCTGCCATTAGAATGACATCAGTGAGAGTATCTGGGATAATTATGCTGGCACTAAAACTAGGGAGTGGCCTCAAAGAAGTTGCTGGCATTAGGTAGGTCAAGGTGTCTCATTGGGAAACCCTTCTTCTGATATCCAGTGTCCAGTGTATTTTTACTTTGGGTGAGTGAGGAATTCCAGACCTGTACAATCTTTGCTATTTCCATGGACACAGACTCTCTGAACCCCCAGGCTGGGTCAGTCTTCAGGTACACGCTCCCCTGCACCCGCCCACTATAACACTCCACACACTAGACCCATGTCTGTCTTCCCAGATACACACTAAGCTTCTCAAGCTGCCTAATTAATGTTCCTAGTGCCTCGCCAAAGTCCCACAGCTGGTGGCACTCTTATGGCAGAATTTCCATTACTTCCTGCCTTCTTTATTCTCCCCAACTACTATGGAGTAAGTCAAGTGATCCAAGCAGGTGTTCTGTAGTTCAGAGTCTACAGACTGTGACCCCGAGACTGTCCCCCAATACCTCCAGTGCATCGGCGGTCATCTGTGTGGCCCATTTCATTAAATGGTATTGCAAATCCTTTATGTTTTCATGCCTTGGGGCACTTATCCATTTGTAGCACTCAAAAGCCCCTGTGGTTTCTGAGAAAAAAATAAGATGCCCTTCTCTGCACTGTATGGAGTGTGGCATGCATATCCCAGAGAGAACACAAAGGGTTACACAGTGACCGTGCCACCACAGCAAGGGGTGATGAGGCAGAATAAAAATGATTAAGATAAAAATAAAAAATAGTATCTAACACTTACTAAGTTCTTAGTAAGTGCCAGGCAGCGCTCCAAGGGTGACACCTTGCTTAATCCTCATGACAGCTTTATGAAGTGGGTAAAACAGATTCCTGTTTATTGGCGCTTCTCTGCTAAGAGATCTCAATTTAGTTCATCCCCATGGCAAGGCAAAGGAACCAAGAGTAAACTCACAAACTTACCGACTCTGAGGTGGAGGCTGAGCAAAGGATTTTTGAGACCAGTGATGGAGAATTAAGAAACTGAAGCTAATTAGCCTCACCTGCTTATAGATACAGCCCGATCCAAAGCTGTGGCTTAGTGCTCACTTTGTTCTGCTCCCTGGTCATGTATAGTGAGTGACATGGTGTAAAAAGGAAAACATGGATTGAGGAGTTAGGTGACCTGGTTTGCATTACCTATGCTTCTACTAACTAGCCTCAAGATCTTAACAGCTCAGTGTTGCCTCAGTGTTCCCATCTGCAAAATGGGGATAGTGTAAATTGCCCTACCTATCTCACAGGGTTGTTGTGAGGATAAACTGAGACAATGAATGGAAAGCACTTTGACAAGTAAGTGCTATGCAAATTATAAGAAATGGAAACAATCATGTCCAAGGCAATGGAGTGGACATTAGCAGAAAGGTTAATGGGATTGTCCAGCCCTTTCTCTGTGCGGCTTAAACCTAGGTTGCCATTGTTTTATACATCTTCACTTAGCACAGATTTGGAATTATGCATGTAATAAAGCACAGCCTCATTCAACTTGGAAAAAG
Source organism: Cricetulus griseus (assembly GCF_003668045.3). Lineage (NCBI taxonomy): Eukaryota > Metazoa > Chordata > Mammalia > Rodentia > Cricetidae > Cricetulus > Cricetulus griseus. The sequence continues at coordinate 55,870,189 of NC_048601.1, read as the reverse complement.
AAGAAACTGAAGCTAAGAAAGACAGGGGGTGCAGCTGAGTGTGTAACTGAGGGTGTAACTGAGGGTGTAACTGAGGGAGTAACTGGGGGTGTAGCTGAAGGTGTAACTGAGGGAGTAACTGGGGGTGTAGCTGAGGGTGTAACTGAGGGAGTAGCTGAGGGTGTAACTGAGGGAGTAGCTGAGGGTGTAACTGGGGTTGTAGCTGAAGGTGTAACTGAGGGTGTAGCTGAGGGTAAACTGAGGGTGTAGCTGAGGGTGTAGCTGAGGGTGTAACTGAGGGAGTAGCTGAGGGTGTAACTGAGGGTGTAACTGAGGGAGTAGCTGAGGGAGTAACTGAGGGAGTAACTGAGGGAGTAACTGAGGGTGTAACTGAGGGAGTAGCTGAGGGAGTAACTGAGGGAGTAACTGAGGGTGTAACTGAGGGAGTAGCTGAGGGAGTAACTGAGGGAGTAGCTGAGGGTGTAGCTGAGGGAGTAACTGAGGGAGTAGCTGAGGGAGTAGCTGAGGGTGTAACTGAGGGTATAACTGAGGGAGTAGCTGAGGGAGTAGCTGAGGGTGTAACTGAGGGAGTAACTGATGGTGTAGCTGAGGGTGTAACTGAGGGAGTAGCTGAGGTTGTAGCTGAGGGTGTAACTGGGGTTGTAGCTGAAGGTGTAACTGAGGGTGTAGCTGAGGGTAAACTGAGGGTGTAACTGAGGGTGTAGCTGAGGGTGTAGCTGAGGGAGTAGCTGAGGGAGTAGCTGAGGGTGTAGCTGAGGGTAAGGCTGAGCTTGTAGCTGAGGGAGTAGCTGAGGGAGCAGCTACCTAACATGCAGGAATTCCCAAGTTCAGTCCCAGCACCACATTAAACCAGGTGTGGTGGTGCACACCTGTAATAACAGCACTCCAGAGGTGAAGGCAAGAGGATCAGGAGTTCAAGGTCAACTTCAGTTACCTAGTGAGTTCAAGGTCAGCCTTGGATAGATGAGATCCTGTCTTTTAAAAAAAAAAGTGTTATCCCTAGGGGGTACCCCTAAGTCTGGAAGCAAGACAGGGACTTCTGTCTTATAGAGATGGATCTCTTCACACTGTCTCCAATACTGCACTGTCCAGGGCGCAGTAAGTCACGTTATAATAAAGCCCAGGAGTTTCTGTTTAACAACGCCATCCAGAGTAATCGCCTGGCCTCTGAGATCCCCGCCTGACTCTGTAACTCTTCTACCCACTGCAGTGTGGAGTGGAATCAAAACATGAGACAGCAGAGTCAGAGGAAGAAGCAGATGAGAGACGGATGTCACCAGTGAGACATACAAGGTTCACTTAAAAAGTTCTTAATAGAGAGATACATCAGTCTACCCAAGGGAAAACATGTTAAACACTGGTGCTAGATTTAAGGGCATGCACCTGTTCGAGGCTGTGAGGCGAGCTCAGGACAGTTAGTGTCTACCTCTGCCACCTGGATGTCTAGTCTTCTTTTAGCCCTCTGTGACCTGGTTCCATATGCCGGGAGCAGCGGTGTCCCTGAAATGATTGATGGCTCTGCTTGGTGCACCTCATCACCTCTGCTCCGATTCCTCTGAGAGGTCCCATCACCTTCTACATACAGTATTAGCTCTCCGGCATCACCCTCTCCCAGAAGCCCCCACATCAGCACCAGGGGATCCTTTTCGTGTCTGTATCACCATCCTGTACAGGTCTCTGTCCCGGCACAGCTGATCTGGAAGCATGTACACTTTGGTAACTTAGTCCTCAGTAACTTAGAGGCTGTTTAAAGGACACATATAAATTGAAAGAAAAACAATGCTTTTGGAATCCTGTCTGTAAATAATCACAATCACTAATAGGCTGTGAGCTCTTGTTGCATCCTGTGTGATTTCTCAGACCTGGAAACTAGACTAAGCATTGCTGCTCTTGTTTTCTGTCCATCTTGCTTTATGTGTAGTGTTTGCTTCCTGTGACTGGAAGGAAGGCAGATGACCTCATACCCAAGCTATAAGAACCTACAGCTGGCAGACTGTTCTGAGCTTCTGCGGGCGCCAAAGGTCGCTATATTTCCCTCAGAAGAGTAAGATATAGAGCTGGTGAGATGGCTCAGTGCCATGCATGCATAATGACCTGAACTCGCTCTTCTGATCCCACTGTGGAAGGAGTGAACTGACAACGGGAGGCTGACCTTTGACCTCCACATGTGCTCTGTGGCACATATGCTCACTTCACATTCATGCACGCAAACACATAACACTAACAACGTAAAATTTAAAAATATAATGTAAGCTAGCACTATGCCCCTGTAAGTTTGCTTTGGCACACAGTTTGGAAATCTCCAGAACCATTAATTTCCATGTGTCTAGAATTCTTTAAAGTATTGGGTCTAATGCAGTGACATGACAGACACATCCTGTGTCTCATAGGTCTTAATAGGTGAGCAGATGCGACCAACATTAGTAAGATAATCTTACTATTAAACATGTCTGCATCCCTATTCTTCAAACCTATGATGCTTAAGGAAGGAAAGGTGAGCAGCGGCTTCAGGAGCCTCATGCCAAACTAGCAGTCATGTCACAGGACTCCCAGAGCTCACATTACCAGGGAGTTGTCACTGACCTCCTGACCTCTGATCCAGAAGGACCAGATAGATAGCCTGGCTCTGGACTCCAGGCTGTAGCCAGTTTGCAGCATGGGCAAAGGGCTCCTTCTAGTGGCAGCGTGGTACTAGTGGTAGTTTTTAGCTTAAGAAACTATGGGGATAGATACAAATATTGGTCATTTCTGTGGATTTTTATGGAACAATGGCTACCCTTAGGCCTTTATGAAAATCTCTTCATTGTCAACCTTCAAAGACTCAGGTCCAGGGCAGAAATTTAAAGTCAAGTGATTCTTTTCATACCACTTTGCATAAACACACAGGCATATGTCTCTTCCTTTCCCCACAGCCACCCCTGTTCCTGGTTCTCCCACTCTTCTGCCCACTCTTCTGCCATCAGGGAGATGTGAGAAGGGCTGGGAGGTGTGAAGTGAAGGGATTGCACAGAGTGCTTTCTGCCCTTCTTTCTGCCTTTCAGGATGACGTTTTCCTCTTTGCCACATGAAGGAGGAGACTGCTGGGCCTTCCTTGGGTGTGAGCTGCAGATCCACTCTGGAGTCAAGGCAAGAGCCCTATGCCCACTGACCTACGACAGACCCTTTGGGAACAAAACTATAGCCCAGAGCAACAACTTTATAGAAATATAGAATGTGCTAGTGGCCACCTCCCCATCGACCTGTCATGGGATCAGCTGTGTTAGCATGGGACCAGGTCTTCAGGGTTCCTGAATCACATAGCACACAAAACTAATAAAGTGTTATTAGAGACAGTTTTAAATAGTTGCATAATAAAATAGATAAAAATATGTAATAAAACAGTAAGAAGCCAGCTTTTCTGACTATAATCCAGGGCCCTTCTTATGGTATCTATGGGTGGCTTGGCAAGGGTTGGGAGTTCTGAGCTTACCTCCTGGGGCAAAAACTGAAAAGCAAGCAAATGAAAAGGGGTATGGCTCCAGCCATTCGGATATGAGAGCATTTGCAGTCTTGTGGAGATTGTGAGCAGTGGGGGCGCTCAGTGGTGGCACTAACAAAGGCGCTAAACTCTAGGGCAGCAGTGCTCAGCCTTCCTAATGCTGCAACCCTTTAATGCACTTCCTCATGTTGCGGAACCATACCCCCAACCATAGGATTATTTTCGTTTCTACATCTTAACTGTAATTTTGCTACTGTTATGAATCCTAATTCCCAGTGGGGTCTCGACTGAGGAGCCCCTACCTTCCAATAACTCAGAATGTGACCATATTTAGAACTGGGGACTTTAGGTGATTATAATGAAATGAGCTCCTGGGGACAGAGTTAGTCCAAATGTGCCTGGTGTCGTTACAGGACGAGATCAGGACACAGACAGACACACAGACACATAGACACAGACGCACAAGGAGACACACAATGAGAAGCCGCCTTTCAGTTGTGGAAGGAGGCATTGGAAGAAACATCCCCTCCCACGCCTTTATTGATCGAGCTTCTAGCCTCTAACACTATAACTAAAGAAATTTCTGCTGCTCAAGCCACCCCTGCTATGGTTCTTTGTTATTGATCCTGGAAAACATCCACCCCATGGTTCAAGTTTTTCTGAGAATCTTAATGATAGTTATACAGACTTCAAATGGCATCTCCAGGGATCCTCCTGTCTCTGCCTCCCCAGCATGTGCCATCATTCCCAGATTTTTTAAAACTGGATTTAGAGGAGTCAAACTTGGTCCTCATGCTGGCACAGCAAGCACTTTATCTACTGAGCCATCTTTCTAAACTCTAAAAGATAGCCTTGGTGTATTCTGCGTAAGAGCATGGTCAATACATCTCTCAACAAATTAGACATGTGTCTTTAATGCCTAGCCCTGCTGTGTTGAAATAGACTCTGTGTGTGTGTGTGTGTGTGTGTGTGTCTGTCTGTCTGTCTGTGTCTGTGTCTGTGTCTGTGTCTGTGTCTGTGTCTGTGTATATATAAAATCTGAGAGCTGAGGGAGACCAATGTATAAAATGCTCTGCACCAAGCCTGCTGGAGAGCACAGTGCCTACTGCTTGTTAATGGCAGTCATTGTTAAGATGTTGGGACAGTTGCCAAGTAAGAACCTGGATAAGTTTAGCATGGTGAATCTCTGTAGGACACAGAGGACATCAACAATGGGGCAACAGAGGATAGAAAGGAAGTCAGGGTCACAGCTTCCACCAATTCTTGGATGTGCTTGAGGCAAATGGGCTCTTCCACCCTACTACAGTCTGACCTTTCTGTTTGGAGTATTTTTCTTACTGTTTTGACAGAAGGAAAGGAGGGTGTATTTTGACTCATAGTTTGAGGGTGTCGTTCACTGTCATGGAAAAGTTGTGGTGGTGACGTGAGGCAGCTGTTCACATTGCAACCAGGAAGCAGTGAGAGATGAACCCTCATCCTCAGCTCACTTTCTCCTTTGTACTCAGTCCAGGCCTCCACGTGTACGGTGGTTCTTCCCACCTCGCCCCAACATAGAAACTCCTTCACAGACAAGCCCAGAAGTTTGTGTCCTGGGTAAATCTATGTCCTATCAAGTTGGTAATAAGAATTGTCACACTTTGCTCAGAAGATGCTAACATAAATGTGGTAATGATTACAGGCTGTCCCCCAGTAACAATGCTCTTATGATGGGTATTCCAAGACTGCCAACAGGGATTCTTGCTCTAATGTGGTTCTTAAAGGGTGGCTGTAATCAAGCTACCCCCAGGACTCTACATCCAACCACAAGTGCTCACCTTCTTTGCTGATGTATTGACTCAAATTTCAAAGCAAATTGAACAACCCCGTTGTCAGTGGAGTCTCAGAATCCCCACATTTGCCAATGACTAAATTAGTACTGAATTTTTTTAATGCCTTTGGGGTTGGATTTCACCATCTGTGAAGTGCACATACAATAAATCCCCACTTTGTCTCTTAGGCATCTCTTATCCTTACAAATTTTACTTTCTGTATTAGGGTTCTCTGAAGTAATAGAAATTATAAAATGAATATATATATATATATATATATCTGTATATATATATGGGATTTATTAAATTACTAATACAAAAACCATCATGTAAGAAAGATCAGAAAACAGATATGTGTGGACTGGGGACAGGAGAAGGGAGGAACTATTTAATATTATCATCAGTCATGACCCACCCCACACTTAGCAGTTTACAAACGTGTTCACCAGTCCTGGTTACAAATACAAATTAAAACCAACTGGGAATTTTAGAAGTAGCCAGTTCTTTAGGCCCACCACCAGCCCTCCCCACCCACACCCACCCACCCAAATATTCTGGTTCAGTGGAAATGGAGCAATAGCTGAGAATCAGATTTTTGTTTTGTTGTGTTGCTGGTATACAGGATTGAATGCAGGGCATCTTGTATGCTAGGAAAGTGTGGTGGTTATTCTTGGTTGTCAGCTTGACTACATCTGGAATTAACTAAACCTCCAAAATGAAGGGTGCACTTGTGAGGCAATTTTGCTTTATTTGAATTAGGAAGGTTTACTTCTGACCTGTGAAGTCAGAAAACACCTTTAATCCAGATCTTGAGATGGGAAGACCCACCTCTAATCTGGACTATGCCTTCTGCTGGTAGCCTATATATACAGGACATGGATTTGCTCCATGCCTATTTGCCCTTGCCTTGCTAGAAAATCCATTCCTTCACTGGCATTAAAGCCTACTTCTTTGGGATTCCAGCATAGACTGAAGACCAGCTGAGACATCTAGCCTTGTAGACTGAGAAACTACTGGACTTTCCATTGATAGCCAGCCGTTGTTGACTTAGACTGCAGCCTATAAGTCATCCTAATAAAAACCCTTTCTATATATGAAGAGAGATTCATTCTATAAGATCTGTGACTCCAGAGAATCCTGACTAATACAGAAAGCAACAGCCACCCAGGGAATCCCCAGCTCTCTTTTTATATCTTTCCTTTTAAGACAGGTTTTGAGTAAGTTGCCTATGCTAGACTTGAACTCATCTGTTGTTCTAGCGGGCCTTTATCTTCTGATTCTGTTGCTGGAATTACTGGCCTTTACCCAGTGCGCCCAACAGCAGAATGTTTGTCAAAGACCATAAGTGACTCTAGTGTGTGGCTGACACTAAGGGCTGCTGTCATAGAACAGCATTGGTGATGTGAAGGAAGTGACAAGAACAGCTCCATAGTCAGTAGGTCTCAGCTGTGACCATGAGCTGAGGCCACCATTGTATTCTGCAAGTTCTTGGCATCTGACATCAGTGGGTTTCAGTCCATCACTGAGGTTTAGAGAAAAGGAACCCCTGGAAAGATGTCAAGAATCTCTGAACTGTAGGTTGTAGGCCCTTAATTTTCTTGTTCATTGCTTTGAAAATACTGGTGAGGTAGCTTGTGTCTCCTGTCCTTGGTTTTCCTGTCCATGGAACGGACAGGCTGGATTAGATCACTAAGGAGTTAATCTGTGATTCTGAGTTTTCCTGACTGGGAACCCACAGTTACACTCACCTGCCATACACACTACATTTTGGATCTGCTGCTCTGGGAATCTAAGCCATAGGACCCAACTGTCTCTCTGCTGCAGGTAGATGCCAACCTGGAATGGGCGGAGCTGGAGCTCTATCCTGGGCAATGCCTTTCCTTATGTGATGCATTTAAAGGCCACATACTTCACTTGCAGTATTAACATCCAAGTGTTCCCTGACTTCCTAGTGAGCACGTGGCCTGGTCCTCGCCAGTATCTGCACAGGAAGTGGTGGAATGCAGACATTTACCCAATGTGAGTACTCAGGCATCTTCCCATGAACCTGTGGAGCCTGGCCAGCACTTGCTGAGGCTCTGTGCTCTTTGTCCTCCTCCCTTATCAGTCTCTAGCTGTCTCCTGAATCTTGGTTCCCTGAGCGGAGCTTAAGGAAGTTCATCAAACAACAAAGTCAGTTTATTGCTTACATCCCATGTTGCAGACTTAGTGCTAGCAATGCCACACTTGGTCTGCCCCAGCCCACCCAAAATCTCTGCCAGGAGGAGATTGTTCCAGACAAAACCTGGCACAAATTGTCCCGCCCAGTCTGTAACCTTTCAAAGAAGGTACCACATCTGCCTTACACTTAGGACAAACATGCACTGATGTGTGCCAGGCTCGGTACTGTGAGGGAGAGGAAGCCTAGCTAGGCAGAGGGCAGAGCTAGGATGCTTAAGCACATGATGCAAGAGGGGGCAAGGGAAAGCGGGGTTGTGGGTGGAGACAAGGATTGGCTATAATTCTGTACTGTATGCAGACAGGACTCCTACACCTGACAGTACTAACATGTGAGTCCTTGGCCCTCTTTCACGTGCCCTGTTCTTCTGACGTTGCTCTTCCATTGTCTCAACACCAGTGGGAAAAGAGGGCATTGCTAGGCCATAAGAGGGTAGAGTTCAAACACAGTACTTCCACCCATCCTGACTGCAGGCTGCCAAACCCAATCTCCTATACTGCAGATCCTCAAACAGACTCCAGGGACCCCCCGACTGTATTTGCAGAAAAATAGCCCCCGTGGAATTGTGATGCTGCTCACTTTCATGCTCCACTCGGTCAGCACACAAAGAGGACGTGTGCTGGCAGAGGCAACTTCAGGCACTCATCGATTCAAATCGATGCCCGGTACATGGCACCACTCCTGTGACTCTACAATTTATAAATGAGTAGTTCCTAAGAAGCCAAATGTTATACTGCTCTTCTTACTTTAGTGTGTGTGTGTGTGTGTGTGTGTGTGTGTGTGTGTGTGTGTGTGTGTCTTGTGTCTATATGTGTGTCTGTGTGCCTATCTATGTGTATGTCTGTGCATATGTGTGTGTGTGTGTCTGTGTATATCTGGTGTTGGTGTGTGTATCTGTGTGTGTGCCTGTGTGTTTATCTGCATGTATCTGTGTGTGTGTGTGTGTGTGTGTGTGTGTGCGCGCGCGCGCAGGCACATGAACATGTGGAGGTCAGAGGCAACTTTGGGGAATTGGGTCTTTCCTTCCAGCATATAGGTACCAGGGATCTCTTTCAAGTGGATCAAGTCTGTAAGTAGGTGCTGTTACCCACCAAGGCCCATCATAAGCCCTTACTGATCTTAGAAATGCCCTAACACCCTCTTCCCTGTCTTCTGCAAGCAGGTCTCAAATATGATGCTCTCCACATACGCCCTCCATCAGGGCATTGGGGGTGGTAGAACTCTCCTATCTTAACTTTTTACACTTTGAACAACTAACCATAGCCAAAGGCAGGCAGTGTTAGCCATGGTTAAGAAAACATACAGAGAATAATGCCAGATGCCTCTCTAAAGAGTAAACTCATTTTCATTTTGGTGAAGTAAAATAATAATAGTAATAATAATATAAATGAATAATCTTGACAATTTGATATACAGATCCATACTCCTCAGGTCACCCCACAGTGAGAACCCTCTGCTCTTAGGCTTTCCAGACATAGTTTGGGCCATTGGAGGGTAGCCCAGCATAAGTTCTGCTCACACAGCCATGTACTGTGAGAGAGACTCACCTGCTTCAACCAAGAGGTGTCCGTTCCTAATTCTTTTCTTTTTGTTGTTATTGTTACTGTTTTATTTATCCACCTTTATATTTAGTTATGTATTTTATGTGTATGGGTGTTTGGCTTGTATGAATGTACATGTGCATGCCTGGTGCCCTCAGGCCAGAAGAGGGTGACAGATCCCCTGGAACTGGAGTTACAGATAGTTTTGAGCCACTGTGTGGGTGCTGAGTCCTCTAGAAGAGCAGTCAGTGCTCTTAGCCACTGAGCTAATTCTCCAGCCACCTTTACTAATTCTTATGAAAGTGTTTGATAGATTGTCAATATCCTTGCTCACTTTTTGTTTTCCTTTTTGTTTATTTGAACATAAATTTCTCCCCAATTTTGTTTTCATAAATACACCTCATTGTTATGATTCTGGTTCCAACAGCCCAGCCTCCCCAGAGAGTCCTCATTGAGTTCGTACTTGAGAGTTAAGCGTCATGTTCTGCGCATGTCTCAGAGCTAACCAGTCATCTGACCAGGCAGGTTAGCCACATAGAAAACAAAGACCTGAGGCCTTGGCCTAGCTCTGGCCTGGGTCCTGAGATGCCACACACCTTAAATGTCTCCTTTGGACCTGGTCATACACTGGAAGATCCCAGTTCGCTCTTCCCACAGTCCCTTGAGTATGGTCACAAGTGCCCTGCTGTGCTCCCACACACCATCTTCTGTTTGTTTGCTGAGCACTGTAGCGCTCCCCTCAGATATCTGGTCCATCTTAGGAGGTGACTCTGCTTCCCAGTCATCAGGAGCATGGAGAACTGAAATGGAGTTGACCGTCCCTGCCACACATCCCAGAACCTCAAGCCTCGGTCTTTGTCTCTGGCTTCTTCATTGACTTCACAAACTCCTTGACTTCTTCTTCCAATACCTTGTTCCTCCTCTCAACGTCCTCCCGGGAGCGCTCCACATTTCGAAGGCTGATTTCCAGGGCTGCGAACTTCTTCTTCTCTGTCTCCAGCTCTTCATTGAGCCTCACCACCTTAGCCCAGACATCATAGTTCTCCTTCTCCAGGCTGCAAGGCAAATCAAAGGAACGCCAGAGTGTTAATTCTGAAGCCTTTCCTTCACAGCCTTCACCTGCATTCACAAGCTTTTGTTCATTTGCCTCTCTGAGACATTCAATGCCCATTGGTGAAGTGCCAATCTAGCTACTGCCTCATACAGTATGTCCTTTGTTCCAGGAGAAGACCTGAATTCCCAAGGCACTTCAGGGCCTCACTTAACACCCCAGTGACACCTCTCCTGTTGTTGTGTTTCATGTCACTTTATGTATCATGTCCTATCTTTAACCAGACAAACTATTTGAAGGAAGGGGCCACCTGTAACAGAGCTGTGTTTCTGTCTTGCAGCCCCCGTGTTTGGCTAGTTCAGCTAAGGTTACGGATGCTCCACATTCTAGATCCACAACATCTCTGTGTGCATGGTAGCTCTTTACCTTGCTTCAGTGGACAGCCTGGGCCAGAACCTTTCCTAGCAAAGAACCCCCTAGGATCAAGATTGGGTAAAGCAAAGAGAAACACACTGTGGGAGCTAGGGACCCTGGGGTCCCACTGCAATTTTAAATCCTGCTCCAGGTGGATGAACTATGGGCTTCCTAGATTCCCATGACATTCGTTGCTACTGGCTAAAATTCTACTACAGCCCAGGTGTCCTGCCAAGCTATGTGGAACCAAACCTTAGGAATGAGTGGACACAGTCCATTATTTAAGCATAACGAGGAAATTTCTGATCTATGGGTGAAACACAGGTTGCGTGGTTGGAATCTGCTTCACAATTTCATCCATTGGGTGCTGCCTCTCTCCTCCCCAAGCTCATTCTGTGAGTGCTCCTCCTTCATCCCAAGGTGATTCTGTGAGTGCTCCTCCTTCAATCCAAGCTCATTCTGCAAGTGCTCCCTCCTCCCAAGCTCATTCTGCGAGTGTTCCCTCCTCCCAAGGTGATTCTGTGAGTGCTCCCTCCTCCCAAGGTGATTCTGTGAGTGCTCCCTCCTCCCAAGGTGATTGCGAGTGCTCCCTCCTCCCAAGCTCATTCTGTGAGTGTTCCCTCCTCCCAAGGTGATTCTGTGAGTGCTCCCTCCTCCCAAGCTCATTCTGTGAGTGCTCCCTCCTCCCAAGCTCATTCTGTGAGTGCTATTCCCCATCTTCCCTGAGTAGCCTGCCTGTGCTCATCTGCAGACATAAGTTGTCATCTAAGCCCATGTCTCAGGTTCTGTGTTCAAGAGCTGCCGCTGTCTCTATGTGGAACACTCCCCTCAGAGCCTTGCCTGCCCCTTTGTCTTTCTCTTCCTACAGTAATTTTTCTCATTTCTTTAGACCCTGGCATTCCAAATTCAGTCTTCTTTCCCAGCTTCCCATTCTCTTCTGGCTCGGGGAGAACATGAGTGAGATGCTGTGCTGGATCTTGACACTGATTGCAGTAGAGAGTAGAATCAACAGGACTTGAGAGCCAGACTGACCTGGGTTCGAGGTTCAAACCCAACTGCACAAAAATCAACTGTGTGGCCTTCAAGAATACTTTGATACTTCTGGGGCTCCTGAATGTTCTGATAAATGGGGCACCCCTATGTGGATTCAATTAGAAGGCACTGTCATGCTGCTAATTGTCCTGCCTCTCAGAGACTGCTGTATTTGGAGGACCAGACATCTCTATGGTCGTCGGTCCTTTCCTGCTCTGCAATTCAGGCTAGGGCACAATAAGAGCCTTTTCTGGGACTGATCTGCTCCATGATAAGGTATCACAGAAGTCTTATAAGTCTAGTGTTTGATTTCATGTTCTCACACAAAGGACATGTTTTGCTTGAGAGCCAATCCTCTGTATGGAACAATTAATTGATGGAGACTTACAATAGCCTTTCTTTCTGGTATCTAAATCTTAATAGAAGTATCCATAAATATGAAAGCCCATTAGTCTCATTATGACAGGTGTTCCTGTGGGGCAAGTTGGACTAAAGTTGCCTCTCTGAGAAAGAATTGCCAAGGGAGAAGAACGAGGAACAAACCACAACAATGACCAGCATGGATTGACAACCTTAAGGATGTAGTAATGGCATTCATTTGTTGGTGGTAACCAGCCGCTAAGGAGCCTTAAGACCCATTCAACAACAGGGAAACCATGCCTGGTACAGAAACCCAGCTAACTTCAGGATTAGCGAAGTTGTGGATCTTGGAATAGAACCTACAACCACCACTTTACTAAACCAGCGTAATCCCTAACAACTATCTAATCTATCCTTACACCCACAGATAAGTGTAGTCTTGGCCCCTCATCAAGGAAACTTCTCTCTTTGCAACAAAGACCATTACATAAAACCACAACGAATCAAAATGCAGAGTTATGGATTCTGCTCCTAGTGGATACATCTACAAAACATTCCCACACCTAAGGTTCAGGGAACACTGGAGAAGGAGGAGTGGACAGATTATAAGAGCCAGAGGATTGTTTTCTGATTACGTCTCCAAGCACTCAGAAGCTAAACCCATAAGCCTCACCAACATGACTACCCAAACACAGGCAAGCCAAAGAGAATGGGGAAGGGCCCATAGGCTTCACACCTACAAAAAGAACAACAGGCAACTGAGGGATGCTGAGAGGGGAGAAATAGTCTTCCCCAGGAGAAGAGCACGCCAATTGTCATCCAATACCAGATGGTCAGCCCTGAAAACATACATTAATATGAGGTATTATGAAAGTTTCCTCAACTCAGCTAAACATATTCACCCTTAAGTCTACTTGGGTCTCATTTTTAAGTTGCCATGGATCTATTCAGCAGGGTAGAGTTTTCCTATCTAATCCTTCTCCCTTTACCCTTTCCTTTATTAGGTTTTGTTGCTACTGATTGCTCTGTCCCCTGAAATACTATATGCTGTGACATTTTAGAAGGTGGAGGAAATATATACTTCCTTCTAAACCCAGAAGCCAGGTGTACTCAGTGGCCCTCCTCACAGGACTTACTTTTTAATCTGTTCCTCATACATGTGCTTCTGGGTTTCTATCTCCTTTTGTAGATGCTGGACCATCCTCTGCAAAGAGTCAAGGTCATCCTCTCCAGAGCTCTTGCTTCCAGATTCCATTTCAGAGTCCCTGCTGCCAAGAACGTCTCTCTTGGAGTCACAGGCAGGAGGAGAGAGTACACCTGCTGGACTCCCTGGGGGCCCTAGTGGGGCAGGGACGTTATCATAGGTAGAAGTCCGCTGGTCATTGGAAAGGTGGCGCAAGTCTTGAGACACAGTTCTCCTGTGCCCTTCCCCTGTCTTAGCCTCTGAAGATGAAGACCAGAACTCGTTTTTAAAGATTTCCAGTTTGCTGCTACTGGTGCCTTGGAATGCTGACGTCAGGAAACACTTCCGGTTAGGGAGCGTTTGAGTCCTTTTCCGAGATTGCACCTTCCAGTCTCCTGGGTTTTCCCTGGGGGCTTTCCCACTGTCCTCCTGATGCTGGTCACTTGGTTGTGGTCCTGTAGGACTGGTGGCATCAGGACTACTTGCCTGGAAAAAATAGCCATGGATATTATATAAGTTTTTTTTTTTCCTTTCTGTGTGCCATGCCCCCAAGATAAGGGTTAGAGACCTGGAAGATTTTTCCCAGTCACACACCTGTGACACCCTTAGTGGATCACCTCAGTGATATGATGGTTAAGGGACTCATTCAAACTCTGAAGAGGAAGTGTGAACTAAAATCATTTGCTCCGTTGGTGTGAAAATCCTAAGCTAGGATCCTTCCATGAACTTAGGAGGTTTTGCCAGTTGTGACTCAAAGCCCAAGACCCGTAAGTGAAGCTCAATGAACTCCACTAAGTGTGTTTCCACTACCTCCAAAATGAAGAACAAAGCAAAGCAGACATGCAGCCGTCCACTCAGTGAAAAGCCAAACAGCAAGCTGGCAATGGCTTTATGATGCACGTCACAGATGGTGATGGACTCCTGCTGGCCATAGCCCTGAGCTTATGTAGATTGAAAAGGAAAGTATCAACGACCAAGAAGAAATGGGAAGAACTTCAGGAATAGTTAGTTTGTGCTGGAGAGATGGCTCAGCGTTTAGCAGCATGTGCTCTTGCAGATGACCCTTTAGTTTCTGGCACCCACAAGCAGCTCACAACCACCTGTAACTCCAGTTCCCAGGGTCTGATGCCCCCTTCTGGCCTCTGCAGGCTCCTGCATGCAGTCGGTGCTCATACATTCAAGCAAGCACACATACATACATATAAAATAAATAAATATTTAAAGAACAAAAAAAAAACAAATAGTTCACAAAGGAAAAAAATGAACTGACCATGACACTTTAATAAAAGGATGTTTAGCCTCTTTTCATAATAATAGGAGAAACTCGGGTTGAAATTACTAAATTATCAGTTCTTTATGAGATAGGGACGTCCCTAAAAGTGACAGCACACTTGGTGAAAGACAGATCTTCTCATGTACTGCTGTGAAAGTATAAAATGTCACAGATGCTAGTAACATTTATGAAAATTACATGTCTAAATATATTTATCTTCTTGCTCACTACTCCCATTTCTGAGAATTTATCCCAGAATTGTATCTGTCTGCATACAAATCAAAGTGTGGGCAGGATGATTTACGTCAGCCCTGTTTGTGGTGCAGAACTGACCTGTTCATTCCAGGTCTGGGGAGGGGATCACAGTGTAGCCAATGAATGGAACATCAAATAGTTGCCAAAAAATAAGGTCATGTTGGTAGCTATCTATACCAATATGTGCTATTGTCTCTAGGATAATATTGGTAAGTTTTAAAATGTGAGATACAGAATATTTAAAAAATATAATTTTGTGCAAAAGGGAGAGATAAGAAAACAGTCTCTGTTTACATCTTCTTATATTTGCATAAAGGAAGGACTGAAGAGAGTGAGGAGGGAAGTGTGATGGTCAATGCCATACTCTAGAATCACCACAGAGACGATCCTCTCGGAGCATGCCTGTGAGAAACAGAGTAAATTAACAGGGGCGGGAAGACCCACCTCAGCTGCCGGCAGAACCATCACAGGGCCTCGCATCCTGGACTGAAGAAAAAGGAGATTGGGAGCTGAGCACCAGAGTTCATCTCTTTGCTCCTGACTGTGAATACACTGTGGCCAGCTGCACCAAGCCCTGGCTGCCATGGCTTCTCTGCCTTTGTGGACTGTAATGTCCAGCCACAGTAAGCTAACTGAACCTTTACTTTCCTAAGGAGCTCTTACCAGGTATTTTCTCACAGCAATCATGTAAGAACAAACACAGGCATGGAGCAGAACTTCTCAGATGCTAACTTATTAGGATTTGGTGTTTTTGGACCACGTGGTTGTATGTAAAATCAAATTGAAAAGAAAGAGAGAGAAAAAAAGAGTCCCATCTCAGATGGGAAAGTCAGGGGCTGAGGTACTTTCTAGCCAATCCCCTGCTCCAGCAGTAGCACTAGGACCTCGGGCATGATGCCCTGCTCTAGAGTTGCCACCTTGATCAACCTCTCTGGCCTCAGATCCTCAGCTACAGTGAATGTGCAGAGTTCCAGAGCTGACCCAATTACCTTCTCAGCACAGCGGTTGTCCTGTCATTACAGGGCCACTGTAATGGAGCAGAGCCATGGCTGTCAAGGACTGGGGGGGGGCGGGGTTTACTAACAAAACCTGCATCGCTTTGAATTGTAATTAGCTTTAGAATGTTAGGAAGGTGATTCAACAAAACAAAACACAAAACCTCCAACCACAACAATTTATTGGTTTTTTTTCTCTCTCTCTCATCTTTAACAACATCATAGGTGGCTTTCTTGGACAACTAGAAATTTGTTTTTTTTTTTTTTTTACTTGGCCACATATTTAAAATAAAAAAAAGAAGCTGCTATAAAAAGTCTCCATATCCTTTTTTAAAAACATCTGTTCCTATAAATACATGAAAATATTTGACCTTTGTCAGTGTCACCCTCTAATAGTCTATATTTTGGAGACTACATAGTTTGGCAACACTGAGAACGTGAGCTCTGAGCCTTCTGTCCAGGCCGGGGGCTGACACTGCTGAGACAGCTTATCAGGGAATGAGGATGACTACACGAACACATCCCCTGCTCTGAGGAAGGAACCACGTTCAGAATCATCACCCCCTCTGGACTTGCCCTCGGAATGTTCAGCAGCTCTTAAACATGCAATGCTGCGTTTATTTTTTCTGTTGAACTTCCTGGGATTTTGTCTTAGAGAAGATTTCAGGAACGGTCCCAAGACCCAGCCTTCAGACAATTTTCACACACGTCACTAGCCCCAGGTTTTCCCAATGTATTCTGATGGATCTGTTCCAGCTCATCTGTCACTGCCTCAGAATGACCAGGCTGAAGGAAGAGTCTGGTGGGGCAGCAGGTGTCTTACCGTGTTATTGAAGCTGTCTGTCCTGGAGAGTGGTGGGTCTTCTGTGGCATCCCATCCTACAGAGCTCCGGGGCACTGGAGCCTTCTTAGCATCATTTTTCTGGACAGGGGGTGACAGTGGCGCATCCTTAGACTTGGGGAAGAGGACTTCGTGGTCTCTGATCATCATGGTCATCACTCTTTGGATCTGAGGAGTCCCTGAAGGAAATAAGAGACTTGTAGTGCTGGTCCATAGAACAGGAGCCTGGAAGCGCTCCAGGGTTGCCACGCTCCGTGAGGGTGCTCCCACACTAGCCAGAAAACCACAGGCCTCATTTGCACTTCATGAGACCCTTCTTAATTATTTGGAGTAGAATATTTTTGGTGAGAAGATGTACTAAAATAAAGACATATTAGGGGAAGGGTGAACAAAGAGCTGTTGAGGACATTTTCCACCTATATTGCCTGAATCAGGTTTTACCAGTCAAGAGAACAGGCAACTTTCTTTCCTGCTATGGTCTTCAATGTGACGTCTGTCCTCTTATTGCACCCCAAGCCAATGTGTGTCAGGAACACTTCCTTGCCACGTTCATGGCAGACACGAGTCCGCCTGGCCAGGACTTTTGATCAAGCCAAGACACAACCTTGGAAAACTTTTCAGCCTAGCTTTACAGCAGCCTTTTTGTAAACAGGCTTATAAAACAAAACCCTGTTTGCCCTTCTTGGCTAAGGGTATTTTAAAGTCATGCAAAAGACTGGGAAATACCAGTGAATTGGTTTGAGGTTAGACTAATGTGCTGTGTGTCCACTGGGCAGGAGATATAATTCCTGTTAATACCAGTCAGAAGAGATGGCAAGTGGCAAGCTTGGTAAGCTGCAAAGCAAGACACTGACACTAGGGGGCAGTGTTCTCCCTGTCACGTCCTGGGCGCCTCTCCATAGGAGGATCGGCCTATGTACCTCTCATGATCACAGCTGGGTCCTCCACCTTTGACCTGATGAGGTTCACTCCAATCACAGTGGCCAGGTTGTCCACGCTCATCTTGTTGACGGCACAGTTCAGCTGGATTTCATGCAAAAATCTGTGGGCAGCCAGGAAACCCCGCCTTAGACAACAGGAAGTGGCCAGGAGAGAGCAATCCCTGAACCCAACGGTACACTTGTTGAATCCTAGCTCTTTCCCCTGTTTCAGGAATGGAGTGAACTGGCTCTGCCTGCAAGAGTTTAACTGGAATCTGGAACTTCACAGACTAAGGAGGGGTGAGGAGCCAGGGGAGGTGTGGGCTGGAGGTGGAAAATCTCACAGCAGAGGTTGTTTGGGAAGAAGAGGTGACTAGAAGGACTCAGATGTTTCAACAGCTTCAGTGTTTTGCTTTTACCATTCGCTTCTCAGTATCCACCCCATCCATGTCTCTAAAGAGAAAAAAATGTGTCAGTGAGGAGGTCTCAGAGATGGCGGGGGAATCCATAGTGCCTCCTCACACTCATCCTCTGACTGGAGAGTGGGGTATCTCTCTCTCAGCAGGTGCCCGGTGCTTAACCAGCAAGTTCCACTATACTTCCACCCATCAGAGGCCTGAAATCCTCAGATGGTTGGAAAAAACAAAATGACTTAGCACATCAGTAAGGGAATTCTGGATTTAAAAAACAAACAAACAAGCAAAACATTGGAAAGTGGTTAGACTGAAATACCATAAAACTTCAAATTTGAAAAATAAAAAATTATATATTCACATGATGAAAAATGACATATTATGGGATAATTTATTTTATGATAAAGGCCACACTTTTCAGTTGGATCTAAAGCATTCCTCCATAGTTACACGGATATAAGATAAGATTCATGAGAAGAGAAAACACTCAAGAGGAGATGTCACTAGACAGGGGGTTGCATCTAGTTTTGATTCTTATTTACAGTTGTTCTATCTTTGTGGTTTCCAGATTAAGTCAGAAACATCTTTATAATTTAGAAATTGTATCACAGTGTTTTTTATTTTTGAAAAATCAAAGACAAAATTGAGGTATGTATGGGGTGAAGATGCCCAGCACAGCAGATCTGGGCTGGTCCACCTGCAAGCACCTCACCCAGTAGATCCTCAGAAAGGGCTTCAGAAAATATAAATGGTGGCCTAGAATGAATGTCTTCAGGGTGCTCGTTTTGTTCTCTTGCATGCTCTGGGGCAGGTCAGAAGGAAGGAATATGTTCACTCTGTGTGCAGGTTCTTAGGGATCCCCGATGATCTCATGCAGAAAGAACGAACGCCCGCTCAGTGCTGCGTGAATGGAGTTGACCTACAGTTCTGCACCAGAATCTATGATCTGAGAGAAATGGCTTCCTCTACTAACTAGGGTTCCTTTCTGCTGTGTCTGGAGACTGTGATTCCACATGGGAGACTCACCTGCAAATGTAGCTCAGGAGACTGTAGTTGTCACGAGGAAGAATGGAAAGTTGCTTCACCAACTCCTGCTGAGCCTGGGAAGAGAGTTTTGACACTAGTAAGCAATCCTGCTGCCGGATCATTAGCAATGAACGTAGGGACATAGCTGGTGTGTCTGTGCAGGAAAAACACTTTGCTTGTCACTCCTGTTCCCACACAGGTCTTCGAATTAAAATATTTTGAAATTAAAATTCTGGGAATTCATAAACTATGAATTGAAGCCCAGACTGGTCTTGAACTCCCTATGTAGCCAATAATGACCTTGAACTTCTGAGCCTCCTGCATCCAGGAGTGCTGAGATTACAAGTGTGTGCTGCCTTACCCAGAGTGTGCCAGGCTGAGGATGAAACCCGGGGCTCTATACATGCTAGGCAAGCAGACTACCAACTGAGCTACATTCCCAGCTGCTATATTTTTTTCTACCACGCATTTAAAAAGTCTGTTAGTAATAATGTCGCCCACCCACTCCTGACCTTGAGTATCTGTAAGAACAGACTACCTGAAAACTCACATTCATGATGGCTTGCTCAATGAATGCAGTGTAATGATCCAAAAAACAATCAAACCACAATCTAATATCTCAGAGTGACTGCAAAAGCGATGAGAAAGGGATTCTTCTGTGGTGACTTTAAAGCCCCATGGTCTTGCTGAGAACTTCTGGGATGTAGGCCAGACTGGCTGAGCTGGAAGGCACACACTGGGATTGGGCGGTTCAAGTTCTACCATAGCTATAGATGTCAGAGGTGGCCATTCACAGACAGCCTGTGCCAGGGAGAGAAAGGATGGGCTCATTGCTCTTGCCAGCTGCAGCTACCCACCGAGCCTGTGAGCACCCTCTGATGATGTGTGGGATGGCATCTAGCATGACTCTTTTTAGGTGTTTTTCAAGTTTTATTTTATATCATTCACAAAGGAGATCTGAAATGCCCCTGTAAATCAAGGGCTTTCATATCCTCTCTCTCCCCTACAACACCCACAACTCAGGTAGACTGTGAGGCCTTATTTTTTCTTGAAAAACAGCTACACGTTGGCTGCATCATCAAAGTCCTCTTTCTATCCTTGCTTTGAGATGTAAAATGCTCCTTTGTGCCAGGCTCTTCATAATCATGGCTCCCCACCAGCAGTCCAGACAGGGAAGTCTGTTTTCTCACTGCCCTGGATATCCTGAGACTCAGACTATATCACAGATACTGAAAAATAGGGAACTACCCAATTCAAAAAAAAAAAAAATCTTGAAGTTACTAGTTAGTTTCTCATGCCTTGGTCCTCCAAACAATCCCAGGAAAAGCTGACAAGAGCATTGTCTAAGTTTGTGCTGCCCAACATATGTGCCAATTGTCACATGTTGCTACTCACTTTAATTAAAATTAAGAATGTGGCTCTTCTGGTATATTAGCCATATTTTGTGGACATGCTATCACATGTGACTAGAGGTTACATCACCACAGAAATCCTATTGCTTTAAGTAAATATACTGAGCCTCACAGACTATGTACGAGGTGGCTGTAGAATGACCAATGGAGCCAGACTTCTGTGTACATCTGCAAGAGTGTGTCCAGAGAGCTCTAGTGGAGGAGGGAAGGCCCACCCTGACTGTGAGTCTGGAGTTTTGGTAAAAAGGGGAAAGCAAGCTGAGCGTGGACATTCATCTCTGCCTGCACCCTGACTGGACGCAGTGTGACCAGCTCCAATTTCCCTGCCGTCACGCCTTCTCTGCCACCATACAATGTATCTTGAAACGGAGCCCAAATAAACCCATCCTTCCTTATGTTGCTTTTGTTGGCATCTTGCCACACAACTGTGGCAGCAACTAATAGTGCATAATTGGCCGAATGAAAGAATGAAAGTCAAATCCAGGTTTTTTGTACTGTTTTGCCAATGAGAATGGCACCATTGGACCTGGCACTGCTTCTGAAGCTCCAATGTGACAATCTTACTAAGGGGTATGGCCCCCATGACTCACTGTCACTACTAAGTAGGACAATCAACCCAGAGAGACACCAACCTTTGCCTCATCGGCATTCATGAGCTGCCCGCAGAGCAGGAAGCCTTCATACTGGCTCCAGGGAACCACGGGCTCTGGGAGGTCTCGGAGGTAGAGCTTTAATAGGGAGGCCACTGTGTGCACATCTGTGTCCCTGAAAGAAAACAAGCTGCACTTAGAGAGCAGAACCCAGAGGCCTCTCACTTACCCTAAAGTGCCACCAAGTCAAAGCATGAACCACAGAGGGACAAGTTACAAAGGACCAGAGTCTGGGAAAGTCCCAGACCCAGATACCAGCTCCGGGAACAACTCCAGCCACTTCCTCTGTTTCTACGTAGCTGCCTCAAAGGTAACATCAAGGTTCACTTTTTCATTAAATGCTCTTTAATTATTTTGATCTTTTTCTGCTTTCTTATTTCTTCGGACCACTTAGTACCTCACAATTAGCGATGTCTAATTAGTCTCTCATCTTCTGCATGTGTGAACTCCTTTATATCCTTGGCCCATTGTTCTCCTTTACTCCCAGAATATTCAAAACAGCTCTGAGTGCTCAAAACAGTCATATATTTCATCAATAGTTCGTTTGATCATACCAACGAGGAAGCTTACGTTTATCTTGCTTTTTTTCATTCTTTTTATTATTTCGGTAGTAAACCTGAGGGAATATCTATTCCATCAGGCCATAACACTTAGATGTTACTAAACATCGTGGTAGGTGCTGACATGGGAGAAGCCCGGGACTCAGTAGGTCACAAGTGTAGAAAGGGACAGCTTGAGAGAGATAGAAACTCTTAAGGTGTAATTGTGCGGTGGGGGAGATCTGAAAAGTGCAGGTGTGTAAGCCTAGAGAGGGAACACCAGTCCCCCCCGTGAGGGTCTGTGACATTCGGATGAGTGTCAAGGCAAGGCTCTGTGGTTCAGCTTCTGATGTTTCTAACAAATGTTGTCTCAACTCGGGAGGCAGATCTGGCTTGTAAGCTGCATTTTTATAGCCTGCTGGCTGAAAACGATTATTTTTTAAGTGCTTGGGGGGGGGAGCCAAAGCTGTCTATCTCATTATGTGAAAATTATATGCACTCAAAGTTACACTATCAATGAAATAGGTTGTAGAGGAACACAACCCTGCTTGTTCACTTGCAAACTGTCACTGCTTCCTTACTGTGAGAGAACACAGATGCTGACAATGCCCTGAAGAGCCTAAGAGTGTAATGCATGACCCAGCCTGGGAAGTCTGTTGGCCCCTGAATCACAGTGGTTGCATTTTTTCTGCTAAAAAGGAAACTAAATCTGAACCTATCACATAACAGTGTGTTACTTAATAAGGGGTATGTTCTGAGAAATGTGCTATTGGGGAATTTGGTCTATGTATGAAAATCATGGAACGATGTTCATAAACCCAGGTGGTATAGGTTGCTCCACTCCTAAGCTACATGGGAAGTACTGTGTGGCCTGTCATTGAGACATTTGAGGGAATGCAAACAATAATACCAGAACTTGACTCATGAACATGTGTGTGTTTCTTTTCTTTTCTTTTTCTGTTCTTAGTTGGCAATTTCTGGCTTTGACTTCCACACCACCCCCACCCACCAAACCACCCCCCATTCCTACCCCTTCAGCCCATTACACCCTCCCCCTGCCTCTGAAGCCTGTGAACTTGCTACCTCTGATGGAGAACACAGCTGCATAGGATACCATCTGCAATCCAAGGCAGGGAATTTGGACCAGGGATGTTCCCTTAACATAGATATTTAAAAACATCCTACCCTATTGAGTCACTGTCTAAAAATACCCCTGGGAAAAATGCATCCAGGGAAAGCACTTTTGGTGAAAACGTGATGAGAGGAACCCAAGAAGGTGACAAAAGAACCATGGCCTGGCAATATACAGAAGAATTATCCGAAATGACCCTGTGTCAAGTTACTCGGCTTGTTTGTGGCCTCTCTTCTACCCTATACATAGTGAAGATCCCGTGTCCCAACCATCATCTCAAATGAATCGCTCACATCCCTTCTCCTTCTACACCTGACTTCAGATAGTCACTGCCTTCCCCAGCCTCCCCCCCCCACCAGCCCCATCCTCTCCATCCTATCCACTGATGGCATGGCCCCAACACACAAAACACACCCATAGAATGAACAGAGAGGGGAAATTTTCAGTGAGAAAAATAGCATCAGTGATAAGGGGGAAAAACAGACCTGTAAAAAGAAACTACAGCTTTAAAAAGAGCAGTTTTATCACAAGAAACTAAGACAGCAAAGATAACCAAAGTTATAAATAGAAAGGAAGGACAGTGGTGGCATACACCTTTAAGACCAGCACTCAGAAGGCAGAGGCAGGAGGATCTCTGTGACTTCGAGGCCAGCCTGGTCTACAGAGTGAGTTCCAGGACAGCCAGGGCTACACAAAGAAACCCTGTCTCAAAAGAAGGAAGAAGAAGAAGAAGAAGAAGAAGAAGAAGAAGAAGAAGAAGAAGAAGAAGAAGAAGAAGAAGAAGAAGAAGAAGAAGAAGAAGAAGAAGAGTGTTATAACCAATACAATAGGGGTTATTCAAAGAGATTATATTATATTATATTCTTAGAAACTCTTAATTTTGACAAGGATAATGCTGATGGTGCCTGAGATTAGCCTGACCAACTTCTTATTTTGGTTTATTAGGTCTCATCATCAATGTCATTTTCTCAAGGACTTCTCTAGTTCCACCAGACCATGTCAGGCTCCCTCTATCTAAATACTGTTATCTCTACTTGTCAGTTCTAGCACGAACACAATAGAACTTGCACCGATTTCTATGTATTGAGGGCATAATGTCATCCCCACTGTATTAGTGATGACTTGGGGGTCACCCTCATGGTCTGAGTCTCCAGGATCACTTCCTTCTCTTGAGTTGACTGTCCCTCCAAACTAAAGAATCAATATTAAATAACTTTCTTTGTCAGTTCTGAGCTCTGACCCCTCTTAGGTGGCCTTGCCAGGTTGCCTTGGAGCTCTCCTGTGCACCATGCAGTACAACTGTCCATTCTCACAGAGGGGCTCAGGGATGGGAGGGACATCAATGTTATGACCAGGAGGCATCCATGTCCAGTAAAAACCAGTACAGTGACTTTTAAAACAGTTTTTGCATGTGTATGTGTGTGATGTGTGTATTTATGCATGTTTACATGTGTGTGGGTACATATACATGTGCGTGCATGTTTCTGTGGGGGACAGATGTTGACATGGGGGCCTGCCTTGATTTCTTCCCACCTTATGTAGTGAGGCAAGGTCCTTCACATGAACACAAAAGCTCAAAGATTGGCTAGTCTAGCTATCCGGATAGCTCAGGGTGGTCTCCTGTCCCTGCTTCTGGAGGACTGGATTATAGACAGGCCACCGTGCCCTGCCATTCACTGGTGGGGATCTGAACCCCCACCCTCATCTTTTCTTCTTGGATCTGAACCCCCACCCTCATCTTTTCTTCTTCCTTAGCCACTGAGCCACCTGCCCTAGCCATACAGGAGGCTTTATATTTGTTTTTCTCTATTTGGTGAGAATCTCATCAAGCAAGAGACCCGTGTTTCTTTTGTTCAGGTGAAAAAGTAGCAGATGATCTGACAGAAATAAGGGTATGACTTTGTGAAAGAACTAGGGACCACCCACTGGCCCCAGGAAGGTTGGAGGTGCCAGGAAGGGCCTTCTTGACCTTCCAACTCCTGTAACTGACTGGTAAAAATTATGTTCCGCTCTCTTTCTTTCCCTCCCCCTCTCTGTCGGCTCCTCTCCCCCTCCCCCTCTTTCCTCTCTCTCCCACTCTTTCCTTGCTTCTCTCTCCTGCTTCTCCTGTCTCTGGAGGCCGGTCTCCCAAAAGAAAAAAATATGTTCAGGGTTCAGAAAAGCTGTAACTATAGGAGAGGTGTAGCTTACTCCACAGCTGTGCCTGTGGCAAAAGCCTGTGAGGTGCTAAGCCATGGTCACCTATAGGTGCTGGGACACACTCTTAGCCTTGGCCCTAAACATGTTGGAAGTTAGCTAAATGACAAGAACAAAAAAAGAAATCCTATATTCTTCTCCAAACAAGGTTTGTCCACTCAAGGGGCATGTGGACCCAGGAGATGGCCCTGGAATGACTCTCTCTCTCTCTCTCTCTCTCTCTCTCTCCTCTCTCTCTCTCTCTCTCCCCTCTGTGTGGGTGTGAGAAAATTATGTGTGTGTGTGTGTGTGTGTGTGTGTGTGTGTGTGTGTGTGTGTGTGTGTGTGAGATTGTGTATGTGTGTGTGTGCATTGTGTGTGATTGCATGTATGTGAGGGGGCAGCTTTCCTCCTCCTTCTGGGCTCCCGAATTTCATGGGAATCAAAGACTACAGCGCCACTCCGGACACTGACCTGGCAGAACTCAAACTGGCATCCAAGGGGTTATTTGGCAAATCCCATAATAACCTCTGTCCTTTCCTTTGGCATCCTGACTTTACTCTTTAAGCAATAAACCAATTATATCTTTTGATCAACCCAAACATAATTTCAAAATGAAAAAGAAAATTGAATACAATGAAGGTGAGCATTCTTGAACAGACGCCTGCTTATGAACTATGATTGTGCTGTTCAAAGGGCCCATAACTTGCTGTGGTTCCAGTGGAAACTATACTGCTGCTTGTCTAAACCACATGGGTAAATTAGCCTATAGACTGCTAAGGGTGGAAGAGAGAGTCATATTGTGGGCCAAACTAAGACCGTGGCAGAGTAGGCATAGGGAGAAACCTATGGGCCTCAGAGATGCTTTGGAGGAAAAACAACTGCACGGTGGACAGAAGGGGCTGAAGGGGAAGAACGAGGAGACTTCTGCATAAGAATGACTCAGACCTTCTTAACTTCCCCTCCATCCTAAATAACTCTAGGGGATTTCAACATGTGTAAACTGGGGAGTGTTCAGGCCCATTGTACCAAATCCTGTTTGCTGAGCTGCTGACTTGGTAAGAGTGATCCGTCTTAAGCCAGCAGGACAAGTGCACGCAGGCAGTCAGGTACTGCACAGTCAACAGAGTGTGCAGTGTGAATGTGGGCCTGGACCTGCTAAGCATGCAGTGTGTATTGGAGCTGCACCAGCTGGGCATGCAGTGTGTGGTGGGGCTGCACCAGCTGCATAGTAGAGAAGGACATCCATGTTGGGTGCCTGGAGAGCAAGAGAAACTGACTGCAGGAATTGTCACCACACCAAATGTGCCTCGTGTAGGGCTGGAAAACCTTTGGTGAGGATAAGAGCGAATACCAGGCTACCATGGTGGGGCATGGCTCCAGATGACTCAGAGCTGAGTTTAGAATCACACAGTATTGTGGTCTTGGAGACTTAGGAGAATTACTAGTTGTGGCCACTCCTGGGATGCTGGAGAAGACTGCTGGTCCCTGTGGACACAGAGGGGGCGGTCCTCTCCCACATGTTTACACTCTTCATGCTTCTCATCTGCATGATGGGGGTGCTGAGTGTTCCTAGGCTAAGCCTCAGCTTTTCCCCGAAGCTCCGTATCTCCCCTTCCCTCATGTCCTTCCTAAGCATCCCCTGAATCTGCCCAGAACATAGTGTGTCGTATAAATTGTCTGCACACTCTCCTAACTGTGCCCAGGTCCCAAAGCCCAGGGTGTTGAACAGAACTCCTCTTCCTATTGTGATCCAGGGCTTTTGAAGCCTTTGAAGGCTCCTGGCTCCACTGGGTCCTCTGTCCGTCATCTGGGCAGGGTAGAGGTAGATGGGACAGTGCGGGTAAGGACAGCATACCTGTCAAAAGAAGGCCGTTCCCCCGCATCGAAAGCATCTCTCAGCTGCTTCACTAAGTTGTCCTGCCCAGGCAGGCGGAAGATGCCCTCTTCACTCACACCATGCTCCAGGATGAACTCTGCACACTTCTCCACCAGGATGGGCACCAGGTGAGGGCCGAACTTCTGCTCATAGGCCACAGTCTCATCCAGGCGCTGGCCGAACACCGCTGAGAAGAAGAAATGTGGGGCCCCTGAGTTATTCTGAACATTGAGTCAATGGGTAGTCAGAGGCTTTGCACATTTCTTCTCTTTTTAAAACTATTATTATTGTTGTTGTTGTTATTATTATTATTATTATTATTATTATTATTATTATTTTACACATGGGTGTTTTGCTTGTATGTATGTCTGTGTACCACATGCATGAGTGCCCTTGGAGGCCAATGAGAGCATTAGATTCCCCTGGGACCCAAGTTACAAGTGGTTGTAAGCCGCTGTATTGTCCCTGGGAATCCAATCAAAACCAGTTCCTCTGGAAGAGTACTCAGTGTTCCTAACCACTAAGGAATCTCTCCAGTTCCTTCTTTCTTTAAACATATTGTTCATTTTTAATATAATTTTTGAGAATTTCATACGTGAATATTGTATTTACATCATTTATGTCCCTCGCTCTTCCACGTCCAGCTCTTCCCATGTGCCCTGCTACTCCCTCAAATTCATCATCTCTTCTGCTCTAATTATTGTTTTATATACACATGCATGTGCACAAGTACACACACACACACACACACACACACACACACACACACACACTGCTAAATCCATTCAGTGCATTTAGTTTTGCTCTATGTATTTGTTTAGGGCTGCCCACTTGGGATTGCATAATCTATCAGAGGGACTTGTCCCTGGGATAGACTAATTCTCTCTCTCTCTCTCTCTCTCTCTCTCTCTCTCTCTCTCTCTCTCTCAGAAGCCATTGATGGCCTGTAGCTCTTCATCTAGGGGTAAGATTTCCTGTATCAACACTGGCATGTCAAGTGGCATTGCCATTGTTCAGGTCATGCTTATTTGACCACAGTTTTGAACGTGCATGGATATATACTCCCGGTCATACACAGCGGACACTACCTCCCAGCAGAGGTTCTGGCATCCCAGCTCCTACAGTCTTTTGCCCACCCCCTCTTTCATGTTTGTGTTTTCGATGTATTATTTGGGGTTGGGCACCACATGTCAGTTGTTCTCTGAATTTTGGACCAGATGTGAACTTCTATAATGATCTCCAACTGCTGCCAAAAGAAGTTCTTTGATGAGGGGTGAGAACCACAATCATCTGTGGATATAATGGTAAGTATTAGAATGCAGTTAGGAATTATACTGGTGTGGAAATGGAAGTAATATGTTTTCCTCTAGGGTCCAATACCTCACCAGCCATGAGTAGTTGGCGAGCTTTATATTATCAGGCATGAATTCCTTCCTATTGAGCAGGTCTTCAATCCAATTAGACAGTTGTTGGTTGCCCCCAAAATATAAGTGCCATGATTGCACCCTTGGGGATATCTTGCCATCTCATTGCTGTGGCTTTACAGTTGGGCAGGACTATTGATTACTTTTCTCCTTTGGCAGGTTGTGTAACACCTTTTGCTGCTAAGACAGCTGGTCCTCAGGGAAGAGCTTCCAAGTCAGTGCCAGCTCGGTTCATCTAAGTCTTATGTCTAGTGCATGTGGTGTCTTCAGCAATAGGGTTTTACATTCACATTCTGGGAGGAAACTAAGGACAACCGCAGTAACCTATCTTTGGGGAGTCTCTTCTACTGCCCTGGCCAACAGCTCAACAGGAGATTTTTTATGCCTGGCTGGCACTGGGGATTTTGTTAGTTTATAGCTCTTGGATGGAGTATTATTGATGCAGAAGAAACTCAAAGTGATATAATTGGTATTATAAAGGACTTACTGATAGATTTGCTTAGTAAACATTAAATCAGACAAGTAAAATAGGTATAGGAGCACTGCCTCTAAGACACCCCGCCCCCAAATAAGTAGCATGCTAACCAGCCTGTTAGAGATAAGAGAAATTTAAGGTGCAAGGATGTAAATGCGTATTTACTGGGGTTGGCCAGTCATTAGGCTATGTGGCAGTTTGAAAGAGAATGGCTCCACAGGCTCATAGATTTGAATGTTTGGTCACTAGGGAGTGCACTATTTGAAAGGATTAGGAGATGTGGCCTTGTTGGAGGAAGTGTGTCACTGAGGGTGGGCTTTGAGGTTTCCAAAGCCCAAGCCAGGCCCTGCTGCCTGCAGATCCAGATGTAGAACTCCTTCTCCAGCACCGTGTCTGCCTGCACGCTGCCATGCTCCCCACCTTGATGATAATAGACTCAACTTCTGAAACTATAAGCCAGCCCCAATTACATGCTTTCTCTTGTAAGAGCTGCCATGTTCTTTTGACAGCAACAGAACAGTGATGAAGACAGACTCCACTCCCACTATAAAGACATACCTCTAAGGGGCAGCACAAGGGGGGCAGCGCAGGGCCACTATCATTAAGTCATGTGCTGCCATTAAACCCCCTGTGCTCTTATCAGGAAAGACATAATCCTGCCAGATGGCAAGATGGCCCTGGCTAGCAACTATTTGAAAGAGAACAGTGGCATGCTTAAAATAATTCTGGCAATATGTAACATATTTGCTGTGTAAATCTCCTACCTGCCTAAGCAGGCAGACTTGCAGTCTCCTGACTCTGTTTAAGCTATTGAAATGGAACCTGGGGCCTGGACCTAAGAGAGATGTAGGGATGGCAGCGTATGTAAAATGCATAACCTGAGTTGCATGGAAGCTAATGAAACCTTGTACTGGGGAGTCGACTCTTCACTGGCCATTAGCCCCAGACAGCCAAGCACTAATAAAGAGCTTTCCTTCATCTCTAAGTGTGTTTCTCACTGAGAAAGCAGTTTATTTCCATTACATTATGACAGACAGCCCACTGCATCCCAGGGCCTCAGGGCCAGGCATGGCTTCTGAATGTGCCCTGCCCCAGCTACTGATCTAGCAAGTTTACTAATGCCTCCAAGGCTCAGTGTGATTGACTGTGAAGTGACTGTGACCAGGTTGTCACCTCGGGACTTCTGTCAAAAAGAAATGAATGAGCAATGCTTAGCAGAGTACCTGACAAGTTTCCTGGCACATGGGGCTCAGCAGACGCTGAGTGTTATCTTGGATATGTAAAAACTGGTGGGGTGGGGGAATGCTCAGAATGGGACTGACAGAAACAGCCCCAAATGGACAGCCTGGGGAAATTCAAATGATTTGTCTTCAGGCCTTGTTTAATATCATTCTAAATTCTTTAAAGGTGACACAGAAAAATCAAGAACTGAATTCTGGTGGTGGCATGGAGCATCGAAGTACAAGAGCCCATCACCGGGTTTTCTCATACAGAGTTTAGCCATTAAGGCCTCTGGTAGAATTCAGAGTGCTTCCTCTACTTTCCAAAGCTCAGCCGTGGTGAACATGTTCACTGGAATGTCCACATACGAAGGCATAACATTTGGTTATTGTTAGATTAATTAGTTAGTGTTTGGATAGATGAGCACAGCTCTTTTATGCTTTTGAGCCATTTTCTTGAGGCAACTTTCTGCATGTTGAACTATACAGGGTCAAGTGGTTTGACCCAATGGTATGCAAATTGCTTTACAAAACTATTTTTTCCAAATTACACAGCCTCCAGCAAAGCAAGCGTGGGCCAGCTCTACCTTGGCTCTGTCAGCACCCAGCTCTGTTATTTCCCCACCCCTGAGCCTGATTAGATCTCAATGAAGACAGCCACTGCCCACCTGTTCTTCCCACAAGCCCCAAGGCTCCTATGTACCCTTCAGGTTCAGAGGGTGATAGCTGCAGTTCTGTCCACACCTGGACTCTGTCCTAGAAGCCGGCCCTTTGCAGTCTCTTGGTTCTCCCATGACTCTCTGGCTGTTCTCTATTCAGATATTGGTTAATATGGATTCTGCCTGTGAAGAACGGTATTGGACTCCTGAATTCTCATGTCCTCCTGGCCTCTGCTCCATCCAGTATTTGGCATTTTCAAAACTCTCTGGTACTTACTTCTCAAACCCACTGGTCTGTCAGAACACCACTGCCCTGCGTTTGAGGTCATAATCTCTTCCTCAGTTCTTCAACTAGCCCTCAATGCCTGATGGCTCCTCCCTCCTGGCAGAGGGTATTGGCTCTGATCCTGAATCTGTCCAGACATTGCCTGTTTGGCTTTAGTGTGTCTCAGTACTGGCCTGAAATCCACCTACCATTTTTGTATGACCCACTAACTTGTATTCAAAGGTACCTCACTCTGATGCTCCCAAAACATAATGCTCCCCAGTTTCTGTCCTCAAACACTCTTCTCCTCCCACACCTGCCCCCTTCCCTGCCTCCTGGGATTCTCTTTGTCTGTACTGGGACTTTTTCAACACCATCATCTCTGCCAGGCCTTCTTGTTCTCAGGTAGAGAAAATACATCCCCACTGCGTGTGCCCTTCTTCCTCTCTGCTCATTCCATCCCCCTCACATAGAGCTATTATGAATTATGTGTCCATGTCTGGGAATGTCACCATAACTTCCCATGGTTAGGAAACACAGATGAGGTCTCTTTTCTTCCCCCAGTGAACCAGGCACAAGGAGAATGAGCAACAGATTTTACTGAATTACTTACTAGGTTAATATCTTTAAACAAGTATTTTCTAAAACTCATGGTTATTCTGGCATTTCTTTAGTTGGAACACTAGCAGTCATCACATAAATTAATCCAATTTCCTCTGTAGCAGTCATCAGGTGTCTGACTCGAGCCAGCAGCATTCCTTGTGGAATGACAAGGAGCACAAAGACCTTGTCGTTGCCTCCAATTAGCCAACTTCCCATTATGAAAATGAATGGACCACACAAAAAATGCCAAGACAATGAGAGTGATCGAGACCACACAGAACTGGGCTTCTGTTTGCTATGAAGGAGCTGGATGGGTATTTCCACCGTGCCAGAAGATCATGGTGGAAATGATATGACTTAAAACACAGACTGTCATGACACACTGGGAAATTTACTCTGAGAGGTACAGAGAGCCACTGTCAGAGGGAAAGACAGATGTCTTCTGAGGCATGGATTGTAGATCCAGATGGGACAAATAGCCCAAGTACACTGAAAGCCAAGAGAAGTCTGATTTCTGTCTTCCTCGAAGTCCCAGTCTGCACCCTTTTTGCCACACTCAGCAGTCCCTGTGCTGTTCTTACCAGGAAATCCATTTCTCAATATTACTTTCTCCTCCAACAACCCTACCCTGTCAGGTCTGACTTTGTCAGGCCACTGAGAACTACGAGGGCATATTACACAGGGCTGGTGCCTCATCCTAGAACTGTGCCATTGCAGGCTTCGGGAGACCTTGGCTCTCAATCTTCACTGCTCTTGAGCTCTCCACCTTTGTGCTCACTGTCTGCTCTCCTCCCGGCTTCCTCAGGTCAGGTGACTCCTTCAGGAGGGAACAGGTAACCAAAGCTGGCTGCCCAGGCCCTGCCTCTTCACCCTCCTCCTCAACAGAGTCTTCCTCTCTCAGAGGAAGAAGAGGCCTGTTCTTCCTCCCACTTGCTGCTTTCTGAACCCACCAGCTCCATTCTTTCCACCTCTTACACTTTGTGTGGTAACATTTTCCCTCTGGATATGAAGAGCCAAGAGCATCTACACCTTTGCCAATTTATACAGAATAATCCTTTACCTCAGTTCTGCAAAGCAGCAATTCTTAGCTTTTCTTAATTGACATTGTACTCACAAAACATGTGTCTACTTCCGAAGGCATTTCCTGCCTCACAGCCCATTGAATTTTTTCAGTTCCCAACCTCTCAACCCATCATAGCTTAGTTTCTGTCGCTCGCCTCTTGCATTCAAACTTATTGGTTATTTCTGATGCTGTCGCAGTGGCCAAATCCTACTTTGGACTCTGGGTGATTCTGTGTCTGCTGATCTTCTCCAAACACTGATAGTGTTGTGTTGTCTTTCTTTCAATTCCTCTCCATTGCCTACAAAACCTCCATTCTTATCCTGATGGTCCCCCATGCCTCCTTTATATGTCTTCGAACATTTAGGTGGCACCTAAAAACCAGTAACCACTACAGCTCCCTCCCCTCCCCCCTCTCCCTCCCTATTTCCGTCAGGACACACAGAACAGTGATTCTCCCAGTGTCTTCTTCTGCAGAATGCACAAAATCGTTCAGCAAATCATCTTCAGGATCTTGGAAGCTTTAGATCGTGTCAGAATAAAAAGTAGGCTTGCACTTAAAAACTTGAAAGCTGATTCGCTTCCTCTTATGCCCCTAGATACCCAGTCTTCCTGCATTTAGAAGACTTGGGGAGGGGACGGAGCTGTCTCTGAATCCCCAGCTTTCAGCATTCAGCCCTTCTTTTATCACGTCTTATGTATTTTGTGATGATTTATTTAAGCAGCACTCTTCCATGGGTTGTGAGCGCCTCAGAGACAGACAGCCCGTCTGGTTCACCTATTTTTATCTCCTTAGACCTCAGGAGCGTCCCACCTGCTGTCTCCCTTCCCCACTTCCCTCTGCTCAGCATTTCTCCAAACTCCCTCTTGTCAGGGAGACCGGTGGTCTTCTCATTTTGTCATTGTGGGCTCAGATTTCTAGGGCTCACCTCCGCTGTTCAGTCAGCAGCTTGGGGCATAGTAGGTCACATCCCCCATCTCGTAACACTTCCTGGTGGTTCCTGGAACTACCCTCTCTGGGTTCCTCATTGTCTATGCTCACCTTCCTCCAATGCTGCTTCCTGTCTCCCTGACCCCCAAACATTAGTTTGTTCCGGGCACCCTCTTCCCTGTCCCTGCTCACTTCCTCCAAACTTCAGATCTGTAGCTTAGAACTCAGCCAAAGCCATTCCCTCTATGGAGAACTCATCATATGCCCTAAGGACACGAGGGCCAGTTTGATCATTCCTCATCGCAGACCATAGGAGTGTGGCATCCAAAGCAGACCCCAGAGTGTAACACCCACCCCCAACACACACACACACACACACACACACACACACACACACACACACACTGAACTGCACCAACTGTCCAACTGTTCTGGTCTCACTCTGGGGGGTCCTTGTCTTTGTTTATTTTTTGTTTAGGGGAACAGCGTTTCTCTGTATAACAGCCCTGGCTGTCCTGCAGTTCACTTTGTATACCAGGCTAGCCTTGAACTCACAGAGATCTGCCTGCCTCTGCCTTCTGAGTGCTGGGATTAAAGGCATGTGCCACCACCACCCAGCCCTTGTCTTTATCTTTGCTTCTAGGTACACACGGAAAAGCTTGAATATGGGGACCAGAAGAGAGGCAGGCTAAGAACAAAACCTGGAAAGGCCAGTTAAGGAAGAGGACAGTGAGGTAGGTGTTGCTCTGGCCTGCCTAGGCTGTGCCTGCTCCTTCAGGGCACCTGGTCTCCATAGTTCTGCTCTTGGCAGCAATGTGAAGTCCAATCAATTCATTCACCAGAGCTCATTGTCACTCTGAGCCAAGCAATTAGAAAAAGCACTTCCATCTTAACAGTTATAAAATTCAACCTATTAATTATAACCATTATATGCAATGTAAATTGTATAATTGCTAAATGCAATGTGATCTTCACAGCAATTGACTGGTTTATTTTAAAACAAAAAACTTTATTATTAAAAACTTGCAATTAAAAATATCACAAACCAAAATAAGCTGGGTTCAGATTAGGAAATTCTCAATTGATGAATGCCAGTTCTAACTGTATATCAGTTCATTAAACTGTATAGGCTTTGGTCTGGCTAATCTTTTAGTGTTCAAATTGACTGGTTTACTTGGGCTAATCCAAAGCTGGAAACTGAGAAGCTAGACTCAGGTTAGAAATTTGCCTAACACCATACTTTTTTCTGGGACCCTCTGTGCAGCAGTTTAATCTGTTTTTATTAAAGCCAATGAGAAGTCAGACTACTATCTTTAAAAATAAAAAAGGGAACTGGGAAGAAAGCTCAGTGGGCAGGGGGAGGGAGTGTTTGCTATGCAGATGCCAGTGCCGGGACCTGATCATCATTTTAGTCGAAATGAGGTGAAGACTGTCAGATCTCAGGACTCACTGGTCACCAGCCTAGTCTACCTGAGTCCCAGGCTTGTTTGTGAGAGACCACATCTCAAAAACCAAGGTTGATCTCTGGCCTCTGTGTGCGTGTGCACACACTCAATGTATGTGCACACACTTAATGCATGCACGTGTGCACACACACACATACACACACACACACACACACACACACACACAGAGAGAGAGAGAGAGAGAGAGAGAGAGAGAGAGAGAGAGAGAGAGAGCTTTTTTTAAGGGATGGGAATATAGCTCAGATCATTTGCCTATCATCCATGAAGTCTTGGGTTTTATACCACAGCACCCACCAAAGTCACTGTAATAATATTTAGGACATCGTCCACGACCAGGGAGGGTCCTCCGGGTGTTTCTCCCACAGTGCTCCAGTGCCAACTATGCCATCCTACCTTTCTCACACCTTACTTCCGTTTACCCCAGTCCTCAGACCAAACCCTTTGAACAGAAGATGCCTTGTCCTGGTAGCCCCACGACAGCGCAGCATCTCCTTCTCACAGATAACAGAGCCGCCCCTTCTGCTCCCTGTCCATCCATCTTCCACCCTCAGCCCGAGAGACTTCTCCCAGAGTGGCTACAAAACCCCAGGGCCCTGAGTGGTTCAGGGGGTGGAAATGGTTAGATCAGCTGTGACCTCCCCCTCTATCCTGTCCCTCCTCTGTCACTACTCAACTTCTCTGGACCCCTCCCCCGAGCCAGCCCCCAGCACAGTGTCTGTGCCAGCTTCACCGTTTCCCAGGGCTCAGTTTCAGCTGCACACCCTATCCTGACACAAGAGCAAAGAGCAGCCGAGAAAAGTGTCCTACCGTGGAAGAGTGATAAAACAGGAAAGAAATACCTTTCTTTCGGAGCTTGGGGGCTCTCTTCCTGAAGTCCCAGCAAAAGAGGAGCGCCAGGGTGGAAAAGCCACAACCCATTTCCCAGTGCGGCATCCTGGGGACGTGAGGCATGACTGCGGAGCGCTCTGCCTTGGAGGAGCCAGTCTGGACTCTCTTCCTGCACTGCGAGAGCTAACTGTCCTCTCTGGCTTCCAGATCAGCACATGCTTGCAAAGGCTGCTCAGGTTCTGACTCCTGGGCGGAACCCTGGGGATGTGTCTGCACCTGCCCGGCCCTTTCCCAACACTTTCCCTACTCACCTTTACACACCAGAAGCTCCCTTGCCTTTCAGAGAGTAAACATAAAGCTGTCAGAACACAATAAAAATAAGTGCCTCCTTTTACTTAGCAGCTAATTGTCAGCCGCCATTCAGGGGACAGCTCAGGGGTGGATTAAAAGAAAGAAAACCCCACACGCAAGCGTTTACCAGCATTGCACCATATATCAAGCTGTCTGGCAGGAACACAGAATGCCACTTAGCCTTTATGAAGCCAGCCCACCGTCTCCTGGAAAGGCTTTCAGAGACACACATGGCTCAGTCAGGGTCTTCTGAGACAATGATCTCAGAGGTAGGCTGTTGGGTGAATCGAGCCAGCGACACCACCCCGCCCCCCCAGCTCCCGCCCCCATTGAGAAGATGGAACGGACTCTTGCAACTGACCCTGTGCATCCTCGAGACCATCACAGCAATACAGTCAAAGAGAGAATTGCCAGGAAGGCCTGGAGCAGTGTCACACTGCCAACCAAGTGTCCCTTCCCCAGCCATGAGTCAGGACTCATCTTTGACTACCTTCTCCCTCCACTGGAATTCACACTCATGTCCTGGCAGTGCCACCTCTAGAAGGCTGTGCAAACCTGTTTGATTCTCCCAGCTCCACTGCCCCACTCCTGTACAAGCTGCCACCCATCCACTCTTGCCTGGATGACAGCTCCAGTTGCATTTCTGGTCTACTGCCTTCTCTCTGGGCCTCCAGCCCAGGCTATGATGCATACAGCAACTAGAATGATCTTTTAAATATAATCTGACTTTACCACCTTCTTGCTTGAACCTTGAATGAATGCCTGTTGGTCCTAGTAACCAGTGCCATCGCCAGCTGTCTCTACCGCTACCACCTACCCTCACCCCACCCCGACCCCCACCATACACTCACCTTTCTATCTCAAGACTTTTGCAGCTGCTGTTACTTTTGATATAAACACCATTCCTTTTCCTGCTTCTCTGACTGTTCACCTCCCCTGCCTAGTTGGAGTTCGGTGAGTCATTTCTAGTTCAGGGAAGCCTGCCTCAGTCTCCTTCACAAAGATAAATTTGCTTCTAGCATTTTTCTTCATTTTTATCTTCTAAAGCAGGTTCTCATTCTATCCCAGTCTGTCTTAGAACTCACTCTATAGCCCAGGCCTGCTTCAAACTCACAGTGATCCTACTACCTCAGGCCCTAGGTGCTGGAATTATAGGTATGAGCGATCACACCCGGCCTTCATATTGTTTTTCAAAATTATCATTGTATATTATCCCTTGGTTTTTAAATGTTAACCTTAGTGTCTTTTAGTAGACTGTGTGTTCCTTGAGAGAGTAATTTCCTCCTCCTCCTCCATGGGGAGGATCAGTGGGTCTTTCTCCCTAGTGCTGGCATGTGATCAACAGGGAGTTGTAGAGTAAATGAATAAATACATGTCTGTCTTATATTTAGGAGCTGGAGGAAGGGGAGATGAGGGAGTTAGTAGAAATAGATAAAGCTATCAGGCTTCATTTAGAAAGAAAGATGGGGTCACACAGAAATAAAGGATGGCACATCCCACAAGCTGCACTGTGCTATGGATTGTGAAATCATGTTCTGAAGGGTATAAAGAAATAAAAGACCAGAGGAAAACTCCTTGAGGCTTATAGTAAGTCAATATTTACATGACATAAGCCTTGTGTTGGCAATTACACAAAGAAACCTAAACAAAGGAACTGAAACCTACCTTCTAACTGGAGCATCAGAAAGAAGGATGAAACTAAACACAGAACTCCTGTATCCAGGAGCCAATGAGCAAGTGCCCAGAGGGCAAGGGAAAGCAGTCAGCAGAGACGCCATCTGCAGCCTGGGCGGCCTGTTCCCAGGGGACAGAAGGCAGATTCCGCCATGAAGACTTGAGGGTGTGGTCTCCATGCTTAGAGGAGAGGAGTCCGGTGAATACAGGCACACACACACACACACACACACACACACACACACACACACACACACACACACACACACACACACACACTGGAATTGAGGCCTGGAATAAGCTATTAGAAGTTGATTGCCTCTGTTCTCTTTTCCTGCTTCACTTGGCAAGATTTTGGGATCACATCCCCAACATCCAGGGATGCTACAGCCTGTCTACCCTGCTAGTCCTCTGTAAACAGCTGGCCTGCTGAAAAGACACCAAGCAACTTCTCCCCAAGGAGATATGAGGCCCATTCAGAGCCTGTCAGAAAAGAGGGACATCTGAGAAGCCAGGAGATCTAGAGGCCACCTCTTCAGTGACAGGAGCAGGAGTAGGAGTCAGTTCTGCCCAGAATGTCTTCTCTCATTTAACGTTGACACTCAGGCAGGTTACAGGTGTCAGAGAACACCCTCTTATGGAAGGCAAGCTCTT
This sequence comes from Cricetulus griseus, assembly GCF_003668045.3. Classification (NCBI taxonomy): domain Eukaryota; kingdom Metazoa; phylum Chordata; class Mammalia; order Rodentia; family Cricetidae; genus Cricetulus; species Cricetulus griseus. The sequence goes on along the minus strand of NC_048601.1, from coordinate 55,831,984 downwards.
CATGGTCCAGCTATCATTCTGGCTAGTTTCCATACTTCTCTGGATTTTCTAACAATGTCTTTGGATCAAAAAGAACTTCAGCAAGGCTTGCTGTTGACATGCTCCAAGGGAAATAATTCCAGAAGAAGAAACTCACTTCAGTGAGTCTTTTCTTGGCTGGGCATCAGCCAATGGCAAGAACAGCCTGGGAGAGTGACCCAGAGTGACTCTGCTGTGGAGGGTTCTTCCTTAGCCAGTCCATTTAACAAGCCAGGTACAGTTTCCATCCTGGGATACACAGAGAAAACCAATTCCTGCCATGTAAATTGAAGATTTTATCCCAGTGATGAGGGGACTATGTAATAAACAAAAAATATTTATTGTGTTAGAAAGGGGTTACATGCTGGAGAGAAAAATGAAGAACAGATGAATAAGGAGGGCTGGAGAAGATGAAGAAAGCTACCAAATGTTAAGCAGAATGACCAGGAGGGGAATTGATGAGGTGATCTTTAAGCAAAACTCTGAAGAAAAACAAACAAACAAGTAACCAAGCCATGCAAAGGATTCTAAACAGAGAGCCCTGAGGCAGGGGCATGCCCTTGGTGTTTGAGAAGGCTGGTCATACTGGAGTGGAATGGGCTTGGAAGAAGGTCTAGAAAACAAAGTCAAAGGTAATTAAGGGAACATTGTGCATTGTTAATCAGTATAAAACTTTCAGCTTTTACTTTGAGAAGGGAAGAGTGGGGAAGATTGGGGGTGGGGTTGATGTGACAGTCATCAGGCTCACTCTGACAGATGACATCAGCACGTCTGTTAGAGGGCAGATATACAAGCTCAGCAGTGGCTTTGAGCAGGAAGGATTCTTTTTGACTAATTGGAGGAGTGGAGGTAATGAGAAGTGGTCGGGCTATACATGGAGAATGCAGTTGCCGCAGGGTTGGAATGAGATGGCAATGTGTCTTGGTGATGTCACAGTTTGGGGAGTGCATCCTGTGAGCCAATGACAGTTCGTTGACAGCACTATACAAAGAGTCCTGGCTCTGGCCCTGGCCCTCTCCAGATAGTCTCCTGGGGGTGGCCATCTACTCTTTCAAGTCTGAAGTTCCCTCATTTAACATGGGAAGAATCGATGAGCGACGTAATGAAGCTCTGTTGCCTGCAATCCATGTTTGGTCTATGAAATGACTTTTCTAGGAAGTGCTGTGATACTTGCCTTTACGAATCAAACTTTCCCCTCACCTGTAACCAAGTTAATACTGTACTTTGAGATAACTTAGACTACGTACTCATTCTGCTTACAGACCGCGTCCCCAGTCTGTGGAGACTGACTTCTAAGAAAAACAACCCAATCCATCTTACTGTTCTTTGGACTCCTGGGGTCCCATGCTACCTATTTCTCCTCCAAGGCTCAGTCATGCCCCGCCTCATAACAACGAATATGCATGTAAGATGTGGTTATTAGACTGAAGATCATTTGCTAAAAGCAGCAAGGACTTCAAGGCAACGTCCCAACAAAAAGGATGAAAAGCACATGCAGGTAGACTGATGCTGTCCAGCCATGCCTTCATGTGCTGCTCTGGGTCAGCAGGGCCTTAAAAACATTTTTCTCCCTGCAAGACTCCTAGAAAAGACTGATCAAGACAGGAGCTCTTTGTTCCTTTTTGATTCGGTATTTGCTATGTTGTTCAATAAATAGAGAGGGCTGCTGTTGTATGAGAGGAGAGATTGGAACTCTTCATTCTCGGTAAATGACACCAAGGGTTGGTTTCCCTTACTTTACTCTGTGACACTGCTACACAGGTCCAATGAGTAGTCATCATAGCTAACACTGTTCCCCAAAGAAGCCCATAGTGCTCCCCCAACCCCCAGGACTAAAACTCAGCTTTCTCCTCAGGATGGTGTCTGGGGGCTCGATGAGTATGGGGACAGAGTGCAGCAGCTCACATGGCAAGTCTTATCCAGGCTGGCAGAAGGCACCAGTGAGAGCACAGAGATAAATTCCAGACAGAGCAGATGCAAAGTTAGGTAACACCCATGACCCTTGCCAACGACCAAAGCCCTTCACTGGGAAAAGGATGTCTCAGCAGGCTCTTGATCTTGCAGTCCAGGGCTTAAGGAAGGTCATGGTGAAGACATTCCAGGGGGAAACAGCACAGGATCAAGCCTTCATATGTAATAAATAAATAAATAAATAAATAAATAAATAAATAAATAAATAAATCCTTCTTGGCACAGATGCCATAACAAAGCTTGTGTTTACGACTTGGGAAACAGCCAATGGGGTCATAGAGCTTTCTGTGCATTGGTGTAGATGTTAATGACAGCCTTGGCAGAGACATTCCTATTCTGGTGGCTTCTTTCTCCAGGCTCCTCCTGGTAGGTCACAGGACCCAAGTCCCCAGATGGAATCCTGACCTCAGCTGAGCCAGGTGAAGTTTCTTTCTCCAGAGTTAACAATGGAGCTGCGGAGGCTGAGCTAGTGCTGGCAGGAGAGGCACAGAAAAGTTGGCTGGCATAGGAATAAGTGTGGGACAAGTGTGGGCATGAGGGAATGCTGGCTAGATAGAAACAAGGCAGGTGTGCAAAGAAAAGTCAGTGGGTGAAGGCATGGCCCTGGAGAAACTGATAGAATTCCAGCTCCCTGTGGTCCCATGGCAGTCCCTGTCCTCAGTGCCTCTGCCCAGCAACCCTTTCTGCTACTTAACATCATTGGGTGTCATTTCTATTCTGTATCAAAACAATCTTTGGGATAACTCAATAAGATTCTATGATAGGGACTAGAGAGATGGTTGAGCTGTTAAGAGGGCATCTCTCTTTGCAGAGGATTGGAGTGTGGATCTAGCATCTATAGGCAGACCACTGCCTGTAGCTATGGCTCCAGGAGATCTGACACAGTTTTCTGACCTCCACAAACACCACATTCATGTATGTGCACACGCACAAGTACACACACACACACACACACACACACACATGCACACATGCATGCATGCAGAAATAACAAATGAACTTTTAAAAAGATTTTATAATAACATGGAATAACTAAGTTATAAAGCATATAAAATTTCATACATTCTACATTTATCTTTCAGAAAAAAAAATATATGTACACACAACCCCAGTTGCAACAAAGAAGCACTAAAGTAACTCTTTTCAATTTTATGTAAAATTATTTTGGTATTCCTATAATTTCTGAAAGAAACTGTTGGGAAATCGAATCAATATTTAACCATGAACACTACCACAAATGAGTTCTAAAATAAGAGACAACATCAATAATTAATCCCGTGTTTATAGTTTTCCTGGAGTCAACACAAGTAGTTCATTTTTCTAAAATATCAGAAAATGGATTTTTGTGAACTTACCCTTTTGAGTTACTTTATGTTTTTATAAAATTAAGAAAACGTGATAAATGCAATCTGTTGGTCTCATATATATTTTGCATCAGGTTTTTGTTGTTTGTTTTGCTTGTTTGTTTTTGTAGTCAGGCTGTTGCCCAAGAGTGAAAACATCTCCAGGATGCCCAGGCCTCAAATGCTCTGTATACCCTAGAAAGGGCTGCTTCAGAATGGACCACACATCCATAGGACCTCGCAGAGGACCCCCCTGGGGGGCAGCTGTCCTTCTGTGCTGACCAGCTTTGGCTGTACATCTTGTCCTTAGACTTCTCAGATCCATAACGGGCATGCTCATGGCAGAGTAAGAGTTAAGGCTACCGGGAACTCAGATCAGCTAGCCAACCTCTTCATCTCAGAGACAGTACTTTAGCCAAAGTGGAGAAGGCCCTACTTTGGGGTGTCACACTCCTTTGCTTCCCAAGGCAAAGAACTCACTATGACTCTATTTGATCTGGAGTTGGCTCTTTGAGGTGAGCTAGGAGGATGCCGAGATACCCAGAAGCCTCTTTCCCCCACACTCAGCGGAGGACCTGGCCATGCCAGTGGCTTCTCTGATCCTCTCCCCTGAACACTGCACAAACAGAGATGGCATCTGAAGCCTGCTTCCTCCTCCTCCCAAGAGGCTTGCTCAGAAATGTTTGTTCCCGTCCTTACCTCCAGAGGGCGTGCCAGCAACTCTCCTGAGGAACTTAACCCACTCCTCCATCTCTACCTGGGAGCTGGCCATGAGAATGTAGGAGTCTTGTCCCATGCGGTTCTGGTCACATGAGGCTAGAGGAAAGAATAGCACATGGAGAGGTCGTAGAGTGGGAGGAGCCACAGCCAGGGGTGAGCCTGGTTTCTTAGTTCAGTGAAGCCCTGAGAGTCAAGTAACAATGTTGTTTAACCTTGCTCGGTGGCCGCGGATCTCAGTCCACTCTTATGGCTTTAGCCAATGGCATATTTCTATTGACAAATCACTGAATACAGGGCTCACGGTTGCCCGGGCTTTGGCAGACAGCCGTTCCCACAGAGGTCAGAAGCCATTTGCTACTGACAGGAAGAGTGCCTGCAGGGTTCAGCTCAGCATTCAGGGAGACTTCTAGTCTCCACACCCACAGCAGGTGCTTCCCAAAACAGCCTGAGCTCAGCTGTAGAGATCTGGAAGGGACAAAAGCCCCAGGCAAAAGGGATAATGGGTACTAAAGTGCCTTTATCATAGAACTGGTGTCTCCTGACACAGGATGCTGGGATCACACAGAGCCTGCAGATGGTGGGTTTCCAACACTTGGTTAAGGGGCATATGGAGCCTCGTTTACCATTCTCACTTTAAACTGAGTAAAGCTTAAATGTGTCAGTGAGCAAAAGATGGTGGAAAAGACAAGGAGGACAGGTGACACAGGAAGGGACAAAAAAATGAGGAGAAGCGGCAAAAAAAGAAGAGAGGAAGAGAAAGGAACCTAACATCCTCCTACACCTCCTTGCAGGCAGAAATCTGCAGATAGAGAATTTTCTTTCTTTGGAAAGCTGTTAGAAGGGACAAAAATAATAATATTCCCTTCAATCACTGGACACTGTTGAAGCCCCCTCTTCCCACAACGCCAAGTCATCTGAGAGAGCCCATTCCAACTGTCCTAGGGGCCCAGCCCTGGATTTCCCTGCAGAAACCAGCTTTCTAACACCTATGGTTCTGGCCCCCTGGACTTAGCATCACCAAGCCTTCTAATGCAGTTTGGGATGAGCTGATTCTAAACCCATCTTGCCATTGTCTCTTTTCCCTAAAGGCCTTTCTTGTGGGTATCTCCAGGAGTAAAACGGGAAGGAAAATGTGCTCGGGAAAGAACTAAAAACTACCTGAGTAACCACAGGGCCCTTTGAGATGGAGTGGGGAGTTGTGATACTATCAGCTTACAGTTTTTAGGACTAAAGCCCAGAGATGCCAGCTCTCTTCCCAACCAAACACCAGGCAAGGCTGCTGCTCTCCTCATCCCTATGGGCACCCTGCTGGACAGAATCTATCTGCTGTCCTTCTCTGCCAAGAACACACTTCAGTCTGCTGTACCATCAAAATACATCTTGGTTTACTGGCTCCAGGAACTCCTTCGGTTCTGCTGTAAGAAGCCCCACTGGGAAACACTTCCTTCAGTTGCTACTTCTGAATGGCCTTAATGCACAAGTCTCCTCCCTGATATCCATCGCTGCTCTGTCCTCATCCCTATGGCTTACATTTTACTCTCAAATCACATGAATTTTAAGCATAAGCCATATCACGTCTCTGCACTTAGGACTTCCCAGTGGCTTTTGATGCTTCTGGCATAGACGTTCAATTTCTCATAATTGCCAAGAAGTGCCTATCGAATTCCCCTATTCCTGTAATCTTTTCATCCCGACCACATTGGTCCACTTGGAATTCTCTGACATATGGAGCCTTGGGGACATTGCCCTGGCCATCCCTGTCCTGTGAAATGCTTTCTCCAGCTGAACACTTAACATTCTCAGTTGCCATCTTCATAAGTTGACCTCAATTCCATGTTCTCAGTGACACAATTTCTGCCTGCTGCACTATCAATGACAAAGCAACTACTTCCAACCCCCACAGTCAGAATGTGTTCTCTCTTTGCTTTGGCCCATCAGGAAGAGTATACAGTTCACCTGTGCTACCCTACAGCTTTGGTGTGAGACTGGACTGTAAGTTGCAGGTGGCCATCTCTGTTCTTTGACCACCAGCCCTATGACAGCACTAGCTGTTAGCAGATGCTCAACATATTTGCTGTTGGATGAAGGACAGCATCTCCTAAAATGCTATGAATGAACTCTGAATGAAATGTTACACAACAGAACGAGAACTCCACACGTGTTCTCAAGCTAAAGGTTGGACAGAGAGGGATGCCCTCCTCAACAGTTGCCTGCTGTAAGTTAAAGGCATAATTATAAGTACATACTACTGCACACCCCTGAACCTGGGCACCAAAGAGAGAGGCCCTTGATTGGGAATCCTGTTTCTAATGGCAAAATGACCTTCTTCAGTTCACAAAGAGGTGAACTGAAAATTTTATGTAGCTTAGTATAGGCTGGGTAGAGCCTTGGAAATAGCAGCAGGAACATAGGTTCTGAATTTAGGATTAAACTATATGATCACTTATGTGGAAGTAGAATACTCTGTGACAGGAAGAGACAGAGACAGACAATGAGATAGACAGGGAAAGACAGAGACTGAATGATAGAACAGAGTAGGCAGAGGGAAGGAGGAGGGAGAGAGTGGGAAGAGCCAGGCAGGGTGAGCATCCAGGAACTGCAGCAGGAGGATATATACATATACATAGACATAGACATAGACATGGACATAGACATAGACATAGACATAGACATAGACATAGACATAGACATAGACGTACACGTACATGTACACATAGTGATAAGGACAGCCTCTTCCCTTCCCTCCCAAAGAGCAATCTTCTAGAGTGGTGGTTTATGGAGAAACCCATAATGCACTTTCAGGGAGTTTTCCATGGAACTTTCTGAGTAGAAAATGCAGACACTGGGGAACACTGTTGTGGGTGGTTGTATTCCAGGGGTTGCATCGAGAGAGAGATCCTAAAGAAATCACAACTCAGGAAAGAAATCAATGGAGCTTTCCTAGATGGGGAGGAGCAACTGGAATGGTGGGGGAAGGGGGCTAGATCTCCAGATTAGAATACCAGCGAGAACCCATGAAAATCACCCAAATTCAATTGTCCTTTTCTTTGGTGGAAATCGTCAGCCGACATTAGGAGTTTTCTCTGCATCATAATTCCTGTCAGGTGTTCCCAATGCCAAACATTTGCACGGCACTTACTGTATACCAGGCACCATACCACATGTTTTACCCAGACATCTCCATGTAATCCTCACTGTCATCATTGTCCTCATTACAGACAAATCAGAAACATCAGGGAGAAATTAGAGGGGCCACTGTACTGTGAGAGGTGTGGTCAGGATTTGGGTGTGGGTAGGTCGGCTCATGCTTCCTCCTCCACCCATGGCCCTTTGTACATGGCTGCCTATGTGAGCAAGACAGAGTGGTCTTGTGACCTTCTTTACTGGGTATCAGGGCTGTCGCAAAGCAGACAGCATACAATACTAACATTCCTGGCTGGGCAGGGCAGGAGACATTGGGGAGGGCAATTCATCCCCAAGGTGGCAGATGCATAGGGTATATGCGAAATTCCCCTTAGTTCCTAATATACTCTTCATGGAGAACAGGCACCTTCCAGCACACAGACCATACACACTCAGGTGTCATGCGGCAGCTGGCACGTTTAAAGTTCTCAAAAGAGAATTCCATTTTTTTCCATTAGGTCCTGTTGGAACATATAGGACCACTGGCATTCTACCACTGCAACCCATTCAAGTGGCAGAGTCACACAGCTCAATGTATAGTCATGCCACGGTAGTATTCTGCAATCTGGGTGAGGGAACATGGATGATGACTTCACAGTGACGTTCCAGAGCTTCATGCTACAATTCCTGGCTCCAGGCACTCCTGAAATGCTCATGGGATTGCACCAACTGAGCACCACTTGTCATGGGTGTCCCTTATGCCCTTGATGCTAGTCAGTCAGTCACCTAGATGTGCTCGCTAACTATATGAAGAGTTCATAGCTTGGTTGAATGATGGACCATTGCCTTGACTTCTAGGTGTGGGGTGGAAATGCAGGCTACCTACCTGGAATAACTTCGAAGACAAATTTCCCAGCTTCTTCGGGGTTTGTGGCGAGTTCTTTGACTGTACTGCCCGGCAGATACATGCAGCCCTGAAAGATCAAAGGTTGTGGGGTTTTTTGTGCAATCAGCAATTTCTCACCTGGGAAGCAGCTGATTCAGGAAAACCAATGAGATGCTAACAGTGGAGTAAGGAGGACAAGCAGAGCGCCTAGGAGAAGCAGGGCAAGGGCCTGACTGGAGATACCTTGTCAGAGAGCCAAGTCACCTCTACCCAGATTGCACACAATGTTTCAGCATCGCACTGGGCTTTCCCACACGGCAGTTCATTAGATCCTCACAGCCCCTGAGTGGCAAGGACTGTCACTCCCACCACTCAGAAGAGATTATATTGGGAGCTCAATGACAAAGCTGATTTCTCTAGACTTAGTTATTCCTAATTATATACATGTCAAGGTTGGATATTGGGTCCTAAGTTGTCATTATTCCAAACAGTCTAAACAAAACTAGCAGCAGTGAAAGTGTGAAGGATTAGAAGCTTAAGACATTTCTAAAATAGTATCAGAAGCCTGGAAGAAGAAAGCTTCCTGAGGTCTAGGAATAAAGATGTCTGAGAGAAAAAAAGAAAGAATCAGAAGGAAGTAAGTCAAGATGGAGGGAGGGGGCTGGGCCTTTAATCCCGGCACTTGGGAGGCAAGGGCAGGTGGATCTCTGTGAGTTCGAGGCCAGCCTGGTCTACAGAGCGAGTGCCAGGATAGGCTCCAAAGCTACATAGAGAAACCCTGTCTTGAACAACCAAAAAAAGAAAAAATCAAAAAAGGAAAAAATGGAGGGAGAGAAGTGTGAGGGAGGAGGGGGGAGGGAGAGGAGGAGGCAGGGATGTGGGAAGAGGTAGATAGATGGCAGGAGGAGGAAAAGCTTCCTGTCCATAAAGTAGAGCTCTGCAATCAATCCCTCTGCAGTCTTCGGTGCTGTCACCTGCAGGTCCTCACTGTCGGGAGACCACCTGTCTCACCACACAATCCTTATGTCACATGGCTGCTGTGCTAGTTTGAATTAGTGCGGCTCCAGAGGAAAAAGCCATGTCGTTTTTATACAGGAAGGAATGCCACCAGGAAGGGAAGTCACTCTCAGAGTACCTCTCTGAACTGTCACTTGATACCCCAAACCACTTCATCACCAAATTGTAAGGACAAAGTACTAGTGTTACTACATATATGTATAATCTGTTGAGCAACTGCCAGGTGCCAAACCCTGCTCACTGCTCCAAATGGAATTCATAAGAAAGACTGTTCTCCTGGCTGGAGAGGTGAGGAAACAAGGCTTCAAGAGGCTGATTAGCTGGCCTAAGACCACAAGTCACACTAAACAGGAAATGATGACTTGAACACTGGACAGCGAGAATCAGAATTCCTGGTCAGGATTTCCTAACCAGACTTACAGACCTGTCTCAGAGAAGCAACAGAATTCAAGTCATTCACACTGGGCATCCACAGTACCCGCAGATCCTCCCTCCTACTGTGCAGGGAGACCCTTGGACATCATAAACATCCAGGAGGGTGGTCAGAGGAAGACACCCCAGAAGATAAAGGTGGCACAGTGAAGAGGAAGAAGGGCCCTGTCACTAGCTGTGCCAGTTGTCCTGGATGGATTCTGGGTGGAGATGGGGCAAAGCCAGAGTGCAGATGGGGACACATTCAGAAGCTGTGTGTGCCAGGTACTAAGCACAGCCATCCCTAAAACTTACACTACATGAGTATATGGTAAATGATTTCGTGTTCAAAGAAATAATGCAGGCCTGAAGTGGCTCAGCAGTTAAGAGTGGCTACTTCTCTTCTAAAGGACACAATTTTGGTCCCCAGCACAGTGGCCCATAACTTCAGCTCCAGGAAACCTGAAACCTCGGGGGCCTCCTTGGACTCCTGCACTCATGTGCACATACCTCCTCCTCGCCCCCTGCATAATTAAAAAGCAAGAAAAGAAAGAGACAATGTTTCCCCAAGCTTGTCATTTCCTGTTCTTTCTATTAGGCCTGTGGTGTGATTTATCCCTGTAGTAGAAATTTTATGTAACACTGTGCTATTGCAAATCTTCTCAACTCTGTTTTCAGTGACACCATGTGGCACTTTGGTTTTTTTAAATTATAATTTTATTCTATGTGTATGGGTGTTTATCCTGAATGTATGGCTGTGTACCACTTACATACCTGGTGCTTGTGTAAGCATAAGAGGGCTTGGAGTTACAGACAGTTATGAGCCACCACATATGTTCTGGGAATCGAACTTGAGTCCTCTGGTAGAGCAGCCAGTACTCTTCACTGCTGGGCAGCCTCTCCAGCCCTCATGTGGTACTTTGAATCAATCATGAAACGAATATTTACACCACAGAAACTGGCAAGTTCTACACAAATTTTGCCATCAGGGAGTCCGTTGTTATACATTTACTAGCATACCACTGACAGGCCTGTTAGGCTAAATTCCAGCACTGGGGCATTTGGGACACAGGTTTTCTATAATGTGTGGGTGCCACACATTTCCACCAGCTGTGTGCAGTCCCTGTTTCCTAGCTTCACCTGCCACCATCTAGAACACTTTCCCTGTGTTAGCAAGAGGACATGGTGGATCATCAATGACCGTTGTATAACACTGATTACTACCGAGATCAAAGTTTTAATAGACGTCTATTGGGCATTGCATTTCTTTGGTAAATTTGGTCATTTTTTTTCTACTGATTTGTTTGAATTTTTCTTACAGTTTTGGAAGAATACTTGAAATATTAAGAACATTTGTTTACTAAATACGCACATAGAGCTTCCCATTGATTAAAGTCTTTTCATGCACTGATTTTTAATTTTGAAATAAGCCATCCTTGTTGCTTTAAAAAAAAAAAAACAGCTCCCCTCTGCCCATGCAGACAGCTGCTGTTTCTTCTGCATTTTTGCAAATGGGTGTTTCCCATTTAAGTCTTTACTTACATTCTGGAATGTGGAAATAGAGTATTACTTGTTTTCAAGAACCTAACCTGTAACTATAACTTCAGTTCATTTTCTAGATAGTTCCAGGAATGCCCAAAGTGTTACAAATGATAGTGTAGCTAGTAGAACACTGAATAAAAATGATGTTTATTTGAATGAAATGATGGAGATTGCACAGAGATTGCAGAACACCCACCAATCTGTGGTTTGAGATAATAATGTGACCATCAGTTATATTTCCAACAGTAAGAATTTTTTTAATTTAGAACGTTTGCCAGGCAGTAGTGGCACATGCCTTTAATCCCAGCACTTGGGAGGCAGAGGCAGATGGAACTCTGTTGAGTCCAAGGCCAGCCTGGTTTACAGAAAGAGTTCCAGGACATCCAGGGATACATAGAGCAACCCTGTCTTGAAGCAACAACAACAAAGTACCTTAAATTTCATAACATTTATACAATCTATTATTTGCCATGATTATTGAGTGTATTGTAGAATAATATTCAACACTAAAGGAATAATATTTGTGACATATTGTCACCTTTATTAAACGATATCCCTATTTCACACTTTGGGAAAACTTTCTAAGTATCTGTGGACAGGGAATGCTGGATTTAGACAGCTATTTCTTGAAGGGAATTGTGAATAATTTTGTATTTGTGTTTTTCTGATGATCTAAATTTCCTACTGTGCACAATTAGAGCTTTTATAATCAAATATGCAAAGCAACACACAGTAAAAATAGATCCTTAACAAGGAATTGGCCAGGCATTGGTGGTGCACGCCTTTAATCCCAGCACTGGAGAGACAGAGGCAGGTGGATCTCCGTGAGTTCGAGGCCAGCCTGGTCTACAGAATGAGTGCCAGGATAGGCTCCAAAACTACACAGGGAAACCCTGTCTCGAAAAACTAAAAAAGAAAAAAAAAAAAAAACAGGAATAACCATTCTATCCCTACAAACAATCTGTGTTTTTTAGACCTGAAATGAGTGTGTTGTTTTAGCAGCAGCCTTTTTTTTTTTTTTTTTTTTTTTTTTTTTTTTTTTTTTTTTTTTTTTTGCAGCCACTTGGTAGGGGTTGTGCTGTTTCCTCACTTGGCCTCTTGGTCTGATTACCATATTCACAGATTTTGTAATAAACTGTCCTTGCGGACTTAGGACATAATTGCCTACTCATCTCTGGTCAATTTAATCACGAGAAACCATGAGGTGAGCTTCTCACACAGGGAAGAAGCCAGGAATCACGCATGACTATGCTACCCTTGTCACTAGTTTGTTTTTACAAAGCAGGTTTTCACGTGTGCTTTTTATTATTAGATCATGTGACAAGCACAGGCCAGGCAGCACTGCCTCATTTTAAACAAAGAAGGGGATCCAGAAAAGGTGCAGATAATTGCAGTCCCAGGAAAAAGAGCTCAGTACTCCGTGGGAGGCACCACCCCCTTCCCACATTTCACCAAGACAGCCACTACCCAGCGGACCTTTCGGTGGGCTTGGGGTGGCCGAAGCGGCATTGCCTCCCAGAGGGTTCTCACATTAGTCTGATGCACCAGCCACCGTGATCTTGTCCCGTATTTGCTAGACTTGACAAGGTCTGTGTTGTTTATAAAGAACAGGAAGTCCAGTCACCACACACAGATGTCCGAAAAAGCCTGGCGAGGCGGAGTCCCGGTGGCTGTTTCATTTTGGTTCCACCCATCTGCTTGTCCGTTCACCTACTTAGCCACCCCCAAATCTATACATATCTTATCTTTGCCTTCCTAATTTTTGTAGAATTTTCTCTAACACGTTCTAGTAAAGCCCTTCACCCTGCTTCCCTCATCAGATATGCTGCAGTCTTGGGTGCTAGAGACCTCAGTTGATACTCGAGATCCCATAGTCATGGCTAATGGTGGCTTGTCACACTCTCACTCCCCACTGTGAGCGTCAGAATAGAGGGGACAGGGAGAAGACACAGACCTGACGATGAGGATAAGCCGTTTTGAAGACATAGCCTCACCCTCAAGTGCGATGCTGTCCCTCTGCTCTCAATACCCTGACTCTGACCACTGACCTTCAGCCCAAATCTCTCTCCTAGCACCCCAACCACTATCTATACTACCTGTGCTCCTGACTCAAGCTCCAGTCTGCTTTAGGATGCACAGAACCATCCGTGTACAGCAAGCTACAGACTACCTCCCAGTTCAGAATCCTGCCGTGACACTCATAGCCTGCCCCCTAAACCTACAGCCCGGCCCTCACTTCTCTGACCTCTTCCCCTCTAGTTCTCAGCACTGGTTCTGTTCCTGCTACCCGGAACCCCTGGTGCTTCCTACCCAGGTCACACATGCTCCTCTAGTCTGTGTGTGGCCGCTCCCTCGCCCAGGAGGCTCTTGTCCCAGAGATGCCCCTAGAAACCCTCTCTCCCTAGCATTGCCACCACCTGTGTGAAGTCAGTCTGCACTTGTCCTCTTTCCCCTGCTTTAATCACTGATCTACTTTAATCACGTGTCTACAATGGTTAAAGGGTGTGAGAGTGTTTACGCATGAATGTATTAGGCGTTAAACACAATAGCTGTTCAATACCTATTTATTGGCCAGCAACAGCAACAAGCCCCCAAATCAGTTCCCCTGAGATACCAAGATGGGTTGCCATCTCAGTGTCACCATTATAGTGTGGGACTGGACTTGGGGTGCGCTAGGAACCCTGCTGTGCTAGTGGGGACATTTCTGCTGCCTTCACACTCCTGAGTGTGACACACAGAGAAAATCTATGGCAAGGCAACAGCACCACCCAGGTGGAGGTATCTGGCCCCACTGAGGAGGCCTATAGGAGTGAAAGCAGCCAGTGAGCCCCTGCCCAGCTCCTCTGGGCCTGAAGCAAGGACACACACCCAGCAGGTACCTGTGCCTTTGAGTCCTCTTCGTCCTTGTAATAGTAGAGGTGCTGAGCTCTGAGCACGAAGTACCGCTGCTGCCAGTTTTTCACGATGGACCTCTGTTTCTTCAGCCAGCCCATCTTAATTGGCCTTTCCAGGGGGTTGGGGGTGGTTGGTGGGTGAAAAGCCGCCATCTGCTCCCCAGTCATCACACTCCTTGACCGAGCTATAGAGAAGAACAGACAGGCAGTCTGACTGAGGGACTTGAAGCAGGGAGTGGGGTGGGGGGCGGGGGGCTGAGAGGAAGCCCTGTTGTCCCCCCACACACACCCCAGAGAGGAGCTGGGCCCTACCCCTAAAAAGAGCCCAAACCAACCAGTGCCTGCAGTCCAGCTGCCTCCGGCCCTGCGAGCTGCAAAGCGGAGATTGGCTGGGGCCTCTGAAGAGGAAGTGGCCACAGCATCTGACAGAAGGTGCTTCCTTTTCCTGCGTGGGAGTAGTGTCTGACAGAGGACAAAATAATGCCCTGCTCTGTGTCCACACGGCTGCACAGACCACCAGAAGCTGCCTGCTTTTCCTCCATGGACCCTCTGAGGAGCCAGCCTGTAGCTTGGACCCCACAGCCCCTCACAGTCTCTCCAACAGACTGTATCCCCACGCCAGCACCCAAGGACTTGGCATCTCCTCAAGTTTCTGGCCAAGTGTCATCATGTGCCCTCTGGTCATCTGCCCACTGTGTTTACATCACTTTGCTGGGCCGGGGGCTTTGGTTGATACCTTGGTCTTAAGCTTCTGGTCAGAATGTCACCACTAACAGAAGCAGAAGTGGGACATGAAGCCAGACCCCTCCACCCACTGCAGGCTACCATTGGCTTTTGGCTTCCTACAGAGTTCTGCCTGTCATTTGATCGGGTCTTCATCTGTGCCTCCATGGTGACTCCCACCCAGAACAACTATCTCCTTCCTTCCTTCCTGTACCACCAAAGTGACCCACCCACCCTGCGGGCTTCCAGCCAACCCTTTCTTCTAACACCTGCCTCTTTTCTTCTCTAGCCAACCCGCAGTGACCTTACAGTCAGCCTCTGCTCCTTGGAGCCTGTCCTTATGCTGCTGTTCTAGACTTGCCCACACCCGTGTCTGTGCTGGGCACTACTGCTGAAGCACGTCTCTAGCTCATTTCCCCTTTAGTTAGCATTGAGACATCAACAGTATGGCCGAGTTATCAAGTCTATTCTCATCATTTTTCCTTACCTGACTAGAGAACTGTCCTTTCCTAGTTTTTAGCTGAGATTTCTCCAAGCCCCGGTGTCTGTACTAGCTAAACTGGGTTGTTGATAGTCCTTTGGATGTGGAATTGTGAAAATTAAACAAACAACACCCAGAAACCCTTTAGCATGCCTTTAGTTAAGTATATGTCACTCTTATTTTTTGTCAATGGTGACTACATCTAACTATACGGACGGAGAATATCTTTAAGAGCATCCTCGGCTTCTCTCTCACTTCAGGCTCAGCCCTCCTGATTTCACCCATTCCTGTCTTTAGTGCATTTAACTGCTGGCTTCTCCCTGTTGCATTTGATTCCTGCTCACCTATCTCCCCTGGTCCCATGGCTCTCGGCCTTTATTCACATTCTCAGCATCCTTCTAAACACCAGAACTTTACACAGAACGGCAGTCTTTGCTCCGCTGACTGTATCACCTGAATAAAGCAGAGTGCTACAGTGCAGAGTGCACAGGACTCTGCCCCCTTCAACCCTGCGATCACTCTGAGCTCCTAGAAGACACTTGCGCTACAGCTTCATCCCTTTACTCCCACTAGGGAACTGGAGGAGTTGCAACACATGTTTGATTGAGCCTTCCACTGGAAAGTCATCAACACAGGAGAGCATACAGTCAGTGGCTGTGGAAGATAACTTTTCAGCTCGATGCCCATTTGGTTTGTAAAGAGATTGCTTTGTATCAGTGTGTCTTGACACCCTAACAACAACAAAAAACTTTCCTTCCAATCTTTCTTCCCAGCTATCTGCTCATTCCCAGAGTCTTTCTCTGGAGCTGATCAAAAGAACCACCTGGGTGGTACAGATGATGAACAGGTTCTGGTCATGGAGTAATGAGAAGGAGTGGACCTGGGTGAAAGACTGGAGACTCTGTGCAGCATTGTGTCTATCTATGTAGGAGTGTATCTTGAAAAGACTCATCTATACCAGGAAGAAGGCACACATGGACCAAAGTGAAAGTCATTCACACACAAACGTTTTGAAGAGGATGGAAGAGGGCAGCGATGGGCATTCTCTCCTGCTGTAATGGCCTCAGTGTAAGGCCGTTCCAGTGCAACTCGTGGCTGCCCATCTAAAGTAACATCAGATATGGAAGAGGATCCCTTTCTTGCAGCAGAGTAATGAGGAGCCTCCATAGGACCAAATGGAACCAACATGGAAAGAGAAAAAATCAGGCAAAGGCCATACGGTGTCTGTGAGGACTTAGCTCTCTTGAGCCACTCCCAGAACCCCACAGACCTTATTAGGATCACTTCTAGAGGCAAAAGACGTGGAAGATCTCAGAAGCATCCAGAAATGAGACAGGAATCAGGAGAACCCAAAAAGGTGAAGGTGCTGTAGATTGGAGGGTTTGATTAACATGAAACCCAGTGCTAGTGCATTCTTGTATACTTAGTTCTGGAGGAATTTCATGATTCTTTAGGGTGAAAAACAATAACCAAGCCCCAAATGATCACCCTTAAAAACATCTGTGCCCTGAAGAATGGCCTAGGAAAGGCAGGGAGGATGTGTGACAAGCCGGAAGTCAATCCCAGTACTGGGAGACAGTGACAGCTTGGGGCATGGTGAGCCAGCAACTGAGCAGAGGAGCTCCCTGCCCTGTCTTAGCCCCCAGTCCTGGTCATCAGGCAGGCCTCTTATGGATGGTACCAGTATGAGGAAGCAGCCTGGTGGGCCTTGGCTCTGACTAAAATTCTTCATTACTTCTTTGAACAGCCCCTCTTTGGAGGTGATCTGCTATTGTCAATGGTTAATTCCTTGTAGTGAACATGGCCATGGTGACAAGCTTTGCTGTTAGCTGGTCTTCACACCCATGGCAAGTGTGCCCCTCAGGGAGGAGGTATGAACGAGGTAGGCATGGGCTTCAGAGCAGGCTCCAGGGGACAAGGGAAGGAGAGTGAGAACACAGATACTCGGTGTTTGTAGAATTCCCTGAAAGAGCAGGGTGACAGTTTCAATGAGGCCACCCTCATTCTAGTAGAGAGAAGAAGACCAAGTCCCCAGCTTGCACTGTGCTAGACGATACAGCAATCAGTGTAAGTGGCTGCAGGCAGTTAAATGCATTAATAAATAGGATTAAGTAAAAATACATTTTCATCAGCCATATTTCAAGTACACAGTAGCCAATGGACTAGTAGGCCCAGAGAAGTGACCTTAGGTGTAAAGTGAGGCTACAACTTTCTTCTGAAAGGGAAAAGGGACCCATTTCATGTTACTGAATGAGGCCGGGGGCATGGGAGGGACCATAAAAAAAATAAGTATGTTCTGCAATTTGATTGTCCATGCTGAATTTTCATCTGCAGTGAGAGATGAGATATAGAAGATGCACGGCGTACCCAGGGTTTTATTTCTGCACAGAAGTTAGCTTATTTTTGCCCCCAGTTGGAACAAGAGAAAATTAAAGAAGGAAGTATGAGCAGAGAAGTTGCCTCGGAAACACTGTCACTTCCTCTTCGTCTCCCATCTGCTGACCCACTGACCTGAAAAATAACCACAAACTTTCCTAGGGCCCACCTTCTAAGTATCTCTACTATGTGCTCTCCTGTCGCCCTGCTTTAGGGGTCAAGGCTCTGCTTTAGGGGCCTGTGGGTGTGGGGAGGAGGTTCACCAGGATGGAAAGCTGGGAGAAACAGTCGTTTTCTCACAGTGATCTTGCATCACCATGAAAACCGGTCTGAATGGACTAGAAAGGGGAGGAGAATTCCTTCCATGCCCCTCCATTCTGCTCTATTGAGTTGCAGACCCATCACCCGGCTGCTTACAGGCACCAGGGAAATTCTTAAGTTCACTCACTGGTAGTCAAACTTACCCCACCCCACTTCACACCATCTACCATTCCTGTCTTGTATTCACAAAATACCCCAGCCTGCCCACTTTCACTGGCCTTGATAACTGGCATTCTATGACTGTCTCTATGACTGACCTAATAGGCTACGGCTCCTGCAGTCAGTACAGACGAGATTGCTGATGCTGTGACCCTTCTTAGGCACAGACTATGTTTGTCTCCTGACCACAAATCTCCCAGGAGCCTCAACACCTCTCCTAGAGGATCAAATGTAAACACCCTGCCCATGAACCTGGGGTCTTTGTGGCTTTCTACACATTTTCTGTTCTTCCTACACATCCAAGGTCAGGGTAGTGTCATCATTGCATGAATTTCCTCTTAAGAAGTTCTTGCCCCTTTTGAGGGCCTTACCCTGCCTGGGGAGTGGAGGGGGGATGGCTAGGGGCAGGTGGGATGTTGGGGGGGGAGGGAGAGGGAGAAGGGATTGACATCTGAAGCAAGCTTGTTCCTAATTTGAACTAACAAAATAAAATAAAGAGTTGGTACATCAAATACAAAAAAAGAAAAGAAAAGAAAAGAAAAGAAAAAGAAGTTCTTGCTCACCCTTTGAGACTCACATCAGGCCATGCCTCCATGACCCAACAGCTAAACTTGGCAGTTTTTTAACCCTGCCCCCTCTTCACCAGGGGCACATACGTAGTGCAGCATTTGTTACCTCGCCTGGTAGTTTTCTTGCCCTGTCTCCCTCTCTGCTAGCAGTGTAAGAGGACAAGGATGCTGCTTCTGTGCTTGTCCTTGCCCATCCTGGATCCTGGATCCCAGTGGAGAACAGGCAGGAGGAGGGAGAGGGGTACACAGCTTCTGTAACAGTGGCCATGGCCGAGTCTCAGTCTACTCAATGGCATGTTTCTTGTGAGACTGTAAGTGTCAGGGGCACTCTGTGGGTGATTAACCCACAATGAGAATGGGCGTATCTCAGCTAGCTCCTACCTTTAAAACACAAGAATTGACCAGCACTTGAGAGGCAGATCTCTGTGACTTTGAGAAACCCAAACAAACAAACAAAATAACAAACCAAGAATTGAAAAGAGGCTAGAGTTGTGAACATGATTATTGTAAATACGTAGTTGATTTAATGTCAAATGAGACGACAGACTCAGACGAGTAAGGGATAAGAGAGGCAGAGAGGTGGAAGTAGAAGGCTACCAGGACACCGCACAGTATCCCGGATGTGACAGGTGGGTCTGGATTAGGATGATGCTAGTAGGAAAGGACACACTGAGATGCAACTGAAGAGTGGATGGACAGGCCAAGTACAGAATGAACAAGGAGGAGCCAGGAGTGTCTGTGAGGCTCAGGAAAGCTAGCCTTCCCTCTGCTCATACAGCCCACACTGTTGAGCCCTTGACAGGCAGCAGGTCAGTGTCAGATCCTAGACCATGTTCCTCCCTGCATCAAGAAGCCCTCAGAGCCTCAAGACCCATTTACAGGAGCAATCTGTGTGTGGGGTGGGGGTGGAGTTAGACAACAAGAATGCTTAGCTTCCAACCACCACAGAGTTCTGGGTTTTGGCAGTTAAGGGTCTGGGTCAAGAGAAGCTAGAAGGAAAAAGTTAACCAACATGAAAACCTCACATCAGAAAAATGAAGTGGTGGATCTTCACAAGTCAACAGGGCTGCACACAGCAGCAGCTGGCACAAAGGGGACCAGCCATCACTGGAGGCTATGGATACAATCTGTCATACGAGAGGAGAATGCACAGCTTCCCTCAGGTCACGCGTGAGTGCCACGCGGTAAGAGTGCCACGCAGTGAGAGTGTTACATGGTGAGAGAGACATATAGCCTAGAAGAGGCTGCGCTGACATCCCTTGATTGTCATCAAGGGAATTCATATTTGTAACAAACAATGGCAAATCTTCCTATTTGTGGGACATCTAGGTATGTTCACTGCCCCAGTACAAGGACTGATGCTTACTCCAGTAATAATGAACTGCCAGTTACTTAACACGTACCACGTCCTCCCAAGCACCTGCTCTGGCGCAGTCCTCCATAGTCTCCATAATTGCCATTCCCACACCCGCTCTTCCTTAGGCAGTACCTAAACACGACCTCCATTTTCAAGACAAGGGTCTGAAGATCAGAGAGCTGAAGTAATTACCTCTGGCTTCTGGAAACCTGATTTTAAAGCCAACTAACCATGCTCAGGCAACAAGACCAGAAAGGAGTGGCATCCTGTGGTGAAGAAAACTGCCCACATTACAAATCAAAGTAAGAAAGTGTGCTGAGGGCCGGGCATTGGTGACGCACACCTTTAATCCCAGCACTCGAGAGACAGAGGCAGGCAGATCTCTGTGAGTTCGAGGCCAGCTTGGTCTCCAGAGCAAGTGCCAGGATAGGCTCCAAAGCTACACAGAGAAACCCTGTCTTGAAAAACCAAAAAAAAAAAAAAAAAAAAAAAAAAAAAAGAAAGTGTGCTGAGGACAGAGACAACCATGACTGGGCAGGAGCAAAGCATGAGGACCAACCACAGGAAGCTCCTGGTCTTGGTTAGTCTCTGCTACTTAACAGAACACTGGGAGCTGAGTAATTTCCTTCCAATTCTGAAGGCCACACATGGCGCCAGCCTTTGAGCTACAATGTCCCATGGTGAGAGGGCTAGAGGAAGGAACAGGCGTGGAAGAGCTGGTTGGAGTCCTTCTGCAACAGCCTATTCCCCAGATAATGGCATCTCTCCATTCAGAAGGAGAGTCTATGTGACATAATCACTTCTTGTGAGGCTCCACCTTTAAACACTGCTGCACTGTAGACTAAATTCCCAATATGTGAACTTTGGGTGACAGACTCAAGCCAAGGACACCCCCTGGCCCCCACCCAAGCTGCCTCAAGCATTGCATATAAACAGTTTCTGCTTCTGCCCAGTGTGTCATATGTGACACTCAACGGGCCTTGAAAAAACACAGAGAAATGGCACTGAAACCTCAAAGCCACCCAGGCTTTGTTGACATCAACAGGAAGATGGACATATTAGGCAATCCCGCTGGTCTCACCAGCTCACTGCCCAAGCTCATGGGAAAAGCCTTATGCTAATTGAAGCCTCGTGTGGGTGTGCAGTGGGAAGGAGAGTGCTGAGATAGCCCAGCTCCACCCCAGGCCATGAACGCCCAGAATTCTTCCTTGAATGCTTGCTTTTGCTGTCCGGTTCTGGAGGGCATTTCGCTTTCTACCTGTGATGATGTCTTTCATGTTAGTTGGGTGACCATGACAACTGCAAAGAGCAGAGCCCTCCTTGGAAAGGATTATGGTAGAGACAACGATGATCTCTGACAGAAAAGGCAGGGATATTGCCTCAGGAGTAACAAGAGGGGTACTGACAGAGAGAAGATGTGAGTGTGTGTGTGTGTGTGTGTGTGTGTGAGAGAGAGAGAGAGAGAGAGAGAGAGAGAGAGGGAGAGAGAGAGAGTGTGTGTGAGTGTGTGTGTGTGTGAGAGTGTGTGTGTGAGAGTGTGTGTGTGTGTGTGTGTGTGTGTGTGTGTGTGTGTGTGTGTGAGTGTGTGTGTGTGTATACCCAAGCTAGGAACCAGTGTCAGCCTCAAAAGTTTTCCTGCCTTCAGGACAATTCTCCTAGTCTAGGGTATCTTTCAGGACATCCTTGTGGTGCCTACATTTTGGGGCTTTTGTGTTTCTTAAGACTGTAGAGTGCCATTACTTCTCCTGGTGTCTGTGTGCCTCCATTAGTTGCTACAGCTCTCTCTCTCTCTCTCTCTCTCTCTCTCTCTCTCTCTCTCTCTCTCTCTTTCTGTATCTCTCTCTGCATAACAGGAAACCAAGTGTAATAACAAGAAGCCTTGCAGAGTCATGAGCACTTCCTACTGAGCACTGCCTCTTCCTCTGTGCAGACACAAGGGGAGATTTGGTAATGGGTGACAAGTGAACCCTCGAAGACAAGGCAGCTATGGCTCTGGCTGTCTAGAAGTTTCCTGCTTCCCTGGGTGTGGATGTGAGGAAGAATGCTGCACATCTGTGGGACTGCGGGATAAGTAGAACCATGAGCTACCCAGTGACAAGAGTTAAGAGTTATCCCCTTCCCCCAGCACCACAACCAGCCATTTTAGGTAAGGGGTTTTTTTGTTTTGTTTTGTTTTGTTTTTTTACTTTATTATCCACTAACATTCATAAATAAATAGTGTGTTAGGGTGCTTGAAGTCTCTGCACTTTTTACATAGGAGGGCCCAATCTTTCCACAGGCAGAGTCTTTCCAGGAAAACAATATTCCAGACCTATCAAGACCTGAGTCTTGGGGGCCACAGGCATTTGCCCTTCCTCAGACATTGCTCTAGTTGGCTCCTGGGGCTACCACTGGACTTGGGGAAGAATAATTTCTACCTTGAACCCTCCCCAGTGCGTGAACAACCCTTGGTTTGATGGCCAATGACACAGCCTGATGAGAGGATCCCATACCTCATTAGAAATTAAACTAACTTATGTATGACCAGAAGGCTGATGGCCTAAGATATTGATTAGCGTTGTTATGCATGGTCAAAACAATGTGGTTAGGAAATAAAATATCCATTTGTTTAAAGATGTTTACTTTAGCATTAAGCAAATGCTTATATTGTGTGTGGAACTTGCTTTAAAACACCTCAGCAAAGACGAAACAAAGTGATAGATTCAAAGGTGACAACCTCAATAAACACTGAATTTCAGAGATGGTATATACAGGAGTGTATGGGGGGCACACTCTGCTCTCCTCCTCCCACAGCAATCAGCCATATTGCTGTGAGCTTCATCGTGGCTATTTCTCCAAGTCAGCATTTCCAGGCCTGATCGTTACTACTCATCCTTGAATCAGCAAGGCTACCCAGACGTCACATTAAACAGGTCACTTTTCCTTCACATGGATCTGCCCACCAACAGCTCTGTCGGATAATGAACCAGAGCACTGAGCTGCTGGAGCTGCTGGTAATGAGTGGGAGCACTGAGGGGCTGGAGCTTCTGTAATGAGTGGGAGCACTGAGCTGCTGGAGCTTCTGTAATGAGTGGGAGCACTGAGCTGCTGGAGCTTCTGTAATGAGTGGGAGCACTGAGCTACTGGAGCTTCTGTAATGAGTGGGAGCACTGAGCTGCTGGGGCTGCTGGTATGAAGAGCACCTCCTGCACAGTCACTATGCTCAAGCACAGATGGCCCAAGGGGGAAATCAAGAAGGGACAACATCCCTAGTGCTGGCATTGAAGTCTCTGACCTCCAAGGACAGCTCTCCTTTGCAAACTGCCATTGAAATGCCCAAGGCTGTCTCAGCAGCAATCAAAAGAAAATCTGGAAAGAGTGAAACAAAATCTGAAGTTGCAGGTGGGAAGAAAGGGAGAAAGAGGGAGAAAGGAGGGGGAAAGGAGAGAGAGAGAGAGAGAGAGAGAGAGAGAGAGAGAGAGAGAGGAAGGGAGGGAGGGAGGGAAGCTACTGCACACAAAATACAATGGAAACAGGGAAGAACAAAAATAGTCCTACGAGTAAGGAAGAGTGATTCCCACGCAGTTTCTAGAGTTAAATACTTTAATAAAGTCCACCAAGTTAGACAGCTTTGCCTATTTTGTCATTTGTCTGTGCCAAATGTGTAAAATATCCTATGAATGCAGGGATGCTTAAATAACTGGTTTATTTCATCAAAGGTAAGACAACTTTCAAAGAGCTCAGTGTTCTCAAAAGACTGAACTTGTCTGGGATATAGTCAACAGCAGCCTGACTGAGAGTCAAAATCAAGGATGGAAGACTCTGTTCTTGGGTGTTGCAGAACATGTGTCCTGGTGTGTTGGGGCACTCCTACAGTCACAGCATTTTAATTGTATTTTTCCTTCCTTCTGTCATATTAATTGACATTTTAAGGCTGAGTCATCCTGGAGTTACAGTAATGAATTCGATCGTGGTGACAATGCATGGCCTTTGATATTGTGGGGTGCAGTGTGATTGTGCTTTGCTGGGAACTTTTACAACAATACTAGAAAAGATAATAGTTTGTTGTTTTCTTGTAGTATTTTTGGCTGGCTTTGACTTCAGAGTGATGCTAGCTTGTAAACCAATCTGGGAAGTTTTCCTTTCTCTTAAATATTTTGGAAAAGAGAACAGTTAGTGTCAGTCATTTTTAAAATTTGGATGGAGGGACTGGAAAATGCCTCAGTGGTTAAAAGCACTGGCTACTCTTCCCAGCAGCCACCTGGTGGCTCACAACTATGTATTACTCCAGTTCCAGTGGATTTGATGTCCTCTTCTGACTTCCAAGGTTACCAGGTGCACAGACATGTATGCAGGCAAAATAAATGTATTTATTTTCACATAAAATATAAAATAAAATAAATTCTAAAACATAAAGATTTGATGAGGTCTCTGGTGAATTACCAAGTCTTTGCTTTTTCGGGATTGTGATCACTGATTCAGTCTCAATCATAATAGGAGGTTTATTCCAATTCCTTAGTTCTTCCTGGTTGACTCTTGGTAGTGTGGCATATCTGGGGTTTTCTTCCATTGGTTCTAGTTATCAAGTTGCTGGTATGTAACTGTCCAATGTACTAACTTATATTATTTCTGTGTCTGTGGAATAGGTAACAATGTCTCCAATTCCATTTTTTTTTATTTCAGTAACTTAAGTATTTTCTACAGCCCCTGCTACAGGTCCAGTGCATTTTGGTTGCTGGGAGTGTAGTTTTCCTTTCTTTCTTTCAGTTAGCATTTGCAGGGAAGGTATCCTAAAGTTTTCACTTTTAGTCTACTATGTTTTTGTATACACAGTGAACATCTTGTAGACAGCATATAGTTGGGTCATGTTTTCTTCTCCATTCAGAAAAATCTCTATTTTGTCATTTAAATTCAGAGTAATCATTGATGATTATGGGCTTAATTATGTACATTTGCTATTCATTCTTCACATTGCTTATAGCATTTGGTTCCTCATTTTCTGTATTACTATCTAATTAAATTCTTACAGCAAAAGATTTAAATTTCTCATATTCTCTTGCATGTGTTATTTAGCAATTTTATGTTGATTACAATTGGAATTGCATTTAATGGCCCAAACTGTCACACTGAGTGGAGCTTAAGAAAAAGATCTCAAAAGCTCACCCCCTCAGTGACACACTTCCTCCAACAAGATGGCACCTCACTTTGGGGGTCATTTTCTTTCAAATCACCACAAGGGGTCAGGTCTTTATTTCTACCATGTAGGTAGAAGGATTGAACTCTAGTCATCCGGTAGAAGGCACCTTTATCTGAGTTGAATGAGCATCACTGAAGGGTAATTTTGCTGAATACTTACATTTTTGGTCAACAGAAGTCTAGAGGACTTCTTCTAAAAGGTTGGATATATCAGATCACTGCTTCTTGGTTTGTAAAACTTCTGATGAGGAATTTCTCACAGTCTTATTGAGAATCCTTTGTAGGTTATCAGTCACTTCTCCCATCTGCTTTTAAATTTCTCTCTATCATTCTTTTCTGAAAATTTGGCTGTAATGCCTCTTTCAGGGCTCCAAGTTCCTCACACTTGTAATTAACTCAGCTTCTTGGATCTTTCTATTCATGTCTTTCATCAAGTGTGGGAAGTTTTTGGTTATTATTTCTTCAGACATCCCCTCTTCCCCTTTCTCTCTTCCCCTGGGACTTTCATGATGAGTAGTTGCTCTGTTGCCTCATGTCCTACAGATCCCTTAGGTTCTGAGTACTTTTCTTTCATCTGGTCCATGTTGCTCAAACTTGCTATTTTCCACTGCCCACCCTTGAGTTTGTAGATGCTGTTTTCTTCCTCCTCGTGTCTGGTTTTGAAACCCTCTAGTAGGATTTTCATTTCATTTATAATCATTTTCAGCTTCAGCATTTCTTTTAATTTTCTTTTACACTTTCTATCTCATTTCACAGACAATTCCTGCTGATCTATTTTTCCCCTTTAAATGAAACATACTTTCATGTTTCTTTTATATAATTTGTGATTTCTTTTCCGGTAAAAATAAAGATGGGAGGGAGACAGGGAGGGAGGAAAGAAATCAATGAAGGGAGAGAGAAAAGGGAAGGGAGAGAGGAGGAAGAAATAGAGAGAGAAGGAAGGAAGGAAAGAAGGAAGGAAGGAAGGAAGGAAGGAAGGAAGGAAGGAAACAATAACGTGACTGTGGAAATTAGATTGTCCCCCTCTCCAGGGTTTTCCGTCTGTACATTTATGATCCCTACATCTAGTGACTTAATCTCTTTGTCTACCCTGGATCCAGCAAGCTGCTCAGGGAATGCATTCAGAGTTGCTGGCACAGGCTGGTAATGAGACACGGGTGACTACTTATGTAAACACAAGTCAGCACCCAAACCTCCTGGAAAACTGAAGCCTCCATGAGACTCGGAGTTCCAAAACAATAGCACTAGGTGGATTCTGCAAGGTTGATGCCACAGCAAGAATACAGATTTCTAGTGCTTCCATCATTGTCCCAAAATCCTTCTTGGGCTATGTTTTAGGGAATAGTTTCATTTAACTAAATCTAGCCAAGAAATAGAGATTTTTCAAAAATAAAATAGTTTAGGTATAATTTATAACAAACTAACTTGGAATATATTTTTAAAAACAGCAAATGTTTCATTTTTATTTACTATTATTGGGCGTCTGGCTTCTGTGTTTGTGCACATACATAAGTGTGAGCATGTGTGCGCAGGTCACGGTGCATATGCATATAACTGGAGGGCAGAGGACAACCGCTCTCTCCTTCCACTGTGGATTCTGGGTGGGGACCAAACTCAAGCCATCAGGCTTACGTGGTAAGTGCTTGTACTAAGGAGCCATCTTGATGGCTCCAGTAAATAAACATGAATTGAAAATAAAATGAAGGAAAAAGCAACTGTTTCGTGTGCTTCTGAATGAATCAATCTTTTCTTCCTTTGACATCTTAGCTCAGCCAGCATCCTCTCTGCTTCTATTCCTTAGCATTCCCTTCTCACACCAGCTGTGAAAGGGACTGACTTAAAATCAGATCCAAGGGAAGTAAGAGGGAGTTGCACTTAGATTCAGGAAAAGCCTCCAAGGGTAGCTGCACCTTTATTCCCACAACACAAATACAAACAGGCAGTGCACTGCCTTCGGTGGGAAATGCCAGTGGATATGTGACTGAGTTCCGTCATTTGAGTAGAAGCATTTGAGGCATGAGCTTCCAGAGGATGCAGGGCGCTATACAGAGTGTTCTGCCACAAAATTTGCATCAGTTATCCCAATCTTCCATCAAGTTCATCTGAGTGATAAAGATAGTTTGGAAAATGCTGCCTTTATGATCTTTGGGAGGCCTGGGAAAGGAGGGCTTTGCGTTCAGACACAGGAAACCCATATTTGTTGTGTCTAATTGTGGTGTGTTCTTGTGGGCAGTACTAGGGAAGAAAACATGGAAAAACTGTTTATAAGCCACCGCAGGAAGGACTCAGAGTCCCTCATATTTATGGAATGTATTTGTTACTCCCGGAGTATCCTAGGCTGAGATGATCAAGACCAACGCCCAACATCAAAACCATAGTCCACATAGGAAGAAGTTGACATTATATTCCACCAGAATCAACACTCTTCATTCTTTGATAAGCACTGAGATTGAAAAGCAGGTAACAGAGTGGGAGGAAGCACCTCCAGTCACACAGCTGACTAAAGACTTGAATCTAGAATATGTACTTTGCAGACTCTTGACTGCTGATGATATTACACTTACTTCCTGTTCTGCTGCCTTCTTAGAGCACAATCAATAAAATATTCTTCAAAAAAAAGCAGGGGAGGAAGAAGAGAAGGGAGTAGGAAGGGGAGAGGAGAGAGAGGAGGGGGAGAACGGGGAGGGAGGAGTTCTCAAAACTCATCACTGAGAAAACAGGCCAATTTTAAAAAGTGTCACTATTTGAGGTGATACTTTGTCAGATGAAAAGCTGCTATATGTCTTTGTCATTAGGAGAATGTAAAATAAAACCACAGCGGGATGGCAACATAGGATGGATACGGTAACGTTTAAAGACAGACTGGCAAGCAAGGAGCAGCAGGCACTCTCCTTAGGAGACTGGTCAGACAGGACCTGACCCTGCCACTTTGGCAAACAGCTCACAAGTGTCTTATGGAGTTAAACTCAGAATCATCAGTCGTCGCCCTCGCCAACGTTTACCTAAGAAATGAAGCATCATGCTCACAGAAAGTCTCCAGGTGGGTATTTATAGTACTTTATGCATTAATCTCTGTCAGTCAGGAACAACCCCAGTGTCTCTCTTCTAGGCCTGAGGGTATAGAGAGTGATTTTTTTTCTGCCACCTTTTATAAGGAGCAAATATGTGACCGCAAGAGCCGTACACGCCCTCCCCGTCAACTGTGAGAAAGAGAAAAACAACAACAAATGAAAAATGAAATCTATATTACCATAGTGTCTTAACTAAAGAAGAGGCCGCTGGCCACCTGCACAGGCTAGAGAGTAAGTCTATCAACAACAGTCACATCACTCTGGGCTTTGCTGCCACCTGGTGGCCCCCCTGTCAGCATCAGTTCATCATGGCCACCAGCAGTGGCTTTGCAGAAACCTGCACTGGAGCAGCAAAAGCAGCCCTAGGAGCTTCGAACAGTTGTCACTTGCATTGGTCCAGCCCATGTGGTTTGGGCTTAGAAAACAAGACCAAGCTAGCCAACCTGTGTCGTGCTTTCCTGCCAGCCTGGTCGTTTCTTCTGCATCCCTTTACGTACAACATCCAGAAAACATCCTAGATGAGAGGTAGGAGCCACTTGTCTATCTTGTAATATCTGGACCAACTGTCACAAGAGTTCTTAAAGGGAAGGACTTTCTTTGCACGTAGTAACGTATGGCAGTGTTTTTAGCCTATGTGAGGTTACAGACCTCATTGGGAGTATGCGTGTTCACATGCATTTGTTATACAACCTCTGGGGGGCGCCATTAGCTGAAACCAGCCCATGGGCACAAAGGGAAAAATCTTGATTGTTGGCTTTGATATCAATGTTATATAGTGATCATCTAAGCTACTCTGACATCATTTGGAACTTGAGGGGAAGCTAGCAGGTCCTATGTAAGAAAAGGAAGGGAAAACTGTTGCCCACTAGGGGGCAGTACTTGCCTTCTTAGGCAGTACTGAATGCCAGTGTGGCTCTTAGCTGTGTTTATTCACACTGACTACCCTCTGCCTTTCCGTTTTGCCCTGAGTGCCACTTTCCAGCTTTATACACTGGAGGTCCCTGGTCCCTCCCACCCTGTTCATCTCCATCCAGTGTCCTTGACCCTGAAGCTTGTGTTAGGAGTGAGAAAACCAGACAAACTCAGAAAAAAAAAAAAAAAAAAAAAAAAAAAAAAAAAGCTAGCGGCCCTGACCACCCA
Organism: Cricetulus griseus; assembly: GCF_003668045.3. Classification (NCBI taxonomy): domain Eukaryota; kingdom Metazoa; phylum Chordata; class Mammalia; order Rodentia; family Cricetidae; genus Cricetulus; species Cricetulus griseus. The sequence goes on along the minus strand of NC_048601.1, from coordinate 55,802,687 downwards.
GTGTCTGAGCAAACCCTCTGGCATCTCTGGAAAACTGAGGACAAACATGTCTTAATCCCCATGGTCATGGTGCAGCCCCCTCCCAGTACAAGTGAGAAACAACAAAAGAGTTGCAAATGAGACACATGGTCTGGAGTCTGCATTACAGTTCTTAGAGGCCCTATGACAGGTGACCCAAGTGCCAGGGAGGGAAAGGGGGTGCAGCCTCCTCCTTTCCCTGGACCTGTTGACACATGGCTCAGTCTCTATTATCCCTTCATACCCTTCCACACACAGAGAAAGAACCCATCACCTTTGGTTTTAACAGAACTCTGTTATTGTTACCTCATGAGCAGTGCATATCACTCAAACTTTATTCTAGAATACAAGCAACCCATTAGTGGAATATCCATTGATAGAAAAGAAGAGATTTCAAAAGTCAAAATCGCTACAATGAAGTAAGGTGATTTCAGTTCCTGCTCCAGGTCCCCCTCCAGTCAGCATAAACACTACGTGGTGCTGAGGCTGCCTGTGCCTCACCAACAGCAGCAAACCTCAAGCTTCGCTGCATGTTTGATCCCTTGAGCTGAGGAAAGTCTGAGTTTCCAGGTCTGGTGAGATGGCCCAGTAGATAAAAATGCTTACTGTAAGAGTCTGACCACCAGACTTCAGTCCCTAGACTAGAGAGATCTGACTCCTGAAAGCTCTGCGCTGGCTTGCCTCACATGGTGGCACAATTTACACACACACACACACACACACACACACACACACACACACAACACACACACACACACACAATTAATTTAAAAACCTAAAATCTCAAGTTTCTAGCTCCTACCCAGGGTCACTTCGTTTGGCACCTCTGGTGTGGAAATTTACCAGAGACTCCCAGTGCAGCCCAATTTGCAAAGCAGCTAACCAGGGGGGTGTTCATCCCTCAAGCCTAAAGCTGTCACTGCTGTTTGATTTGCTGGTGCCTGGGGTGATTGCACTGAACCATGAAAGTGTTAATACATAACAGGCTCTCACAGGGGAGGGGATTGGGTAAACACTATAGACTAGAGGTGGCCAGGAGGCTAGCAGTGTGGTCCACCTGTCATAAGGTTGAGAGAAGGGAGCAGAGAAAGACACAAGTAGGACTCAGAATTCATAAGAGCCATAGTGCACTAACTGGACTAGGAAGAGACCGTAAGGTCAAGAGCAGGCTCAAAGACGACCTGGCTTCCAGAAGAACATGGAAGAATATCAGGAGGATTTGCTATAAAATGAAAACACAGAGCCCCTTGTTTGGAAATGATGGGCGGCTACAAGACAGTGCAAGAGAATATGAGACCCTTCGTGGGTCCCACACTGCGAAGCTGGCACTGTGCGAAGCGATCTTCGTTACTAATGGGACAAGAAGGAGACCTCCACAGAGGCAGTACCTGGAACAACCAAGGATGGAAGATGTCCTGACAGGCTGATGTTTGAATGCGCAGTCCCAAGATATGCTGCCATTTGGAAGGCTGTGGAGCCTTTAGTAAGTAGGGCTTGATGAGCACAAAGAAGTCCCAAGAGGCAGGCCTTTGAAAGCTATGCTGGAACTGAAGCTTAGCTGCTAGGAAATTTCGAGACATCTTGCTTGGCTCACCAGCAGTATCCACAGCAGCGATGGTGGAACCACAGGAAGACACCTTCCCTTAACTGAGCTTATCTAGCTAGTTTAATCAGTACAAGTAAATCTGAGCTGCAAGGGAGTCCCCGGTTAGTTTCCCAGCCTCTCCACAAGAAGGTGGAATGAAGTCCTAGTGTAGTATCTAGAGTAGCAGCCATGCTATCCATAATGGACAGGCAATGAAATTATTTTAGATATGTAGTTGATAGACTCCACCTGGATACTGGTCTTTTCAAGCTGAAATTTGCAGGGTTTTAAGTGGGGTCCTCAAAAAAAAATAGAAAAACCACACAGAGACACCTCCCTCTGCCCACATCACAGCCTTCCCTTTCCCTCTTCCTTCCCTCTTGGTCTGCTTTTTCACCCCTCCACATACTGAGTTTCTCTCCCTGCTCTGCTCACTGCCCCCCATCTTCCTCTCCCTGGCTCGCCCTTGCTCCCCCTCTCAGCTGCTCACTTATACTAACTAGCCCTAACTATTGCAGTACTGCTCTACAGCATCCGTGTTTGTAGTTCCCAGGAGTCACTTTTCTCATCCTCAGTAGTGAGTGTGGACTGATTTTTCTCTGAGGAAAACTAAGCTACATTGTTCATCTTACCCCTAGCCTTCAGTTTAAAATTGTTCTTCAGTTCCTGAGTTGGCTGCATCCTAGATAGTAAAGAAGAAAATCAATGCCCAGTTACAGATGAGCAGGGGAGGGAAGGCAGGTGAAAAGAACACCCATGGACCCAACCCCGGGGTCTCAAGTGGAGGAATTCTTGCTCACACTCTGTTCTGATGATGGAGCAGGAAGTATTCCTTGCAATCTTAGCCAGCCGTGGAGACACTAGGACTGCAAATATCTACAGGCTCGGTCACCACCCCCTCGAAGTGTCCAAATTATCTCCCAAAACTACAAGTCTGCCTCTTTCTCTAAAAATGTCAGAGAAAGCTCTACATCAAGCCACTGTTCTGTTTCCAATAAGAACAGCAATTCAAGATAACAAAAAATAAATGTGCTTTGGTCTCATTTTATTTTAATGTCCCATGAGGAAAGAAGTCAGAAAAAGCCTAGCTATCCCACAGCATTTTCCGTGGAAGCCACCATGGGATGGGGTATCCTGATTCCTGGGGGATCTGAGAGTAAATGAAATAGACAAAGCCCTGACTTTGGGGAACTTACAGTGCAGTTGTGCAAACAAGTGAGATGATTTCAGACTCGAAGTCACATTGTGAGGAAGACACTGAGATAGTGGCATGCTGAGACGCTGGAGCTCATCAGACAGTGTGCAAAGGCTCTTTGTAAAGATGTGCTTTCACTAAAGCAGAACGAGTAGTGGAGAGGCCACAGTAAAATCTCAGAAAGGGCATTTCAAGGAGAACAGAGGCTCAACCTTGATATTACCCCCAAGCAGAACTCTTCCAGAACTGGAAGTCTGTGTCTGGGCACAGACAACAACACCAGAGCCCTCACTGCTGGATTGGTAGGGGCAAGCCTAGCCTACAGATGGAGACCCTGATTTTTAATTTAATTCTAAGTATTGAAGGAACAAATGGCATGATTTGATTCTTCTTAAGAACTGCTGAGTTATACCCGGTGTGGAAAATGTGGCATGGAACAAGAGTGGGAGGAGGGAGACTGAAGAGAGTGGGAGGAGGGAGATGACTGAAGAGAGTAGGAGGGGGGAGAAGGAAGAGAGTAGGAGGAGAGAGACTAGAGAGAGTGGGAGGAGGGAGACTGAAGAGAGTGGGAGGAGGGAGATGACTGAAGAGAGTAGGAGGGGGGAGAAGGAAGAGAGTAGGAGGAGAGAGACTAGAGAGTGGAAGGAGGGAGATTGGTGAAAGTGGGAGGAGGGAGACTGAAGAGAGTGGGAGGAGGGAGGCTGGAGAGGGTGGGAGGAGGGAGAATGATGAGCAAACTGCTGTGGCAGAAGAGGTGAGAAATGCTAGGGTTCCCAGTGTCAAGGACAATGGAGGGGGTCAGACCAGAGACACAGGTTGGTGAGCCCAGCCCTTCACCTGATGGATTCTGTGTGAGGTGGGAGAGAAGAAGAAGGAAGCTGACTCCAGGTGTTTGGCTACAGCACCTGTGTGATAGTAGAGCCTCAGACTAAACTTTTGTCACTAAAGCCAAGTAAAGTGGATGGGAAGAGAATTCAGAACCCTGTGGTAGCCAAGCTGGGGGAGAGAAGCGGCTGGGGCATCCGAGCAGAGGACTGAGCTGTGCAGAGTCCACAAGAGAGATGCAGCAAACGATAGAAGGCAGCCGGAGGCTAAAGCCACAGGGAGGACCGACGCCACCTAGCTAGTGGTGCTGGATGAGTAGCAAGCCTGATGCACTACATCCTGGTCAAGGCCAGCTTCACAGACACACAGCCTGTGAGGTCACGTGGGTCCTGCCCTGATGAAGGTCCTGCACTTGGCTTGATGCTCAGCTGCCATCTTGTAGCTCTTAATGGTTTCTGGACAAGAACCCCAACGTTTCCCCATGAATGACACAGCCAGTGCTGCTTGAAACACCTGAGTATTGAAAAGCCCATTTCAAGGTGAACATCTGGCGGCATCAGTGGAGTGAGATGAGGACAGAGGTATGGTGGCTAAGCAAAGGTATGGACTGGGAGTGACGGTGAGAGAACCTTCTAGTGGGGTGGCATGAGCCAATGTTTAATTAGGCTGCTTGAGAAGTGAACACTTCCATGGCTGACATTCAAGAGGCTGTGGATACAAGAATGTAAATGGAGGCCCCTGCATTAAAGCCCACGTCCCTCCTCTTCTGACCCCCGCTCCATTTCTCACGGTGAGGATCACACACATGCATGGACTCTTCGGCCCAGAAGTCCAAACTGCCAATGCTTCCCCATATTCTAAGAAACACAGAACAACACTGCAAGACCCATGAAAACCCGTCTTTGTTCCTGGGCATCTGTCAAGCACAGTCTTGTGGGACCCAGAGGTAGGCAGGGCACAGTCTAGGTGATGTTAAGGACAGCAGGTGAAATAAGTATTTTTTTTCCTTCAAATACCTTCTTGGACATTTTGACTCTTCCGCAAACAGCTGACTGACCCAGAGCCCTTACAAAATGTTTTGAGGAAGTGGGCTTGCCCTCTTCTGCACCTCTGCCCCGTAAGTCACAGTGTGTGGCTTCCTTCAGCCATGTCCCATCACACCAGTGGTAGTGCTGTCTCCAGGCAATACCTTTTCACCAGCACCAACCACGCTAAAACCGTGGCATTGGACTCCCTGGCCTCCGGTGCTGTGAGATGCAAATCTCAACAGTTTATCACTACTGGTCACAGATATTTTGCAACCGTAGCAAAGAGTTCAGTCAGGGTCTCAGCGGTTCTGTGAGTACCCACCTAGGGTGATGGTCATAAGCCTGAAGTAGAGCCAGATAGCCCAATGGTTAGATTTTCTCCAGGATGTTCAGAGTGGCAAGGGGTGACATCAGAGGGTGGGTAGAAGAGGTAAGCAGTGTACAGGATGTGGAGGTCACTGAGGTGAGGTCAGAGATGGCAGAGATGTCCCTGCTAGAGGAGGCTTTGCCTAATAGCCAAAGCTGCAGAGTGTCTCCCTTCAGACACCGATGAATGATGTCAGAAGTCAGGAGCGGCAAAGGGTTGATACTGTAATCCAACCCACGTGAATGTGTCTTCAAGGACTCTAATCTCAAATCCAATCCCAACCCCCTCTCTATGCTAGGAATAGCTTCCCAAATCAAGACCTTTTTCTTCCCATTCAAGAAATATTTTAATCTGGAAGCCTACTTCTAACTTGAGAAGACGGACAGTTATGTTTTCCATTCAATCATGCTGAGCATTTCAGGTCATAGAAGGGTGAAGCTTGAGGGAGCTTTATGCTGTTCGGAGAAATCCAAGGCTTTCTGTGGAAGTATACGGAAAACAGATGACGTGTCTCTGTAACAATGGACAGAACATTGTCTGTGGGCGCCCTCTACTGGCTGTAAATAAGAATGCATCAACACTAGGGCCTTAAAAACTAACTGTGCTGGCTCTTTAAATGTTGTAATGAATGACAATCACGCTTCCATGCTATGTCTGATGCTTTCTGGCGGGGTTGGACTCTTCCCTCGGATAAAAGATACTGTTGGAGTATTTTGAGCAAAATGAATTCTTTGGGAAATTTAGTATGCTCTGATCAAGCCCACCCTCCCCTCCTTTCCCGTACTCTCTCTTAACACCACTTTTACTTCCAGATTCATGTTTTGTTTTTTAAATCCATTGAGTCCACTTAGTGCTGCCAGAGTGTGCACGAGTGTCAGACTGTCCTATTGGCACATAGAGACATGAAGTAAACGGCTTTCCTTCCCTCAGCAGCCATCAGCCCCTCAGGCAGCGGTGGGACCTCATGAGTCCCACCCCAATCGAGGCTGGGACTGTGGCTGATGGGATCTTGCCTATGCAGTCACACCACCGTAAGTTCGTATGTGTAGCATCCCTGTCACGACCAGAAACCACTCTTTACAGCAGCCATCTTCTAGAAAGTGTCAGAATCTTAATCTTTTTATCTCCAAGAGTCCTGAGCTGAGTGGAGTGCCCAGCACATAACAGACACCCAAAAATAAGTATCACCCAAGATAAAGAAAAATAGTCAAACTGGAGCAACTTCCTGGGGAACTGATCCCACCAGGGCAATTTGATTAGACTTCCCAGCAGGAGGAGGGTGGCGGTAGCCATGGCAATGGGAATGGAGAGGCAGAGTTGGAAGGACACCCAAACCAGAACGACAAACTTAGGAGCTGGATGTAGGATTCATAAGGGTGGGGATTTTGTGTGATTCTGGAAGAGTCTGCAACACGGTGACAGAAGTAGCTTCCAACACTCGAGCAGACGGAAAGGTTTCTTAAAAGCAAATGGAAGAGGCTAGAGGAACAGTTTCAGATGGGCTGAGCAAAGAATCTGGAGGGACTCCCGGATCCTAAACAGAGGAATTATTCCTGATTTAAAATGTCTTCCCACTTCCATTTCACCCCCATATGCCATGACCTTGTGGGAAATTCACCTTGAACTCCCACTCCCCACCCCGGAGTCCAGGGAAACTGAGATAGCTGATAGAAGAGGGGACTTGCTCAGGGTGAAGGGGAAGGAGGAGGAGGAGGAGGAGGAGGAGGAGGAGGAGAGGAGGAGGAGGAGGAGGAGGAGGAGGAGAAGAAGAAGAAGAAGAAGAAGAAGAAGAAGAAGAAGAAGAAGAAGAAGAAGAGAAAGAAAAGAAAAGAAAAGAAAAGAAAAGAAAAGAAAAGAAAAGAAAAGAAAAGTGGATTTCAGGGGAACACAGGGCACTCAGGCCGAGGTGACAGGTGGAGGTGACAGACTGGAAGTGACAGGAATTTATGACATCACGGTAACTTGCAATTACTGTGTAAGGAAGTGCAGAAATGACTGGTTACCAGGGCCAGAATCCAGCAGCCAGACACCTGGACTCATCTAGAAACAAGCTCTGGCTAGGCATGCTTGGGAGTGGCTGAGGAGAGCAGTCAGTCCCACAGACACTTATGGGACTGAGCTTATGGGACTCAGCTTATGGAGACTGAGATGGGCTCAGAGCTAAAGGAAGGCTTTCTTTAGTAAGGTGGGGGGGGGGGGGAGACATGCTTTCCACACAGGAGATGCACGGAGAGAGGCAAGAACACTCCTGGAAGAGCACCTGTCACACAGCAGTGACCAGATGGGTGTGAGTGAATGAATGGGCAGGTGAATGAATGAAATCACTGGCCTGGATGAAGGAAGATGCCACTGATTCGTGGAATTGTAAAGACAGAAGGAGTGTTCCCCGGGAGCTGTGCTTTCACTCAAAACTGCAAGAAATAGTCCTCGCCACGAACATACTCTTTGAACTCCTCATAGATAGATGACAATGTTCAGTTGCTACTGAAAAATGTGAGCTCTGCCTACAGGACATATGAGCAGGGGTACTGACACATTGCAGGTGCTTATATGCTGTCTTCAGAGAAAGGGGTTTATGAGATATTCGTGTTCACACAGACAATCCTTTTCAAAGAACACAACTTCTCATTGAGGCCCAACAAGGCAAATATGCTAATCCATGGGTAGGAGTTGGTGTGACTCAGCTTCCTGGAAGCCAGGATGAAAGGGGGAACATGGTAGGTCCTGGTGGGTGCCTTATCAGACAGAGGGAGTGCACAGGGTGATCTCTGGGCATTGGAGACTCAGACAGCTTTCTCACACGACGTGATATATCGGAGTCCTTACTTCCAAACCGGGAAACTTTCACCAAGTTTTGTAGTAAAAAATAAAGCCCGAGAGTGTAACACCAGAACACACTCATCAGGCTTTCTTCTGCAAGTTGCTGCCTGGCTGCTGGTCTGATCCAAGGTTAAAGACGAGGTTGTCTATACACAAAGCATGTGATGTTTGCTGAGCACTTTACATATGGATGTGTAGGAAAGGCTTCATTCCTCTCTCATAACGCATATGTGTCCTAGATATGTGCCGTCAACTGTCAGCATCGTCCAGGCCATGCTCTTTCCACACCTCATGCCTTGCTGGCCTCCTCCCTGCCTATCAATCCTCAACGGACAGTCCAACCCTATGCCAATCCCACGCCCATGCCAATTCTTCCAGACAATTGGGGTCATCCCAGGCAACTGGGGTCATCCTCACTAGTAGGTCCACAGAGGAAAGAACAAACTGTTTCAGTAAAAGCAACCAGTTAGCAGACAGGCCTGAGTTATGTCACTCAAGTTCAGAAGCATCCACAGATTTCATCTCAAAGGAGTCAACTTCTCTGTTGAAATTGTTCATAAAGGACCATTATATCTTCTTTCCGGGGATTAGCTGACTTCCAGTGGACAGGGTGATGAGGCCCAAGTGGAGAGAGAGTGAGCGAGTGAAGAAGTCGGCTGGTCTGCAGTGGGTGTGATATGCTTGGGACGTGTAGGAGGAAGGGTGGGTAATGGGGCTAGATCACAAGCCCTTCTAGTTTGGTTCCGTTCTCGAAGAGGAACGATATAAAATATGTGGGAGAGACCACACGGTAAAATTAAAATAGGACTGAAGGGAAGTCTGAGACTCACAGAAGACTATAAACCTCTATGGTCGGAGCTTCTTAAACTATGGGCTGAAGGCCTATGGAGGTTCATGTAACTGATGTAGAATCTGTAGAAAATGTGGCAGCAGTAAAAGGTTTCTGAATTTACAAGGACCAGAAAGTGAATTCAGACTCAAACAAACGATGAGTGCGAGGTGTTTGTCACCTGCTCGATGTCACAGCATCTTACTGCGGTCTTGGTGCTGAACACACATGAATACATGCACACTTCGCACTGTGCCTGCCATTACACAGAGGCGATACACACTGCTGAGCCCCCGCCTCAGACTCGAGATTACCACAGAATTACTGCAGAGATTTTACAACACATACAAAAACAATTTCATAGTAGCAAAATGCTTCAATTTAAAAACCACTTTCCTACTCTCCGTCCTCAGCATGTTAGTATCAAGTTAGTATATTTTGGGGTGGAACTGTGTTAGAATGTTTGGTTTTAAAAATTGTTTGAGCCGCTTACTTGAGTTGCATTTAAAAGAAATCATTTAGTGAATGTCGGCTCATAATTGGGACAGAATTTCTAGTTGTTTCTGAAATGGCCCTAACATACTTTTGCCATCTTGCTTTTATTTTTATAAAGATTTGGTTTCTCTTTTTTAGGGCAGTGCCTGCAGAGGCCGGAAGAGGCACCTGGTCTCCTGGAACTACACTTATAGATGGTTATGAATTGTTTGTGGGTGCTGGGAACAGAACCTGGGTCTTCTGCAAGAGCAGAGAATTTGGTTAACCACTTAGCCATCTTCCCAGCCCCATGACATTTCATATTATATGCTTATGTAAAGTAGTGTTCTCAGCATTGGCAATTATAAACCAAAATATTAATCCGCTCTGAAAAACCTTGACGATCCTCTGTGTTCTGCCATATCAAATATTCAGCCAAGACTGAACTCCCTGTGCAAAAAATAAACAAATGCATCCTTCTCACTAGTGTGTAAATGTGCTCATTTTCAGTAAGTGGTAAAACTATATGCATGCCACAGACTTATTTGAAAATTTGTTTATGAATCATTACCAATAAATATTGGTTTGTATACCACCAATTTAAAATATCTGTGCATCTGGAGTTTCAAAAAAAATTCCTGAGCTAAAAAAGTTCATGATCAGAGAAACTTCAAGAAATAACGTCAGTTTCTTATGGAAGGATATGGTGGGACAGGAAGATGGTGGCAGCAGATTTCTGGCTCAGCGATGTCCCCTGTGAGCGGTGTTGCTATACTCAGCAGAGTCTTGTAATTGTTTCCCTGTCTGCCTCTACTTACCAGTGAGTTCCTGAGAAATAGGCCAGCTGCTTAGACCAGGCTGCTAATCCTATGACAGTCCTTTCTTTCAAAGACCAAAATGTTGATGAAGAAAGGCGGACAGGCAAATTCTCTTTTCTTTGTGTGACTTTCTTATCTAAGTTCTTCCTGGGCTCGTGCAAAGCTTTGCTGCTGTCCTTTGTGATGGGACCCTCCTAAATAGCCTGATTTTTACTGGGGTGCCCATGATTTCCCTGCTCCCCCCTGGAGCCAGTTGGTCTCAGTTGCTATGGCGACAGCTGGGGATTTTTGTGCCCTCCCATGTCATATCTCGTGTTACCTATATAGCCCCAAATGGTGTTAGCTCATGCAAAGTTTTCTCTTTCAAGCCATCCTGTGTGTGGAAGGACTGTTGTCACCAACTTATCCTTCCTGGAAGATCCTTGAATCCTCCCAAGTGCTGCTGCCTGGAATTCCCTATAGCATTCTCCCACAGGACTCTGAAGATGTTTCGTAAATGGCGCTGTGAGACGGACACAAAGCAGCAGCACTTCTATGAGCTACTGAGGGTTGTTACGCCCAGGCCGGAGCCTCTCGACTCATTTGAAGAGACTTGGATTCTGAGAACCACTGAGCTTGCCACTCAGCTCCTAATCTAGCAGGAAGTGCAGACTGTCCAATGTCTGCAGAGAGTGCTCTGTGTGAGTGGGCAGCAAATAGGTGTTTCTTCCCTTGACCACTAAAGTTGATCCCCTCCCAGCTGCCACTGCAGGAGACCCAGCCTTCATTCCCCAGTTGGCCCAAAGGCTCTGTCTCCCTTTTAACATTAACAACTAAAAAGTCAACAATGGTCTAAGGGACAATGATGTAACCTCTGCAGAAAGACAGGTACAGTACTTGGAATGAGCACCCTCTTGGTGACAGTGAAGGAAGGTATGTTTCTAGCCATGGCTCTGCTGACTCTATGGTAATCTTTGGCTTTGGGGGACAAGGAGCTGCACCTGGAGCACAGTGGCATCAGTCACAGAAAATAGACTGCTGTGGTCCAGATCCAGCCTGGTCTGTCTGGATCAACATCTGTTAAGCTTGACAATTAAGTGGAAAGAAAACTCTAACGCTGAGTTCACAAACATGCCTATCTTGGGTCACCTGTGTGGCGTCAGTGGGCCTTACTGGGAAGTAGCAGCATTCCAGTGTCCAGGTGAACTCAAGCAGGCTGGCCTGGCAATTGCAGACTGACAGAGCTTGTTCAAGAAATACTGTGTACCCTGTGGTATCTGTGATGTGTGGAGAGACATCTGTGGAGGCGCAAGTGAGGTCTTGGCTTAGTGAAGCCTCTTCAGCTAACATAGAGCTTCGGAGCCAGCTGTTAAAGGGTCGTGTGTTGTGTGAAGACCTTGGTCAATTCACTTGGTCAAGCACTTGGGAAGGGGTGCTAGCTTTGGGCATTTTTAATGACACAGTGATACCTGTTCCTAACGCAGAACACTTAATTTAAGTGTTTAGTCTAAGCCTTAAGATAATAACACATCCAGCCGGGCGTTGGTGGCGCACGCCTTTAATCCCAGCACTTGGGAGGCAGAGGCAGGCGGATTTTTGGGAGTTCGAGGCCAGCCTGGTCTACAGTTCGATTGCCAGGATAGGCTCCAAAGCTACACAAAGAAACCCTATGTGGAAAAACCAAAAAAAACAACAACAACAACAACAAACAACAACCAGATAATAACATCCATGTTATTATACATGTTATTATCTGGATCTCACTGAGAAAGTCTTTTCCCATAGTTAGCCATTATTAACAAACCCTGCATGATTTGATGGTTTGCTGTGAATCTGGATGTGTTGTTCATTTGACATAGAACCACACATGTGCACACTGTTGAGATAGGAACTTTGGTACCTACACATTTGGTACCTTTCTCTCCCAAAAGAGCAATAACCCTGGATTTTACATCATGCAATTCTGTTTTCCTTGATAGTTTTGCTATGTCCTTTTTAAACTTAATGTGATTTCACTCTCTTCTGGGTATTCCAAAATAAGTTGTTGCTGTTGAGTTTCATTTGTGCATGCCTGTAATTATTCGCACTTGTGCCATGTCTATCTTATAAAGATGCTACCAAGCATTAAAGGATGCCCTTGCAGATGAACACGTAGATCTCCCCTGCACATTTAATCTGCTGACGTGCACAGGGATTCTCTGGGATGTGGTCTCGGGTGAGGAGCTTCTCCACAACGGCAGTATGCTTGCCTTGTGAGCCCTCCCTGCACCATGCCATGGACAACACTTGGAGTTACCAGATCTTTTTTATTTGATTTGGTGAATGAAAATGAGTGTGCCACAGTGCTTCTCATTTGCACCACCTGACTGATAAGATTATATATTTTCATATGATTATGGACCAAGCGTTACTATTTGTGCTGTCCACCTACTTTCCGGTAATTCATAAATGTCTTTATTATCCACACACTTCCGTGTATCTATGTATCCATCTGTGTTTGGCGCTTGAAATCCCAGAACTGGAGAAGCAGAGACAGGCACATCTCTGGGGTTCACTAACCTGTCAGCTGAGCCTGCTTAGACTCCAGGCCGGCGAGAGGCATGATGGCTGAGGTTGCTCTCTTACCTCCACACGCACATACGTTAATGTGCACACACAGGGAGGGAGAAAGGAGGTGGTCCAAACATGTATTAGAAGGACAGGTGTGAACGTGAACACAGTGACAGGTGTCATGGTTCCAACGGCTGGACTACAATGGTAGGTGACGCTATGTCTCAGGAAGAAGATTGTGCTCCTGGCCCCACCCTGAGTCCAGATCACTGCCTTTCCCTTCTATTTCTAATTCCATTTCCCCATTAGAACTGATGGGTCGGAGATAAGGTGGCCTCATTCTTGTTCTCTCATCACTGCACCAGGAGCAGCCAGGCCATCATGGGGCTGTCCTGCAGTCCTGCTGCTTACTCTGAGGGTACCCTCCATTCTCTGAGAACCAGCATAGCTGCAGAATCCTGCCCCAGTTTCAAAGGTGTTGACTTTCCCTCCAACCCTGGTTCAGCACTCAAGATTAGAGGAACCAAAATGAAAAGCAGCCTCCCTGCCGGGCTCCACAGTGGTTGCCTCTTGTATTTTCCCATGGAGAGCCTTTCTTGGAGCTCTCAAACTTTCTCCCATCCCCTTCAAGTCACATCTTAATAAAAAGCCTCCCAAAAATTGATCTGTGTGATGTGTGGGCGCAAATCCCCATGACCTTATAACTGTAACCCTTTGGTACACTGGTCTAGAGAAAATATTACAGCCACCTCTCCCCAGGGGACATTTAGCAACATCTGGAGACATTTTTGGTTGTACAGTCGATGGTTGTAGAGGGTTGTTGGCCAGAGATGTTGCTAAACATCTTACAATGTGCAGGAGAATCACCCAGGCACAAATGTCAGCAGTGGTCAGACAGACAAACCCCAATCCTTCTCCATCATACTAGTCAGGAGAGAAAATCACAGTCCCTGACTTCCCTTTGGGGACTCCCAATGGCACGGCCCTTCCTATGGAGGTGGCTTCTCTGACATATTGATAAACAGATAAACATTGACAATCTCTCTGCTCATAGGAGAAGAGGCTGAAGATCTTGCAACTGAGTCAAGCACTTTGTCTTCAGAGGGCTCTATTTATGATCTGAATGCCAGTTCATGTGACAATCTGCAACATGGTGACAAACCATGGATGCTATGGATAATAACAAAGACTCTTGTAAACACTATGTACTTATTATTATTTGTATTAAGTAATACTAAATAATATTGTCTTCTGGTGATCAGATTTCACTCAGTCACAAACCCTATTTGCCTTGCAGGTGCAGGCTCAGTGCTGCCTGCACAGTGACCCTGAGCCTGTGCACTTAGACCTGGAATCTAAAGCTCACCAGGTGGATGTTCACAAAAATGCAGGATCCTGGCATCCCTTCTTGAGGTCCCCTCTGACTGCACAGTCACGGTGGACCCTGAGAGTCTGTGTTTTTAGCCAGCAATAGAGGCTGCTCTACCACAAGCTATCCAGGGACCTGTAAGAACCACTGGTAGAAATCACAAAACACTCTCAGCCTAACCTTGTGGTGATTTTCTGTATCTCTGAAAAAAAAAAAATCTAGCATTATTCTCTCAGGCTTCCCACTTTTAGCTGAAACATGGATGGTGAGGGAACAGGATACCTTTACACAAGAGAGGTAGGACATTTACACAGGGACCGAGTCATGGACATTTTACCTTAAAATTGGATTTGGGTAACTTAGAATGAACATTAGACACAGATGTTTATGTGGACAGAAGACAGAGCTCTTGCCTGCTCCTCAAAATGGACCTCAGCACACAATGCCAGTTTTGTTTGTTGATGTGGTCTCCACCAAGATAAACGGCTCCTCTGGTTACTTTCAGTTTAAGTTCAAAGCCTTTTTCTGACCTGTTTCCCATCTGTGAGTTTTCAATGGACCACTTATTTTAATACACCAACAACCATGAACCGTTCAGCTTAAACTTTCCTCCAAGCAAAATCCTTCCAAGCTGTTGCAAGACCTCAACACTAATGTCTAGAATCAAGAAGTTATCTCACTATGTAGATGGTGTGTGTGTGTGTGTGTGTGTGTGTGTGTGTGTGTGTGTAAAACATAGTTGATCACTTTTAGACCAATTTCTTCATCAATTTAAGAATAAAATTTAATAATAAAGGAAATATCAGGTTACACAAAACATGTCAATAATCCCAGCACTGAGGCAAAACAGATGGGATCTCTGTGAATTTGAATTTCTATAACAAATTTCAGCCAACTAGAACTACATAGCAAGACCCTGTCTCAAAAAACGAACAACAAAAAAGATAATAACAAGCAATAGATTCGAACCAATGTGTTGTCATTTTCATTAGAGGAAAATGGTATGAATTTGAGGGGCAGAACAAATCAGAATTATCCTTGCTAACTAACTAAAGTCTGTCTTTTTCAACTCTCCTGAGCTCTCCCACGTTCTGTTCTTCTAGAATACTGTCCTTATACTTCAGAAGTCTATATGCTCTCACCTAGTTCTTCCTGTCTGCTTTTTACTAACAGTAACCCCTAGTTGGCCCCTTGGCTCGCAAACGTGACACTCACTTAAATTCACACATGGATGAATCACTTCAAAATACTCCAATCTCTGTGCTCTTACTGAAAGCCATTCAACAGATAGATGACTTTCCAAGCCAGAAACAACTCTCCAGAAACCAAAGTTCCCTTGATCCACGAACGCCATCTCCCGACAGGAAAGCCCCCTCCCAGCACATTTAAACTTTAGTCAGCACATCAGTCTGGATGCAAATTTCTGCCCAGCTCAGTATTATGCTTTTATTAACTGAGCTCCCACAGCCCGGCATGCAAATAGTGGGTGCTCAAGCAAAAGCACCCCCGGAGGAAAAGACCTGGACCCTGACCTTACCTATTTTTGCAGCCTCTGCTTTCAAGTTGAAATCCCAGGTCCTTGGCAACTTGAGGGACATGTTGCTTTCGATTTGGGTGAGTAGCGGCCAGTGTGTAACAGTCTGTGCCCTTCTTGCTGTTCTGATCTTCCCTTCGGTTCGTCTGTCTTCTCTGCTGGGTGATTGCTTCAGGGGCACTCTTACGTGCCAGGCTGATCTGCCCACGTGCCTCTTCCTTTCCCTCAGACGAAAGGTCCACCCATCTGTCACTTGAGGATGGCACCCAAGCTCCCCTAATCCCACCCACAGTCCCCCGGGGGTTGGCACCCTGCTTTGCGTTCAATTTCTACCAGAAATATCCCAGTTGACACTTGGCCTTGTGGGAAGCAGAGCCCCTGCTCGGAAGAATCTCAGGCCTCACTGAAGCGAAGTTGTGATAAACAACAGCCACTGCTTTTTTTTTTTTTTTTTTTTTTAACTGTCTGCTTCCTTGCGTTTTGAGGAAGTGGGTGACTGTTCAGCATTGTGGCGTTATGAGCACACTTTCTTCACAAGACTTTTAGAAAATATTTTTTTTGCAAAGCTAGAGCATGTTTGTGACATAAGGCTGTGGTTTTAATTTAAAAAGAAAGAGAATCCCAGGGCTCTTACCATGTGCCTTGACTCCTGTGCTCTCCTCTTCCTTGCCTCAAACAATCAGCTTCTAAAATAGGTCAGGCAGGCAGCCAGCTTTCTGCCCAGGTTACCTTCTTTCCAATTCTTGTTGTTGTAAGGGTCACATAACTCTTACCTGCTTGGGATAAAGGTTCCTAGTGACCTCCACCTGATGCATGGAGAGTTTGGATGCACTCTGCTGGTAAGTTGGTTCCAGCTAGGCAGGGCCACAAAAAGGGTCATTGCTTCTTCCACTTTGTGCACACGGTGTGGTATTTACAAGCAGACCAACAGTTAAAAACCCAGGATTTCCTTTCCCTCTGAAAGAATCTTCCTGGGCCTCCTTCTTCAGAAAAATGGGCCCCTTGACGACTGTGGGTGTAGAGGTGTTGCAGAGGCCTCTGGTTCAGATTTTTGGCACACAGTAGTCACCCCACAAACACAAATTCAACCTTCATTCTGCCTAGCTCAGCTTGTGGTGGGCCTTTACATCTCTAACTGGGTCAGCTTAACATAGCAGCTAAGCTTCCAGGCCCAAGAAACAAACTGCTATGTTCAAATCCTAGCTTTACCATTTTCTTGCTGTGCGACTTCGGGTCTGTTCCTTGACTGTTTCCTGTTTCAGGGCCTTCCTCTGTACATGCAGCAATTAACAGAGGGACTTCACAGGGCTACGGTGCAGGTTTCTGCCGACACGGGCCTCTCTGCATGCACACCACACATCCAGGCCCATTCACTTCATGTCCCCCGGACAATGCTGAGTGCATTTTCCTCATCTCTTACATGGATTCTCCTGATGAGCCAGCTTCCGGCTCCCTGTTACATGAACCACCTCCCCTCTCCCCCAGCTCAACTTCATCACCTCTTCCTTCTTTCTCTTGGATCTTCTCATCAATATTAACCTTACAACATCTTTTTTTTACATCTTCAAGAAACTCTCTTGACGCCCGTCCTCCTTTGGCCATAGCCTGATTTTGAGAATTTGTTTTTTAATAAGGACTGTTGAACTTGCTGTTATCTCTCCTCTTCCTGTTTCCTGGATTCCTCCTTTGAAGCTCTTGCCCCCGGGACCCCAGAGAATGGCTTCTCAGGAACACCAATGGCTTTTCTGTCACTAAACTGGCAGGCCAGGTCTCTACCTCACCTTGCTGGCCTACCAGCCAGCTGGACATGAGTGGCCGCTGATACTTTGGACAGCTCTGAACGCCCTCTCTATCCGCCCTTCAGTGGTTGCTGGCTTTTCTGTCTCCTTTCCTTTTGCTCTGTTTCTGGCACCTCTCTAATTCCTTCTTGTGTCTCTAGTCTGTAAATCATGATTCCATCATCGGACTCCTTCTCCGTCTTTATCATCTTGACAAGCGTGGCAACCCTAAGACTTTAGCTACCCCACATGTATAACAACCCCTCTGTGTGTTTTCAGAATAGGCCACTTTTGAATTCCAAATTATGTACATCTTTGCTTAGATCTCCAAGAGGCAACACAGACTAGTCCAAAGTCAATATCCAAGGACTGACAATGGTGACCCAGAGTGTGTCCTTCTCACTGGGAACTAAAGGAGTATATGAGCCAATAAATGTATTTCAGGCCTCTGTGCTCATCTTGTCTGCTTATGTTCCACTGGCCTACCCAAGTCACATGAACAAGCGCAAAGTCATTGGGACAGGAAGTACACATAGCACTTGGAGGAAAGGGACTACCCCACTTACCTGGCGGCCACCCAGGACCACAGGGGTGCTGGGCTCCCTAACTTTGCTTCTGGCTCTTGAGGACTTTGGAGTCCCAGATCTACACTGCTTCCTGCCTGACCCAACACACACCGTTCCTTATGCAGCCCTAAAAAAGCTGGCAGTCCTCCTGAGCACCATTCCAGGCAGCTCCAAAGGGAACTTCACATCTGAAGTTTCAATCCTGGGACCTTTAACTTAGGAATTCTGGAGGAGGCATTTTCGAGGCACATGGGGAACTTCCTGGACTCTTCGGTGTGAGTTCCTGTGAGTCTTGGAAAAACATATGACCCATGGGGAAGTCGCTGTACACACTCAGAAAGTCAATCAGCAAAAGCAGCCGCCACAGAGACACTGCTCATGGCAGCCACAGAAGCAGACGCCTGTGTCAGCTTCTTCTGAGTGGGGATAGCCTCTGCTGCTGCACCTTCTCTGACCTTTAGAAGATGAAGAGCCAGATGTCTTGGTTAATAGTAGCACCAGCAATAGTGAGAGCAAACATCCGTGCATTTGTTCATTAGCCCTAACCATTCCTTAAGAACTTAAGCATTTGCTGGAGGAAATCATGAACAAGCAGCTTGGTCTCTGCCTCTCTCCTCCATCTCTCTTCTCCCACATCCCAGATGCAGCTAACAGGAAGGAGAAGGCCAGTTGAGTGAACAGCTAAATATAACACGAGAAGGGATATGATGGGGAAGTACAAGGGACTGAGAAAGTTCATGTGGGAGGGGCATGAGTGGGACCCACAGAATGGGGGAAGGCTTCCTGAAGCATCTTTCTCACTCTGACTTGGCAAATGTGTAAGGGAGATGAGAAACTTTCAAAAAGGACCAGCTGTGGCGGTTCGCGCCTGTATTCTGAGCACTGAGGCTGAGGTAGGCAGACTGCCCTGAATTTAAGAGCAGCCTGCACTACGGAGATAGATTTCTTCACAAACAAAAAAAAGAAAGAAAGAAAAGAAAAGGAGGGAGGTGGAGGGGAGAGGGACTGAGCGTTTTAAAAAGCACTCTAGAACAGCAAATGCACCTGTAGAGAAAGAACTCCTTCCCCTCTGCTTGCTCCTGAGGGTCTGTGAAGTCTGAAAGGAGTGAGCTAGAGGGGCTGCTGTAGGCAGGACCAGAAGGCTTTGGTGAAGTTTTGACTTCTTCCAGGTAACCGAGAATCAGCAAGGAGTCTTCTTCAGCTCAGCAGAGTGAGGAGATCGAACTCAACATCCCAAGTACGGGAAAGAGTGAGGGAGAGAGGTCCACTCAAGGAAAGAAGGGAAAACACAGGGAGCCTATGATGGAAATGAGAACCCTGGAGATTGTTACACAAGAAGAGGAGACGTCCTGACCCTGACTCAGGTGATTGGGAGTGACTGGGGGTGACTGGAGGTGACTGGGGTGGTGGCAGTTACTGCCACAGAGAGGGGATGTGCACAAAAAGAATGAAGCTTGATGTGGGGTCAGGGGTCAGGAACTGTCGACCTGGTGCCGTTATAGGCACAGACGTGGTACTCTCATAGGGGACGGTGGAGACGGGGGTGGCCAGGTCTCCTTGGGGACCAAGGTAGCTTTCCCTGGAAATTAGACCACAAAAGTAGTAAGGAAGCAATGGGGCAGGAAGGATGACATTGTCTACAAAAGGAACCGCAGTGTCCATTAAAATGTGTCTCCCACCATGTGCAGTCAGGGAAGAATCACGAATGGTGAGAGGAACGGGTAGCCAGAGCACACAGGGAGACCTCAGGCATTTGCTGAGGAACTAGACTACTTTTTTTTTTTTTAGAGGCAGGGGTAGAAAGGCCTCACTGTGCAACTTTGGCTGACCTAGAGCTCACTGTATAGACCAGGCCTGCTTCCAGCTCACAGAGATCCACCTTCCTCTGTCTCCCAAGTGTCAGGATTAAAGGCAGTGGTCACCATGCCCAACAAGGTAACAAAACCTTCAAACATGCCATGCCTTTCACTATGGTTACAGATTCCCACGACATTTTAAAGAAGTATAACAAAAATGGCTGTTTAAGTTTCGTGAGTATAGCGGTTCCTCTTGACAGAATATAATGCCCCTGCATAGTCCTGAAACTTCAGATAGTATTAATTCCTTCATATGGTGTGTTTTAATTCTCTACATGCAAGCTTACAGTAAGGTCTAGTTTATGAATGAGGCATGATGAAAGTTAGCAACCACCCCTAGCTATTAGGATAGGGCAATCATGACAGAGGCATCACCACTCCTATGTTCAGGCGCATTATTAACGATTGACAGCAACTTGAACACTGCATGGAGAGCCACAGCTGACGGAAACAGCCAAGCTGACCTGGTGGGTCACTAATGTAGCCAAACCCTCACACTCCTGGGAGGCGGGGCCAAGGGCCCCTGTAAACACGCTGCACTGCTGTTTTCTTTAAGATACATGTGAAAAAGGTGAACGCTCCATGTCTGCATCTCACCCCAAAAGTGAGCAAATGTAGCCTGAGGCAAATAAAGTAGGATCACATACATGTCAACGCATTGCCCCAGCTTGTTTGTATTTCACTCCTAGCTCCTGCAGAGACTAGAGGCAGCCCCTGTGTTGTGGGGACTTTGAACATCGAGGGTCATAACTATAGAGCCAAGGCTGTGTGTTGGGGGCTAACAGCTGATCTGGCCACCTTGAATTACAGACTGCACAGCATTTGTCTTCTGAACTGCGTTGGAAACATCAAAACCAAGGCTTTTTCCATTTGGATTTTAACAGACTGGCTTTAAGAAAGCTATGATTCTAAGGTAGGAGGTTCTAGGTTTTTATTCCCTTTCCCTTGGCTATATGAAAAAAAAAAAAAAACAGAAAACAAGAACAAAAACTCACCATGTTGCAGAGGGAGACCTCTGCCTTCTGAACACTGACCACCAGGATTAGACTCCTCGGCTCTACCACAGAGCCTGCCCCCCCCACCCATCTTCTGTCTCATCACTGATTGCCACTATTTCCCTGGCTTTGGGTCTAATGGCTGATCAGTTTTGTGGCCTATTAAACTCTAGTTTATCTAACTAATTCTTAGCCAAGAAAAACTATATGTGGAGGTCTGAAGGGCAACACTAGCATTTCTGCCTCTGATATGATAGTCTTCTAGAAGAAGGTTGCTCTGTGGACCACAGGGTTAGGGAAAGACATGCCTATTTAAATGAATAATTTGATACCAGATTAAAAACAGATCTTGACATTCTGACATGACGAAAATGCCCCTGCTGCACAGCTCTCTTGAACCAATTTTTATGGGTTCATTGTATTAGGCCAAGCTACACAAAACTGCCAATATTCAACAGCTTTTGACCTGCAATTTTTTTCCTCAAAATTTGGAATGGCTCAATGGGATTGGGCTGTCTGCGATTCATTCATACCACAAATATGAAGTGATGTTTCCCATGTGGTTCCACAGGTGCCCACCGGGTGCTGAGAACACAGCCAACAGCAAGAGGATCAAAGCCTCATGCTTCCGGGAGGCTTGTTGTAGTGAGAGGTAACAGGTAATGAATCAAATAACTGAGTATGGTGTATTAGCCAGTGGGGAGTGCTGCAGGAGAGCAGACGTGCTGGTGAGGAGGAGAGTCTTGTCAGATTGGTGGGAAAGGAAGCAAGATGGTATTTTTAAGTAGCTGGGTGATGAAGTCTACATTGATACGACAGCATTGCAGGAAAGACCTGAAGAAAATGAAAATGAGACAGGTACATACTCGGATGAGCCTTCTGGCACAGCAAAGGGCAAACAAAGGAGTGAGTATTCTAAAGAGGTGGGTATGAACTGTTGTATTCCAGGGCAATAGGGAAACCAGCCATGTGTCTGGAAAAGAGAAATGGGAAGACTTGTTATCAGTCATCTTTCACTCTGGTGGGTCTACCATTGCCTTCTCTGTGCTTGGCTGGGCAATGTCTTAGTTAGGATTTCTATTGTTCTGAAGAGACACCATGACCATGACAAATCTTATAGAGAGAAGATATTTAATTGGGGCTGGCTTACAGTTTCAGAGGTTTAGTCTATTATTGCCGTGGGAGGAAGCATGGTAGCATGCAGGTAGACATGATGCTGGAGAGGTAGCTGAGAGTTCTACATCTAGATCATCAGGCAACAGGAAGACAGAGTGACATTGTGCCTGGCTTGAGCATCTGAAACCTCAAAGCCAGTCCTCAGTGACACACTTTCTCCAACAAGGTAGCACCTACTCCAACAAGGCTATATACCCCCTATGAGTCTGTGGGACCCATTTTCATTCAAACCATGACAGGCAACATCCATTTCACAGTGGCACACCTTGGTACAACAAATAGTACCAGTCATTAAATGGGCTGGGACCATGGGGGGTAGAGAACCAGCCTGTATCTGTGGATTCTTGCCTTTCATCTATGAATTCAAGGCTATGTTCCAAGAGAAGCAAAGGATTAGAAAAGCATTTGGAATCACAAAAACCTAAGGAGGCTTTAGATGCATCAGCCATCATAGAACACCCAAACCACAGACTACAAAGACCTGCAGAGTCCCTGCTGAGATCAACACAATAAAATGACTGCAAGAGCCACAAGGAGTCTGATTGGCAGAGTTGTGGATTGTGATTGGTTCCACGGGGCATCTTCTACTTATTCTTCATCCCTTCTGGGACATCAACAATGCTTGTAAACATGCATTGACATTGCCCCCTCAAGAAGAAATACACAACTATCATGGCTGGAGTCCCTCTGGTGAAGCCCAGACCAAAAATTCCGTTCCCTGGCTTGGAGAGTAAGGCCTCTCTGTCTGCTAGCCTGCTGAGGGTGTCTGCACTGAGTTATGTCTGCCCTCATAATGTTTGCACAGTGCTTTGCAAAGTTGTACTTGAGCACCCTTGACCCCACGGGTGATCTGGAAAGGTTGGGAGTTTAGAAACCTGAGCTAGAATGAGAAATCAGAGACCAGGAGTCCAAGAACAGACTTCTAGGACTCCAACCCTTTTCCCTCAGCTTCTGTCCCTCATGGCACAGGAATGCTGGCTAACCTTTCTAAGCTTTACTATTTTCTTGTGCAACAGTGAATTGATTGGCTCATAGAACTGCATGCGGTTCTCAACCCGTGGGTCATGACCCTCTTGGGGCTCAAACAGCCTTTTCACGGGGGTAATGTAAGACCATCCAAAAACACAGATATTTGCCTTATAATTCATAACAATAGCAAAATTACAGTCATGAGTAGCAACAAAAGTAATTTTATGGTTGGGGTCACCACACCATGAGGAACTGTATTAAAGGGTCATTGCATTAGGAAGGTTGAGAACCACTGGCTTAGTGCTCCTTGGGTCACGTGAGATATTCAGTGCAAAGTACTAAATACAGTCTCTGGCATATTAACAGGTTCTAAATGTAGATAAGAAAACAATACCCATTGGTAAAATTATGAATCACGAAGATCCCTTCAAGCTCCCTTGTATGTGACTTCCTCTCTAGCAAGCTACAGTGTACCATCTCTGCTCCAACTGGAGGAATACAGTCTGCCCTTCCTTTTTCCCACCAAAGCCACCCTGAACCAGCTGCAGAAGGACATATATAGGAAAGAGGAAGGGCGCTGGCTGTTCACAAAGCGCTGTAGTGCTGAGGTGCTCAGGCGGTGGCTACTTCTAGACCACAAACCACTGGTGTGGTTTAAGGCTCCCCTCTTTGCCTGCCCAATGGTCTAGCTCATGTGCAGACAATGACATACCCAACTTGATTTAGTTATAGGGTAAGAGGATATGGAATGTCAGGAAAGTGAAAGTCAAACCCTGGCAGAGACGGGAAAGAGACCTGAGCTTCAGAAATGCAAGCCTGAAACCCTGTCTCCCTCGGGCTCCATGGTGGGGAGATCCAGTGCAATGTTTGGAGAACTGAAATTCTGTTTTAACGAAGGGTCTCATGTGGCCTAAGTTGGCTTTGAACTTCCTATGTAGTTGAAGGTGATGCTGAAATTCTGATCCTCCTGCCTCACCCTCACAAGTGCTGGGATTGCGGGTGTGCAGCACCAGTTCCAGTTTAGGTGGGGCTGAGTCTTGAACCCAGAGCCTTGTGCTGCTACATGAGCAGTGGACCAACTAAGCTATCTCCTCAGTCTCTGGAGAGCTATGTTTTGTGGGTTTTGTTTTTGCTTTTTGTTTTTGGCTTTTGTTGTTGTTTTTGTTTGTTTAAGATTTTGTTCGTGTGTGTGTGTGTGTGTGTGTGTGTGTGTGTGTGTGTGTGTGTGTGTCTGTGTCTGTGTGTGTCTGTGTCTGTGTCTGTGTGTGTGTGTATGTGTTTTGCCTACACACACATGTCCACTGCCCTTAAACGCCAGAAGAGGGTAATGAGAGCCCCTAGAACCAGAGTTACAGACAGTTGCAAGTCACCATGTAGGTTCTGGGAACAGCACCCTAGCCTTCTGCAAGAACAGCAGATGCTCTCAGCTCATGAACCATGTCTCCAACCCAAAAACTATGTTACAGAGACAAATCTGGACTGTTCAGCACCAACTTCGCTGTCCTGAGGTCATGAGATTCACAGCCAAGCTCTGCTGGAAGAACAGGAAGTGGCAGCAGCTGATTCCAGAGCCGATATGAAACTCTGAGGTTCCAGTTGAGTAACTACACACAGGACAGACCTGCTGGGGGAGGGAGGGAGAGCAGGAGCAGGGAATTTCACATGCTGGCAGGGACAGTGCACTGGCTTCACAGACACTCAGCTGCCTTTCCCCTCTTACAGATACTGTTCCTCCTGCTTTGCAGAACCACGTGGGACAGAGGTGCAATTTGTTTATAGGTCAGGTCAGAAATCTGTAATTTGTTGGAAAGTTTTAGGGACCCCTAAAAATAAATAACCTGATCCCTGAAACATACAATATGCAATACAATCTGAAAGGAAAGGAATTAGTTTGTGATTGTTAGCTTTGATGGTAAAAAGAGAAAATGCTTTTTTGTCATTTTGATAAAAGAATCCCACCACAGTTTATCCATTATGCAAAAGGCTTTGCTTATGAAATTTGAAGTAACCATAAAATTGAAACTCATGCTCATCTTCATTTGAAACACAACTATTTCCTCTGTGAACCCTGAGTTGCATTAGCTAAAATTGCTCCCAAGAAGTTTCATGAGTGGGTCTAGATAGTTGTGCTTGAGCAAGAGGGGGAAAATAGCAGTGAGGCTGTTAATCCACAAAAGAATTTGAAGGGGCTGCAAGGATAAGTCATTTGATACAGTGCTTGCCACACAGGCATGAGAACCGGAGTCCAACCCTCCAGAACCATGTGCAAAGCTAGGAGAAGTGGTGTACACTTACAGACCCAGCCCTGGGGAGGCAGAGACAGATAGATCTCTGGGGCTCAGTGGTCAGCCAGTCAATCCTGCCTGAAGAGCTGCAGGCTAGTAAAAGACACTGTCTCAAAAACCAAAACAGCTCTTAGGAACAACTCCCATGCTGCCCTCTTCATTTTTATGTAGTTCATGTTCCCAGCCCAGGAAATAGTGCGGTCCACACAGGGGAGAGCTTCTCATCTCAATTAACCTGGTCAAAATAACCTTCCACAGAGAATTTTAGGAGTTTGTCGGGAACCAGGAAAAGACACACATCACACACACACACACACACACACACACACACACACACACACACTGATAATGATGATGAGTTCACAGCATGGTGGGGGCCTTGCAGACATGAGTAATCCAAGGATCCTGTGATGGCAACACTCCCCTGGATTATGCTCTGCGTGCTGATTGTAATTTTAAGTATCCCAAAGGGAAGCGGGATGTCTGACTGTGGAAGCACGAGGCGTGAGACAGAGCAGAGGTCCCCTTGATGCCAAGAAGGAGCAAGAAGGCAAGGAGTGTACAGACTCTAGCCCTGACAATGGTAAGGAAGTACATCTCCCCTCGTGCTCTCCAGAGGAAATCAGCCCCCAGTGACACCTCACTTTAGCCTAGTGAGACTAATTTTGAACATCCAAATTCCAAACCTACCAGAGAATAAAGCTGTGGCCTGAGACATTCAATTTTTGTGATTTTTGTTGTAGCAGCAGGAAGAGGCTCATACAATGTTATAAGACTGACTTGCTTCAAGGGTCCTATGGCAATTCCCAACAAAACTCTTTTCCTCTATTTATGACATATTTGCCTTGTGCCAAACTCAAAAGTTGGTGAGTCTATCAAGGAGGAAGCCACAGAGTGAGAAGTGAAATTCTCAGCTATGTTTGAACAAGAAACATCCTCTATAGACTCACTCGGTCCCCAGTTCTTGGCGCTGTTGGATGCAGCTATGAATTTTTAGAACTTGATGTTTTACTAGAGGAAGTGGGGAGAAGAGGGCTTTGAGAATGCATACTTCACCCCACCCACCTACTTCTAGTTTGTTCTCTCTGTTTCCTGTGTGCAGATGAAATATAACTTGTTCCCACTCCTACCTGCTGTCAGGCCTTCCTTGCCATTGTGGACTCTGACCCTCCTAGAACCATAAGCCAAAATAAACCTTCCTTAAGTTGCTGTTGGTCATGGCATTTTATCATAGCATCAGAAAAGTAACTGATGCCCAGACCCTATGCCAATGCTTCTCTGTGCATCTGAACCACGAGGCTTCTTGTTTAATAATGAAAATTCCATTTCAAGAAAACTGAGTACAACCCATGAATCATTATGTCCCAAATGGCATGGTGTTAGGTGCCCAGACATTAGTAACCAGGCTCCAGAGGGACCCCCCAACTGCACTGAAGAGATTCCATCTATCAGATCTTTCCTTTAAGTTCACAGCTCTCCTCTGTAGAGCTTTTAGACAGATGTCAGGCTGTACTCACAGCTAGTAGCTTGCTATTCGCTTCTATTCCCATCAGATGAACTGCATGGATTACCTAAATGAACTTAGTAGTATCTGGTCCCCAGCTAATGCTTCCCTGGGTGAAATAAATTACTCAGCATTCTAATTATATGATTAACCAGATCTCTTAAGCCAGTGAACACGAATGCAAAGAAGAAAATGGGACTCTTTCAATGAAGTCTAAGGTAATGGCTCTAGAAAGAGCAAGGAAATGCAGATCACTATAAAATAAGTTGGTCCACACACAAGTCAGAAAAAATCTCCACATGTGGAGGAACTTAAAGACCTGTCTCAGTTTTCACTCACACTTTTAAAAAACCAAATCTTTCCTGCCAATGCCTGTTGGATGCAGTTTGTATGTGGAAAATGATAAGAATGCATATCTGATTCTTAAGTTAAACTGTGAAAGACCAAGTGATTGCTGTCACCCTGGGGCAGTGATGTGATCTGTGTACATGCAAAGTCTTTCAGGATGTGATTAATCTCTGGTCTTTTGCAGGGAAAGAGGCTGAAGCACAAAAAGCAAGCAGTGAATTAGCTCAGTTGTAGAACTAATAAAATCCTCCATGTTTTGGCTCTGGGCCAAATCATGAGTCTATAGAGTCTATATTATAGAGGTGGCCTTGGTTACACATAGCATGAGAACTTAAATTAACATACATCGAACTACAATAGAAGCGCTGAGGGTTATACATAGAGAAATGCAGCTGAACACACAGAATGCCATAGAGTAGAGGGAGGGCAGGATGTGCATGTGTTGTTTAGCTATGACCAAAGAGAAAAGGAGGCTGGGGCAAAATCTTACTGGGTTAAAGGAAGTTTGGGTCCAAGATGCTATAAGGTAAAATGCATGTGCCTATTTGGCATGGCCCTGGAGACTTTGGCAGTTTCAGCAGTGTAAGTGCCACCTAAAGATACCATCAGATGGTGAGGGTTTGTCTGATGCTCCACTCACATGTCTTGCATATATGTTCTTCCTCGGTCTAAAACTTCAGATAACTAAAACTTCAATTTTAAAATAAAATTGTGAAAGTAAAGAGATCCACATTCCACACCTTCTGAGTTGTGTAAGAGAGAAGATTATTCACTCAAGTTCCAAAGGAGGGGGTGAAAGACACTCATTATAGACAGGGGAGTCTGGGATCCTTCCCTTATCCACATGACCCATTGAAGTGTCCTTGTCTATCTTGAAGTTTCTTAATGGTATACAAGAGTTAAGAACAATTATTTTTAATAATTATCTGTTCACAGAACATGTATACTCAATGAGGCTCTGTTCTTTGTCCATGATGGCATCTTTCCTTCCTCTGAACTGAGCCACCAGGGGCAGGAAATGCTGTGGATCTCAATAAAAGCAAAAACTAGGGCAACTTGGCTAGCAAACCATACTCCAGTCTCTAATTTCCCCAGTTCCCATCAAAATGGGGATAAAGAAAGGCAAAGAGGAACCAAAGGCTTTAAAGGGTTAGTATGTACAATGGAAAAAAGAAAGCGTCTTCAGCAAACAATGCTGGCATAACTGGAGGCAGACATGCAGAAAAATGCAAATAGATCCATACCTATAGCCAAGCACTTCAACATAAATCTACCACACTGAACCTCATAGAAGAGAAAGTGGGAAGTAGCCTTAAATGCATTGGCAAATGAAACCACTTCCTAAATATAACACCAGTAGCACAGACACTCAGAGCAACAAATAATAAATGGGACCTCCTAAAACTGAGAAGCCTCGGTGATGCAAAGGACATAGTCAACAAAACAAAAAGGTTCCTTATAGAATGGGAAAAGATTTTCACCAACTCCACATCTGACAGAGGTCTGATCTCCAAAATATACAAAGAACCCAAGAAACTGAACACCAAAATACCAAATAATCCAATTAAAAAATGGGGTTCAGATCTAAACAGAGAATTCTCAACAGAAGAAACTCAAATGGCTGAAAAACATTTAAGGAATTGCTCAACATCCTTAGCCATCAGGGAAATGCAAGCCAAAACAACTCTGAGATACCATCTCACATCTGTCAGAATGGCTAAGATAAGATCAAAAACACTGATGCTGGAAAGGATGTGGAGTAAGAAGAACACTCCTCCATTGCTGGTGGGAGTGCAAACTTGTACAACCATTTTGGAAATCAGTATGGTGGTTTCTCAGAAAATTAGGAATAAATCTACCTCAAGGGTCAGCAAAACCATTTTTGGGCATATACCCAAAGGATGTGCACATTGATACCACAAAGACATTTGCTCAACTATGGTCAAAGTAGCACTATTCATAATAGCCAGAACCTGGAAACAACCTAGATTCCCCTCAACCAAAGAGTGGATAAAGAAAATGTGGTACATTTACACAATGGAGTACTACTCAGTGGTAGTAAACAGTGACATCTTGAAATTTGCAAGCAAATGAATGGAACTAGAAAAACCCATTCTGAGTGACGTAACCCAGCCCCAGAAAGACAAATATGGTATGCACTCACTCATAAGTGGATATTAGGCATAAAGCAAAGGATAACCAGCCTACAGCCCATAACCCCAGAGAAGCAAGGTAACAAAGAGGACCGTAAGAGAGATATGCATGGATCCCCATAGGAAGGGGAAACAGACAAAACCTCCTGAGTAAATCAGGAACATGAGAGGGAGGGGAGGGTGACAGGGCAAAGGGAGGAAGGAAGGGGGATTGATGGGTAATGTCCTTCTGTATATATGTCTCTCTTATTGGTTGATGAATACAACACCGATTGGCCAGGAGAAAGGTAGGAAATATAGGTGGGGCTACCAGACTAGAAGGCAGGGGAGAGGAGAGATGCAGCCAGGAGACACCATGCTGCTGAAGGAGTAACATGCTGGATTAAGAGTAAGCCACAGTCTCGTGGCAATACATAGATTAAGAGATAGCTAGCTAATAGAAGCCTAAGCCATTGGCCAAACAGTTTACAAATTAATATAGGTCTTTGTGTATTTATTTGGGGCTAAACGGCTGCAGGACCAGGTGGACAGAAACCTCCATCTTCAGGGGATGGGGAGGTGAACATGAGGGAACAGGATGGTCGAGCTGGGGGAAGGACTGAGAGCGAGAGAAAGGAAAAAAAAATATCTTGGTAGAGGGAGCCATTATGGGCTTATCAAGAAATCTGGTGCTAGGGAAATTCCCAGGAATATACAAGGATGACCCCAGATAAAACTCTAAGCAACAGTGGAGAGGGTGCCTGAACTGGCCTTCCTTGTAATCAGATTGAGGACTGCTATAATTGTCATCATAGAACCTTCATCCAGTCACCGATGGGAGCAGATGCACAGATCCACAACTAACCATTGAGCCAAGTTCCCTGTGTCCAGTCAAAGAGAGGGAGGAGCAATAATAAGAGCAAAGCGGTCAAGACCAGGATAGGGAAACCCACAGAAACAGCTGACCTGAGCTAGTGGGCGCTCACTGACTCTGGACTGACAGCTGGAGAACCTGCATGAAACCAAACTAGATGCCCTGAATGCAGATGACAGTGGGTGCCTTGGGCAGTTTGTGGGGCCACTGGCAGTGGGATCAAGATCTATCCCTAATGTATGAACTGGCTTTTGGGAGCCCATGTTCTATGGAGAGAGACATTGCTCAGCCTAGACTCAGGAGGGAGGTGCCTTGGTCCTGCCTCAACGTGGTGATGGGACAGACTTGATTGACTCCCCATGGGAGGGAGGCCTTACCCTCTCTGAGGAGCAAATGTGGAGTGGGGTTAGGGGAAGCTGAGAGGGGGAGTGGGATGAGAGGAGGGGGCACTGGGATTAATATGTTTTTTTAAAGAGATAAAAGCTTTACTACCATTTTTTTAAAGGATGAGTATGTGATTGGGGAGTGGGGTGGAATTGCACTGAGGGTTGAAAGGCAGCCGAAGGAGAATGGTCAAAACATGGCTCAGAAAAGTCTTCAGCATGGAAAGAGTTGGAAATGGCCCTAGCCTCAGAAATGAGAGGTATGAGTGACTGAACCTGAGGGTGTTCTTTCTCCTAGCTGCCTCTCCCAACTCATTTATGTGAATATATGAATATATTTACTGTTAAACCAATCTAGACTGGGCAAGTATGTCTGCCACACCTCAACAGCCATCCTACACAACTAATTCTGCAACAACAAAAAATTCTGTGGCCTTGTTCAGTTGCTAAGAGTCTATGTGGAGATACATCATATGGACTTGTGGAAGCCCAGTCCTGTTCTGCAGGAGCCCTGGGCTGTAAAAATATGAAGTTTAGTAAATGAGTTAGAGTTCAGGTCTTAGCAGCCACTTACTTATATACCCAGAGGCAATGGAGCTACAGAAGAGAATTTTATCATAGAGCTTTGTGATGAATCCAACTCAACTATCTTAACCATACAGATATAATACAAGAAATCCCCCAAGTGGTTTGGCTACAGCATCACCAATTTTAGGGGCTCCCAGATGCCGTTTCAGCTGGACTGATTCAATATGCTAGCCAGCCACAACCCCCATGATGCAGGAAGACAACAGTTCTGTCCTCACCCAGGAAACCAGCTAGACTGAGGCAGAGCAGTCCTTGCCTTATTCCCCCCCACCCACCCCTTCCAACAGCAAGAACTATTTGTCCAGAAGCCCCCACAACAATCCTACAGAGCCTCAATGACCAGAATAAGGTCACCTACCCACCCAGAAACCAAGTGTTGGCAAGAGAAATGAGCGGTTCGCAAGATGAAGGGGACTGTCTTAAAGCAGTCCTTCTCAAACTGGAGAACACCTCATAACCCCCCCCCCCCCGGGGAAATCACTCTACTCTCACCTAGCATGCCCAAGGCCCTTGGCGTAATCCCCAGCACCCAAAACAAAAGCCTGGCTCTACTGGTTTCAACCCACTGGGTCTGCTACGTCTGGGGCATGGAAGAGGATTGGCAATTCTCCAGAGAGTTTAGGTGGTGCCGACAGTGTTGGTTTGAGGAGGCTATCTGAGGAGGGAAGGACCAGCAGTGAAAGGCCCCGCCCTCTTCGTTTCAAAGCCTGGACTTCCTGAGGCCGACTTTAGGTTATGCTCTGCGGTATACACTTCCGGCTCTCGTGCTCAGAGCTTAGTCATTGCTCTCAGTCAGGGAAGTTGTTTAACTATCAGAACAGCTGAAGTGCTCAAAAAAGGCCCCCTGTGGGAAAGGAAGGAAAGCAGAGAAACGCTTTGCTTGCTACCGTGCAATGCCCATCCGAGCCGATGAGATGTTTTTGATCTGCTTGATTAGAAATACTTCTGTGAAGCATGTTTTCCTATTAAGGAACTTTCTCTACTTTCTTCTTTTCTTTACATCAATACCAAGGATATGAATGGAGCTTTTATAGGCCAGGGTGTCTTACAAAGACACTAATAATATAGTTAAACTCCTAACAATTGAAAAAAATATTGACTTAAGACTTGCACCAAAATTTATTTTAGGAAGGCACCTGTCCCCACTAGAAAAATATCTGAAGAAGGTGTAGGGGAAAAGTTCACCTCTACTCCTCCCCAAGCCACCAAAACCACCATGAAGGCCAATACCAGGCATAGAGAAGGATCTGAATAACCTGCAGAGAGTGACATTGGACCCCCTTGTTACCCCAAGAGTGGAGAGGCAAAGGGGGAAACATGGGTGTCTTCGAGGGGAACAAGAAAGGCTGCAGCCTGTTTCTAGTCATTTTGTTGTGGTTGAAACTAAGAAGCAAAGTTTCAAGTATGACATGATCCAGACAGCCCAAGAGGAAGCAGGAGACCAAGGAGGCATAGGAAACCCTGCCTACACTGGGCTGGCCCTATGCTATGGGACACATAGCAGAAGTCTGGGTTTTTATGCGCCAGTTACTAGAGAGTGAAAGAAATTTCCTTCTTAGTTGACTTAGTTATCTAATACATCTGTAGCAGAGGGGACAAGCTATGGCAAGATATATAAGTGGCATCTTATATAAGTGTGCCTGGTGAGGTCGCACATCGACTGAGGAAAAGTCTGATCTGAAATGCCCTGTCATCTATCTGCTGCAGAGGCCCCTGTCTGGAAGCCTGCAGGGTTGGGCATGCACCTCTGTGTCCTAATTCACCTGGCCTAGAAGTCACTGATGGTCAACAGTTCAGTTTGTACTCAGAGGGAACAACTCTGAGGGCTCCTGGGCTGGAGTTCACCAATAGAACTAGCCAGGGAAGCTAAATGTAACCCATTGAAAGAGTTCTCAATAAGCAAATAGAAACTATATAGCTGTTTTCAGGCAGATTTGCCCCATAGTTATTATTTGCCTACCATCTGAGGAACAGCAACTGATTCATAGGCTACTTAGGTCCATTAGGCTCTGGTTATCATCCACTTAATACCCAAAATGGATCTGTAGACCCTCCATTAGTACAAAACTATCATTATTATTCCATTCGGCCAGGAATTGAATGTATTCTGTTCGATTTCTTTTTTTCTAACGTTAAAAAACAATAATTCAAGCCCATGTCTTTTTAAAGAGTATTTTTCTCTTTGCAGCCACAATACTTGGTTACATTAATATTTTTCCATCTTTTCTGTGGCCAATTCTCTTTTTTCATTTCTCAATTACTGGCTTGACCATTTGTGCACAAACATAAACTCAAGCTCATTCAATGCATTCTGGGTAATTATCTGCCTCCTCTACAGATCTGATGGCCGAGCTTGTCACAGGGCTTATACTGAAGCATCTCTCAGAAATCATAAAGCTATTATCTTAAAGAAAGCCATTTTTTTAACTTACTAGGGAGAGGGCATGGTGAAAAATGCATTGGCAGTTTAGCCTCATAATCCAAAGTTCAATTGAATTCTATTTTTTTGCTCCAAGGAGGCACATGAGGCAGGGCAAATGTCCCCCATCACCTGGCAGACGCAAATTTGTCTTCCTGACCCACAGGGAAGAGAACCTGGCAAAGCGAGACAGACATGCCACAGGAGCACCAACCAAATTACAGGACTTCTTAGGAGCACCGATCAAATAACAGGAATCTTAGGAGCACTAACCAAATCACAGTACTTCTGAGCTTGACTTAAATCTGTTCCTAATTATAACCCTGCAGAGAAAAGTGTTGTGTTTTGTTTTTGTTTTGTTTTGTTTTGTGTTTGTATCCATAACTGCTGAGACTATTTGGCAGAAGGAAAACTCTTGCTTCTTAGCTCCCTCTGCTGGACTTCCAGCCACCTGAGCTCTCTGTGGGATTCCAGGTTTGGTGCCTCACCAGAATCAGGCCCACAGCAAATAGGAAAGTCTCAGGGACCCCAGAGCTCCAGCTGATGAAATGGAGACATGTTTTCCCGGGGGTGAATGCAAACCAAGGGCATGGTCTCTTCCAACACACAAGGGAGCCTGCCAGTGTTCCACAGAAGAGCGAAGAATGGGGCCTTCCTAGCTGAGGGATCTCAAGCTGGATTACTGGAGGCTACAGAATGTCCTGCTGTCCTTTCTGCAGTCATGTGGGCATCTAAGCTAGGGGAGAGCTCTTCAACAGCAATTGTGGTTTTTTTCTGTTCCTACTTCCCTGGGGAAGCACACCCTTTTACAGGCTGAGCCTCCCATGATTCCTTCCTACAGCAGGCTCGTCTCAGACAGTCCCCCCAGTTCACTAGAAATACCCAAATGTGTCGGAACCCCCATTGACCCCCACAAATCCCCCCACCCCTGCTCCTGCAGGGCACTGAGCACCAATAGGAAGACCCCTCTCCTAAACTCACACATCCAGCAGGTCTGGTCACTAGCTGGCCAGATGTATCTGAACTCTTTTCAGAAGGCCGCACCGCTCCCCACCACCACCCCATTTTCCCTGTTCTGATAACAGTTTACATCAAAACCATGCTTTTCCCCAAAGCATCTTAGAAAATGCTAAGCAGTACAAGATGCTTCAAGTGCAGTTGAAATCACTACATTTAAATTCATTTTATATGGCTTCCTCACCAGAGTTGAAATGCTGGAGGCATGCGTGTCCGATATCAAGTACAGGTAAAGCCAAATGATTTAACCAGGGAATTATTTTTGGAAGTAATTTAGGGGAACTAGAAAGAAAATTTGAAATTTTTACAAGAAAAACTAATTTCGCTTTTAAGTGATGATAATAGTTAAAACTAAGAAGGTGAAAATGAGAGTTAACTTTAGGATGCTGTAACCAATCACAAAATCTCAGGTTCTCATATCTAGTTTCTAAATATATCTGTATTTTTTTTTACTTCATGTGTATTTTTTACTGCAGGGGTGTGTACACACTATGTGTATGTCTGGTGCCTGTGGAAGCCAGAAGATGACATCGGATCTCCAGGAACTGGAGTCACAGATAGTTGGGAGTCACCATGTGGGTGCTGGAAATTTAATCTGGATCCTCTAGGAAAACAGTCAGTGATCTTAACCACGAGCCATTTCTCTAGCCCTTTAAGTCTTTTTTAAAGGGGCGTAGGGGCGTGCCTATTAATTCATGTCATTGGAATTTAGGAATGGAATTTGATCATCTCAGTTTATTGTTGTTGTTCTTATTGAATGTGTGACTTCACAGTAGAGAGATTGTCGCTTACTTGCCGATTGGCTGTGCCAGGGCTTCCCACACAGCCATGCTGTGAGGACCCTGGCTGTGGGTATTCAACCTTCTCCTACTGCCTGTCCTCACTAGCCTCTCCTCCTGCCCTCCTGGTGTCCCCCTCACAAGCCTTTCAGATGCCATCAGTTCCTTATCCCTTGGTGTACTCCTGTGTGCTGGTGTCATCTCCTTGAGTCATGTCCTTAATTGGACTCTAATCTCTGTTCGCAGCTGTGTACTTAAAAACAAAAACAAAAACAAAAAAAACAAAAACAAAAAACCTGCTTTTTAATGGAACCCCAACACTAACTGTCAGGGGACACAGGCAAACTAATCTACAACCCTCAGTTCCATACCCTTGAAATCCAAGTCGCCTCCTGACCATTTCTGTGAGTCTCTATCACTCTTTTTTAGGGTGCACACTGTGTCCTGTTGAGGTGGATTCAGCCTCGGCACTGCCTTCTGGGTTTGGTATGCTGAGCAGAAGGTGTGGAGATTCACTCCACAGCACGTCTGTCATTTCATATCCTCTCTCACACTTTCTCCTTCTGTCTGAGGAGCAGTTTGACAGGCTGCTGGAACACAACCAGGAGGGATTGATTCCCAGTAACAACACGAGGACTCACAACCACCTCTAACTCCAGTTCCAAGGGACCCAACACCCTCTTCTGATCTCCATGGGCACAGACATATGTGTAGCCAAAACACCCAAAAATAGATCTGAATAAATCTTTAAAAAGAAAGCAGGTACTTAGACATTCCTATGGAGAGAGGTGAAGTCAGGAGTCCACAGCAGTATGGCTGCTGGCTGGAAGAAGCACCACTTCTCTCTGGAGGCGAGGCTTCTACCCCTTAGGGAACACCTCTACTCCATGGCCCACACCCTACATAACGCCTCCTGATTTCCTAGAAGCAGTTCAAAGTAATTCAAGTTTCATCTTTTAAGGATCTACATTCTAACCCTTCATGAAATATCCAAAACATCCTCTCAGTATATTCCATGTAGTTGGAAGTTATTTTCTGGGAGCAATCCCTCTCCCACCCTCAACTCCCAATGTAATGCTGTGACCTTTTTGAGCTTTTGTAACCATTCTGTGACCTACACATACACACATATGTAGATGTGACTAGTGTGTTACATGCAATACTTGATCTTAGAGTTAATATTAGTATTTAAGATTGGAATGACAGAACCCATAAACAGCTACCCACCAAAAGAAATCATGACTACTTAGAAAATTGCAGCCAATGAAACCAATGTAGCATGTGGATTTATTGTTATTTATTAAATTCTGATGCTGTGGAAAGAAACAGAAGTGTGTGTGTGTGTGTGTGTGTGTGTGTGTGTGTGTGTGTGTGTGTGTCATGATATGTTCACAGAAGGTATACTATATTTTGCTTCCTAAGGGTAGTGCCATAGTCCTGGGAGCCCATCCACAGGCCCTGCCAGCTGTTACATTATGTCACTTGACCAGCAATCAGCACTACCCCAGACTCTCAGTACTAAGGACAGGTTCCAACCTGGAAATAGAGACTCAGAAGAAATTACAAAGCCACTGAGGCTTTGTTCTCATCTGGCTGGAATGTATGTCTCATGCTGAAAGCTCATCACAGTCATACAGTTTACATGAAACCCTGCTACATCACTCAAAGTGAAAATATCATCCAATGAAGGACTTCCAAAAAAGCCATACTAGAGAGAAACTCATGAGCCATGAGTAGTGACCTTATTTCCTGTCCGAATTTGTTCATTGCCCAAACCACTTTCTGTTTGCCTGACTCATCAATCAGTAAAATGATAGTCCCATGGCAGTCAGGGGAACAGCCCAGAGACCGTTAAATGCAATATTCCAAATCAGCTGCTGCAGACCCAAGCTCTCACATAGGTTTTCAAAGAGTGTAGACCCCTTGACTAAGAAGGTTACGGCTGTGAGTGTCTCCTTTGGCATCTCCTTTCAGCTTCTGTGGACTCCTGGCTGAACTGAATTTCAGCCAGTCCCCTTTCCACCTCCCTGACCCAAAGCAGCACAAGGGGCCATGGCTGGTGCAGGAGGGAGGAGAGCACAGGGACGGTTCCTGAGGGATGGTGGTTTTGTAATGAACCAACTCTCCCTGAAACTGACACTTTGCCCCACCCCAGACCTTGGCAATAAGGCACACCACGATTTCTCCTCTTATAGAAACAGAAAGACCAATGAGTTGCAAGACCAGGGTCTTCCAAATCTTAACTAGCTGTGTGAGCCTTTCCTCAATGGCAAATCTCCCCAATGTGCTCCTTAACTGAAAAGGAAGGAGGCTGCTCTCCAAGATGCCTTGCCTTCCTGGACAGCATG
This sequence comes from Cricetulus griseus, assembly GCF_003668045.3. NCBI lineage: Eukaryota > Metazoa > Chordata > Mammalia > Rodentia > Cricetidae > Cricetulus > Cricetulus griseus. Next base: position 55,765,279 of record NC_048601.1, on the reverse strand, counting down.
AGTTACATGGAATAAGAGAATTTTCATGATCTGACATTCCCAAGATTTGCACCCAGTAGCAACCCAGCATGCAAAGCAAACAGCTTGTTGGCTAGAAATGGCTTCCTGTGAATGTCATTGATAAGCTCTTTATTTTCATGGCAGACATATTTCCTTACAAGAACTCCCCCTCCCCTTATTTAGAACTTGATGCTATTTCAACTGCAGCTACAACAGCGGTTTGACTATAAACTTTCACATAAAACACACTTCGAGTTTCTGATCTCCATTATGCCATGTAGCTAAGCAGTAAATGGATTTGTGATATTTCTTCTCACTCCATTAATAAGTTTAAAAAGAAAAAAACAGCTCAAAATCAGCTTGACAGGCCAGCGCAATGGTTCAGCAAAGGGGAAAGAGGGCCTTGCCACCAAGCCTGATGATCTAAGTTCAATCCCCAGGACCCACAAGGTAGAAAATGAGGACACCAGCAAGCTATAGTCTGACCTCCACACACAAGCAATGGCAAGAGTTCACATGTATATACACATGCACACATGTGTGCATGCACACACACAAATATTTAAAAATTTAATTGTTTTGGGATATATGAGCAATGTAATATTTTCTAACCAATTCATTTTTTGCCATTTATATGGGTGTCACATGAAAGTGACCAAACTTCCTCTGCCTCAATGCAACATAGCATTGATTAGGGCTCCAGAAACACAAGAAGGGTTGATGATCTAAGATGAAAGGAAAGGACACAGCAAGCGTCACGTGAGATGCTGCATGTCTTCTGGGAGATCACAACTACAGAAAGACACAGAGAAGGATGGCAGAAGACTTCATCTTGTGGAGTCAGCCCAACATTTTGTGTTTTTAACCAGCAGTCTTGGTAATGTTTTCATTAAATCTTAACCATTCCTATTTGTGAGAACTGGAATCTCCTTGATATTTTACATTTCATTTCTTTGCTGAGAACTTTTTGTTATACTAGCTTAGCTGTTCATGTTTTCCCCTTTGTAAGCACTGTATTTGCACATATTTACTGTTTCACTGAGACATTTTCATATTATATTCAACTTACTTCGATCATAGTCAGTCCACTTTCCCCACCCCTCCTCCCAGACCCTACCCATAGATGCCTGGATTCCACATATGAGGGAAAACACTTGATAGCTATCTTTCTGAGTCAGTTCCATGCATTTTCCTGCAAACATTTTGTTCTTCTTTGTGGTTGGATGACACTCATTGAGTATCTGGTCCACATTCTCTGTGTCTGGCCATATGCTGATGGGCCTGTAGGCTGGTTCCATCCAGTGAACAGTGTGCAGAAAGACATGGATAGGCAAGTACCTCTGTTATCTGCCAACTTTGATTCCATTGGGACTGTGGTAACAAAGGTAAAGCAGATCCATATGGTAGTAATATTGTTAGTTGTTTTGAGGCCTCCATACTAATTTTAATCATGACTGCACCAATTTACATTCACTCAAGCAGTATTAATGATTCCTCTTTCCCCACATTCTTCTCAGCATTTGCTGTTTTGTTTCCCTGATGACAGCCATTAGGACTTTCATATATTTATCATTCCTATACCTTCTGGTAATTTCTATTCTTGTGAGAACTGTCTGTTCAGTTCAGTTCTCGATTTATTGATTGGGTTATTTGTGGGGTTTTGTGTGTGTACTTTTTTGAAAAGTTCTTTATGTATTTAGTGTATCAATCCCATACTAGTTGAATAGCTGAATGAGATTTTCACCTGTTCTGAAGATTGTCTCTCCACTCCAGTAATTGTTTCTTTGGACCTGCCTTTTAATTTAATACAATCGAATTAGTCAGCCCTGAAGGTCACTTCCTTCGCTGTTGGAATCTTATTCAGAAAGCCATTGTCTCAGCTTCTGCCTAGAAGTGTTTGCCCTTGCAGCTTTAACTTCCGATGTTGTGATTAGGACTTTGATCCACTTTTAATGCATTTTTGTGCAAGCTGAAAAATATGGATCTAGCTTCATTCTTTTACATGTGGACTCCCAATATCCTCAGCACCCTTTTTAAAGGCGCTGTCTTTTATCTAGTGTATGTTTTACTATAAATGTCTCCATTTCCTTCCTTAGGGGTTACTCCTGGCCATCTGGCCATCTTATTCTGTTATTTTTTATGTTGATTTTGTGTTCTCCTGTTTTGCTGAATTTTTCAAGTCTGCTGGCATCTTTTGTGTTACGATAAATCTTTTTGCCAAAAGCCGCCTGAGCCCCACCACCACGTGCGAGCTTTATGCCAGCCGCCCGCCCGCCCGAGTTAGGCCCAAATGAATACACAGAGAGACTTGTATTAGTTACAAAGCTGCTTGGCCAATGACTAGGATTCTCATTTGTTAGCTCAGTCTCAATTACCATACATCTATATATTTTATGGGACTTATCTTATCGGACGCCTATTTGGCGTCCCTCCTTGCTGGTGAATCATATCGTGCAGCTGGAACAGGAGCCGAGGGGAAAAGAGAGCGACACTTCCTTTTTCCTCTTCTTAAATATGAGTCTCCTTGCTATGTCACTTCCTGTCTGGAACACCATGTCTCTACTACATTTCCCAGAATCCTCTTTGACTCCTAGTCCAGCCTAACCTGCTGTCTCATTGGCCAAGCAAGTACTTTATTTATAAACATACACAGAAGTATTTCCCCCATCACTTTTGGTCTCCTCTAGATCATTGCACCTTCTAATGGGGATAAGCTGACTTTTGTCTTTCTGGGTCTCATTCCAGATTTTGGAGCAAGTCCTTCAGTTCAACCCACTGTAGTCAGTACCACAAGGGCTGTATCCTCAGCCCGTTGCTGGTTCAAGAGTTGAATAGAGCTTTTATTATGTTGAGATACAAGCCTACAGGGCCAGTTTCTTCAGGGGTTGGCACAAGTTTGTTGTTTCTTCAAATGACTTTTTCTCCTTCTGTTAAGCAGACCCTGTAATTTTCATCCTTGGTTTGACTCATTGCTGTATTATATGTATTGATTTGCACTTATTGAAACAGTCATTCATCCTGGAATGAAACCAACCTGTTCATGGGGTTCGATTTTTTAAATGTGTTGTTAAATTTAGTTTGCAATGTTTTTGTAGAGAAAATTTGCATCGCAAAAAAATAAAAAAAATGGGTCTGTATGTTCTGATCATATTCAATTCTCATCTGGTTTGGGCAATACTGGCTTTGGAGAATGGGTTTGAGAGCATTTCTTTGTTTTCATTTTATGGACGGGTTTCTGGAGCTATTCCTGTAGTTTTCTTTGTTGGGGGAATTGTTATTATTCCATTGACCTGTTTAAGAAATATTCCTTGGTTCAATTTTTAAAGGTAAACCTGAGTCTAAGATTTTTATACAGTTCTAGAGTTTCTGATTTATTGAAGTATAAGATTTCCAAATATCCTAATGATCCATTGATTTAAGTGGTATCTGCTATCATACCAGCTTTTTCAACTCTAACTCTATTGGATCTTTTCTTTCCTAACTTGTTTCTGGGCATGTCAATCTTGTTAATCTTTTCCAAAAACCCAACTTATTAGCTCAGCAGTCCTTTGTACTTTGTATGTATTGTCCTTTTAGACTCTTACATTAGTTTTGATCTGTATTATTATTATTCTTACCTTACACTTGTTTTGTGTTTGGCTTACTCTGTTTCTCCAAGATCTTGAGATGCACCATGAAATTAGTTATTTATACTATATTTTCTTTTTTTCCAGACATGGTTTCCCTGTTGTGACCCTGGCTGCCTAGGAACCCGCTCTGTAGACCAGGAAGCTCGGAGATCCTCTGCCTCCTGAGTGCTGGGAGTCACCACTGCTCGACTGTACCATTTTTTCACTTGTGATATGTCTAAGTCTTTTGTTGTTTTTCCTTTGATTATTTGTTTTCTTGTTGTTTGGTTTTAATTTTTAATTATCATTAAAATATTTGGATTTAAATTCCTGTCAGAAGTACATTTTACAAACATTTTCTCCTGATTTGTGGCTTTTCTCTTTGTTGTCTCAGTATCTCTTATGAGCAGAAAACTTTAATTTCAGGGAGTTCTAATATATCAAAATTATGTTTACTGGTATTTTTTTTTTTATGTTCTGTCTGATGATTTGATTCTTGTGCCCAAGGTTCTGAAGACAGTCCCTGATATTTTCTTTGCAGTTCTTGCCTATGTTTTAAATCTTTGATTCATCTACAATAATTTTTGTTGAATCTATAGAGAGAAGATTTGAAATTCACTTCTTGCTGGTTGACTATGCAGCTGTTTCAGCAACATTTGCTGAAGAGCAAACAAACAAAAAGCTCTTTTTACACTTTAAGTTGTTTTGATACCTTTTTGAAAATGAAATGGCTACATGGACCTGAGTAGGTGTATTCTAGACCCCTTCCCTTAATTATGTTGCCTATCCTATGCCAACATCTGTTATGATAAATTTTTCTGCCAAAAGCTGCCGCCACGTGTGTGCTTTACGCCAGCCGCCCGCCTGAGTTAGGCCCAAATGAATACACAGAAACTTGTATTAGGTTCAAAGCTGCTTGACCAATGGCTAGGACTTCTCATCTGCTAGCTCAGTCTTAAATATCATAAATCTATATATTTTATAAGACTTATCTTATCAGACGCCTTACTGGCATCCCTCCTTGCCGATGGCTCACATCCTGCAGCGGGAGGAGGCACAGGGGAAGGAGGTACATTTCCTGTTTCTCCTTGCTATGTCACTTCCTGCCTGGAACACCACTTCTCTACTACATTTCCCAGAATCCTCTTTGACTCCTAACTTGCTGCCATTGGACAAACAGTATTTTATTCAACAATCAATAAGATAAACATACACAGTACATTCTCCATCAAACACCAGCATGCATTCGTTAGTGTGGTGGTGTGCTGCTTGAAGTGGAGTAGCATGGCATGAGTCTTCTAACTTTGTTTTAACCCTTTTTCCTTTTTAATCCTCCCAATATCTAGAGCCTTAGCAATTCACATGGATCTTAGAATGGGCCTGCAGGGGCTGGAGAGACAGCTTAGTGGTTAAGAGTTTGTTCTGCTCTTGCAGAGGACTTGGGTTCAGTTTCCCGCATCCACATCAGACAACCCACAACTGCCTTCTAACTCCAGCTCCAAGGACTTCTATGCCCTGGTCTGGGCGCCACGGGCACCTGTGCTCAGGTAGACATACCCACACGGAGACACACACAAGTAAAAATCACAATAGAAGTAAATCTTGAGACTAAACATGAAAATTTCTATAGAAAAGAGTTGTTGGGATTTTAAGTGACAATTGAATTTACAAAAGTGGAAAGAGTAATACTTAACAAAAGCAAGTCTTCTAATCCCATGAACGTTGACTAGTTCATTGATTGGGCCTATTTAAATTGTTGTTAGTTAGTTAGATTTCACCCCCCCCTTTAATGATTATAAAATTTTGTAATTACTAAGAGTGGCCAGACACACAACTTTTCTTCCTAAGTGTTTAATGAAATTCAATGCTATTGTAGACAGTAGTACTTAAATATATACTTTCCAGTTGCTTGCTTCTTGATGTACCTAAGTAATTGGCTTTATGTTCAGATTGACTAATAATCTGCAAACTCACTAAATTGAATTGCTAACTGTTAACAGGTTGCTTATAGGTTACTTGAGATTTCTACACACAAAACTCACTTCACCATATAAATGATAGGTTTTTCCCCCATTCTTGATGCCTTCTGTAAAATGTTCTGATTCAGTGAAGCCAGTGGGGTTGTTAGCAAATTGAATAAAACAACTCAGAACAGATGACCAGGTCATGACTCTGGTGTAAGGAGAAAGGGTGTTCATGTAGATGTCCTTCCTCAGGTCGGGGATGCTTCCTTCTGTCAGCAATTTCTCCACATTTGAATCGATAATTGATGTTTTATTTAGCTGATCATAAGGTTTGATAATTTATTCTGTTAATGCATTGAGCTGAGTTGGTTGATCTGTGAGTGCTGTGCCAGCCTTGCAATCCTGAGATAAATTACAGGTTGTCATTTTATTACATTTTCCATCTGGATTAACAAGGGGCACTGGCCTGTAATTTCCTTCAACTGTACAATTTCTGCCAGACTGGTGTCTTATAAAGTACCAGACTAGAGTTTGGGGACTGCCACAGCTGCTGCTGCTGTTGTTTTTGGTGGAAAAGTATTAAGAGAGGACAGAAATTTTTATTGCAAAATTGAATTTTAAATGATCTGAAGTTATTAAAATTTTTTTCCATTTTCTTTTGGGTGATTCTTGATAAATTGTACATACCCAGAAATTTGTCCATTTATCTGAATTCCAAATTCAGTTAGCAAAAAATGTTTATATTAGCACCCTTTGTGTTTTTTTAATGTATAGACTCTATGTAGAGTCTTTCCTGAAGTCTCCTATCTCACCCTGGAAATGCATAGTTATAGGGTTGTGGTTGTTTTGTTTCCCACTTTTTACTGATTTGTCTTGCTAAGAAATTTTTAGCATCTAAAATTTTTAATCCTTTAAAAAATCAGTCTTTTAATTTGATTTTTTCTCATTCTTATCTATTTTTATTTCTTTTACTTCCATTCTCATCTTTGCTTCCTTTTGTTTGTGTTATTAGATTTAATTTTCTCTCTGGTTCCAAGCATCCTTGTAGAAAACAAATTAATAATTTAAGACTATAAGTTCCCTCTAAGAAATGCTTCTGTCATACTCCACAATATACTATCATCCAATTCAAAATATTTTAAATTTTCTGTTGTAATTTTACTTACTGGTAATTTTTATTTATTTTTATAATTTTTTATATTTAATTTTGATGATCCCATACATGTATGCCATATACCGTGAACTTAGTCATTCTGTTAACCCTTGTAACCCTTCTCAACTCCTAAAGACCCCTTTCTTCTTCCAAGCTATCCCCCCTCTTGCTTTCCTGTCCTGTGTGGGTAGTCACAGCTGCTGTGTGTTTATGATTATGTTGACAATGTCACATCCCAAAGACAGAATTTCCTATGACTCTTCTGTGTCCTCCAACCAGTCTTTCTGTCCTTTTCTCCATGGTGTTCTCTTTAGGGCATTTTTAAATGTCTTGTTCAATCTCCAAACTTCAGAGAATTACTTTAACATTGATATTCATTTGTAATTACTTTCCAGAGAATATATTCCAGATCATTTCAGATCTTTAAAATGTATTAAAACTTGTTTTGTGGGCTAGCACGTAGTCTCCTTGGGTAAGTCACTTGAATGTGTATTTTGCAGTTGGTGGACATTTTAACGTTTTAGAACATTGGCTCACACTTGTTCATAATAGTGTCCTCATATTGTTAAAATACTTATTATCTTCACATAATTACCTCCTCTCATAATAGGTCTCTCTTTATCCTTGCCTATTGCAGTCCATTCTGTACACTATGGAGGAGGGAACATTTTTAAAGGCAGCTTGCTTTGGTCACTCTTTTACTCAAAAATGTCCCACTCACTTCTAAAACACTGAGAATAACACTTGCAATCCCTCAGTGGCCATCAAGGTTCTGTGACTTTTGGTCTCTGCCCCATCATTTGGTTGTTCCTTTCTGTTCAGCCTCCACCACTTCCCTGGCCCTTCCTCTCTCTCTCTCTTCTTTGCTGTTTCTTCAACATGAAATTTTCTCTAGTCCAGATTATCAGCAGTTTCACCTTCAAATTAAGATGTCTGTTCACATGTCGCCTCTTCAGAGACAACTTTCTCAACTAATCATTTAAAAAGCCGTCATCCCATGTCATCCAGTCCTTGTTCCTTTTCTTCATGTTCTAGAGCATGTATGTGTGTGTATTTACACGCATGAGCATGTACCTATGCATTCCACCTGCTTTCTCGTTTACTTTAGGTACATTGGAAGTCATATATAAACACTCATTCTTTTATTTAAGATAGAAAGCTTCCTATCTCAACCAGAATATGAACTCTATGAAGACAAAGATTGTGTGATTATTCATCCCAGGGTCTCCAGCGCTTAGAGCACTATCTGCCGATGAGTAGACATGGGGCAAATGTGTTTGGAATGAACGTGTGGCTTGGTGTCTTTGAACCCTAAAAATCTGGCATGAAAGGTGATAATTTTTTTCTAAAAAACAAAACAAACAAAAAACCTAATAATTATTTGTGCAACCTTAAGCAAATTTCTAGGTTCAAACCACCTTTACCTAGAAAATAGAGCCTTTAGATTAAGAAATAGTTAAGACCTCTTTCTGGTCATGTCATATGTGTGTGGGCCTGGAAGTTTTCAGGGAAATGTGTAGGAATCCAGGAAGCCCTGATGTGTAAGTGGTCAATGAAGCCCTGAGTGAATATGTATTGTTTGAAACAGGCACTGTCAAGTCAAGGACCAAGACCTGGAAGCCATAAGCGATTGGCAAAGCCTTTCCCTCAGATCAGGCTCAGAGGGATGGCAAAGCCTTTGTGTGGTCCAAGTGCAAATGCTGATAATGTGTGCAAAATCTAGCAACCACAGCTTCCTCCTCCTTATGCTTACAGCCTGACACTGCTCACCTAAAATCCTCCTACTGAGAGTAGCCAACTCCTCCCCACTGTACTGACATTATTAATGCACTGAGGTTCTAGGTTGTTGGTGCAGCTGGATCAGAGCACGTGACCCCTGACCCCAGCTTTTCTGTATGTGTGTCTGTCTTTTCTTCATCCCCTGTCACCCCTAGCCTGCTCAAGTCCCAGCCCCATGGATAGCAGTAGAAATGTGTTTTAAGTGAAATGTTAAGTAAATAAGAGTATTCACATACCCCAGTGAGCAAGGGTGGAATGTGGTCTCAAGGTGTCTCAGCAACAGTTGCTGAAGAGAAGTTTATAACCTTTGAAGAACCAATCCCTTGCAGTTAGCCACATACCAGCAGTGGCTCATGCTTTTCTTGAGTAGAAATTTCTATCACGTTACCCAAGCATCACGAGAAATTGTCTCTATTTATGAAAACTAACTTATTAAAATGAGGAGCCCCCGTCAGGGATTAGCTGCTATGAGACGTTTTGTTGTTTTGCAGGTACAGCCAGCAGCTTCACAGGTGAGGACTGGGAGAAAGGCAGAGCCACAATCTCATGAGTTTCTGGGACCCTGGGGCCCTTCTGGAGGCAAGAGTGAGGTAATGAAGAAAATATGTCCACGGTTATTACACCAGGGCTCCTGTGCTAAGGAAAAGGTTTTGAGAAGACATTTGGCCGCAAATCAGAGGAACTTATTTTTCTCTGTGTTGTCTCCCACCATCGGTGTGGACTCCAGACCTCCAATATGTAATAAAGGGCTATCCCCCAGATAGACATGACATGTTGGTACATATGTCTCTGATCCTTTCTAAACTCATGAGAATCACTGTTCTGGGACTTTTTAACAAAGGAATCAAAAGAGTTAAGTTGGCAATAAAAGTTTGCAACTTGGAATCCAAACAGGCTTAACTGTCCAGGAAAGCCACATCTCAACACTCCGTGTAGAGAGATGAAAAGTTGTGTTTGCACCATGGAAACCTCAAAGCTCCCAGCATCTGTCAAGTCCTGGATCCCTGGAAGTAACACTAGAGAAGAGGCTAGACACTGGAAGATGGAAAAGCCTATTAAAAAATTATTGACTCTAGATCCCCCATCTCTAATGAGCCAGATGCCTGTTCTAACTTTGGGAGAAAACTAGAAGACTGGTTTGTGGAAAGGATTAAGCTGAAGGATTCTCCATCTGGGACATAAAACATATTTGATGGAGGAAGCATCTCTGTAAAACGGGGGGGGGGGGGTTCGGGTACACAAAAGCTCTTGAACTAAAGGCTGAGAGAGCAGAGGGTAGGAGGACACCTTCTCTGGGCATCTGACCAGCACAGGTGAGAGCACTAATGGAGAATGTCATGAAGAATGCATTTGGCCCAGCTAAGGTCCCTAGAGTCATACCCACAGCACAGCTGCCTCAAGAAGTCCCAGCATTTGAGAAAAGCATGTACTGCCACAGAAGACAAAGAAAACAGAAAAGATGAGCAAAATTGCATTCACTATGCATACCTGGGACCAGACACTGTGCTGAGGACTGTGCGTGTGTTTATACAACCAGTCCTCACAAACACCATTTAGGTTAAAGGACTAAGGTAGAGCTGGGAGGTGATGACACATGCCTTTAATCCCAGCACTCAGGGAGGCAGAGGCATGTGGATCTCTGTGAGTTTGAGGTCAGCGTGGTATACAGAGTGAGTTCTAGGACAGCCAGGGCTACACAGAGAAACCCTGCCTAGGAAACAAACAACAACAACAACAACAAAAATGAGGTAGGCAGGTATTGTTTGCTGACTGGCTTGCTGGAGACAAGATCTCACTGTGTAGCACAGGTTGGCTTCTAATTCACAGTCCTCCTGCCTTAGCCTTCATTGTGCCGGGATAACAAGACTGGGCCACATGTCTGCAGAAATTAATGCTTTTATCATTCCCATGAAGACGGAGAACGCAGTTGTCACACAGCTATAAAGGAACTTTCCTAAAGTCAAATTGTAGGCAAAGAAGCTATTTTTCTAAGTAGGCCATCTGGCTTGTAACCATTCAACTGCCCCTGTTTAGGTTACTATTACTGGGATGAATACCATGACCAAAGCTAAGATGGGGAGGAAAGGGCTTATTTGGCTTATTCTTCCTCATCTGTGATTTATCACTGAAGGAAGTTAGGACAGGAACTCAAACAGTGAGGGAAGCTGGAAGCAGGAGCTGATGCAGAGACCGTGGAGAGGTGCTGCTTACTGGCTTGCTTCTTATGGCTTGTTCAGCCTGCTTTCTTATAGAACACAGGACCATCAGCACAGAGATGGCACCATGCACAATGGGCTGGGCCCTCCCCCATCAATCACTAGTTAAGAAAATTCTCTATAGGTTTGACTGCAGCCCAATCTTGTCAGTTCTCCAGAGTATGGTTTCCTCCCCTCAAATAACTCTAGCTTGTGTCAGGTTGACATAAAATAATTCAGCACACAGTCTAAAATATAGTGGCCAATAAATTAAATAAAGCATACTAGTTAGCTATAATGACCATTAAGAAAGAAGAAAACTTCTAGAAGTATAATACTCTCCTGTGTAAGCTAAAAGGTGACTTATCAAAAAAGACAAGGAAATGTTATTAAGTGGAATGCTTAATGAAACACAGAAACCACAGCTCTGGGAACATCAGTAAAAAGCTCAAAGGAATGGAAGTTTTCCAGAAACAGAGTGTGAGCTTCATAGCTCACCCCATGGTTGACACAGGGGTTGATACACTTGGCGAGCTGTCCTAAACTAACACATAGTGTCAATGCAGGGACTGAACACAAATGCCCAACCCTAATTCAGAGCCACAGCAACCCTCAAATTTTGAGAAGCCATTCTCTTTCCTGAGGCCTGTGGGTCAGTAAGTACATTCTCAACCCATCCCTTCCTTGCTCTAACCACATAGCTCCTTGTTCTTTCTTACCTCGACTCCTTGGTCCTCTGTGCCTTTGCTCTTGCAAGCTCCAACACTGGAAAAGACTGCCAGGGTCTTGGCAGGATTGGTTTCTTCATTGTCATCTCCAAGAAGCTAAGTTGTCCAGGACTCCAAACCACCCCCCAGTTCCTTTCAGTCTCTTCTCTCCAATTGCCACATGCTAGGAGCCCTTCACCTCATTCTCTTCCGTGGGTGGTTGGATTTATGGAACTACATGAAGACAACAGCTTTGCCTTGTTGGTTGCAGAATTCCCAGCATGCCCTAATACACAGCAAACACCAAACAGACGTTTGTGAACTGATGATTGAGAAATACTGGGTGGTAACAATAATGATACAAAGAGCACTGAACATTTGGCTAGAACTTCTAAATGTTTTAATCTACAAGATAATAAAGTAGCAGTTTGTGCAAAGTGAAGGAAATGGGTTTCATGTTGTTTGCTCCTCCCTTGAGCCCTGGGGAGAGTGGCATGCATAAGGTCTGGACTGAGCAGTGTGTGCTAACAGCCCTCTGAGCCCCACAGATCCCTCCCTCCTGGCAGATCCTCAAGCACAGGAGGAGAGCACTGATCTTAGCTGAGTGTGTAAACAAGTCCAAGTCTGCTTGAACACAATGCTCCCACCAGGACAACAGGGAGGGAGAGGCCTGCTCGCCAACAAATGAGCCCCACACACCCACCACCCACAGCAAAGTGATTCCTGACCAGGGGCTTAGGGAAAACACTTCTGAGGAAGAAAAGTCCCAGAGCTGATCTGCCTGTCTGAGTCCTGGGGACCACAGCTGGGGACAGGAGTGTTTTTATGCCATGTACGAGGGTTTTCTGAGAAAAGCAATTAGACTGTGGCTCTTATGGAATATCTCCACTACAATGAGGGATGTAAAAAGAACAAGGGGAAATCCAGTGGTGATCCAAATAACTCATCTCATCACAAATAATCATCTCACTCCCCAAAAATGCTTTGCCCCAAGGAAGGGCCCTGGTTCCTCAGCACAACAGAGCAAGACCAGCCACTGGAGTCCAACTGTTAGCCTAAAGCAGAGAGGGACTAAATCGAGCAGCAAACTATCAGTCGAATCTAGAAGCAGAACTGAGGCTTCAGAAACTTGACCTTTTAGAGTGATTCCCAAAGCCACAGGCCTGAGGGAGCTTAATGTCCTTAGTAGGAGGTCCGAAGTCCAAAGCCACCACTCTGCAGTGCCCTGGAGAGAGAGCTGACTCCCCCTGAAGGCTATGCAGGGGGAGCTGCTTGCCTGAGGCCTCGAGCACCTGGTGCCTTGTTTGTGGTGCCTTCCCTAACGTCAAAACACATCCCTCCAGCCTCTGACAGCACAGTCACATCACAGCCACCTAAAATCACACATAACTCACCCTCCATTTGCCAGGACAGTTCTGATGCTGTTAGGGGCTCACTAGGTAAACTTCCATATCTAGACTCCATGATCGCCAATGCATACTGACCACATGAGACAGCATTCACCAGTTCCTGGATTTAAGAACTACATATCCCAGGGCCAGTGTTTTATCCATCACAAGGTAAAGAGTAACTTACGTGTGTGTGTGAGTGTGTGTGTGTGTGTGTGTGTGTGTGTGTGTGTGTGTGTGTGTGTGTTCATGAATAGAATGCCCACATGGAGAAGACACTAATACCTGACTGCTGATTCTTCAAACCAAGTGAGAGTGGTTTTCCCAAGGCAATCCTCACTTCTTAGTCAGACTGTGTGCCCCACCCCACATATGGACTGTGAGAAATACTAGACAACAGACGCTGATTTTTAGTAGTATATTACTATTTAGTAATATATTATTTATATATACATTTGCTCAAGCATTAACTGAAGGTCACATTATCAAGGTCACGCACTAGAGTCAGCTCCTCCTATTTCACGCTCCATGAGACCTTGGGCTTCCTGGGCACAAGATCCCCTGAGGGGTTGTATGTGCTCCACTGGTAAAGGACAGACAATACTCAGATTGAAGAGACTCTACTAAATTACTGATGATGAGGAAGAAAGTGGGGGTCCTGCCAAGCCCAGTGTATGTGACCTGGTCCTAGAGGAAGGAGGATGTCAGGGGGTTCTAGAGGAAGAGCCTCCCATGGAGTGTCACAACCCACAGCTGACGTAGCCTGAAGACCGGGGCTGCTGGTCAGAGGCAGTTAATAAACCTTTGAAACCTAGACCTTTCTGGAAAGCCTCCATAACTCATGGAATGTGAATGGGTTTAGGGAGCTGTGAGAGTTCTGCCCCTGGGGTAGCAGTGCCTGCTCACCGTGGAAGTGAAGCAGGAAGACAGTGTAGGCCTCCATGGTTTTGTGATTTGCTATTGAAAGACTTAAAAATTAGCAAAGAAATATAGCCCAGATAAGGAAACTCTCCAAACTGAATGTAGGGCAGCCTAACCCAGAAATTAAGGCCACTACTATGACTTAGTGCCTGGAATTTACCAGCTTACAAGGCCATAAGATAACTGGGTACCAAGAATTCCCAGATGGCCGCCCTCCCCGCGGGGCTCATGGAGGACACAGATTGCCCCACTGGCCAATGTGTCAATAATTAACAATTAAGGGTCCCTATGAAACAAAGAGATAGCTACCATTTGCTCAGGCAAGATAAGCATATCCTGAGGTCTGCAGGTTTTACAACTGGTGGTCAGGAGGCCATCTGATTCCCAGTCCTCTCCTCAAGACAAAGGGCCTCCTAGGAACCCATGACTCTGGTCACGTGTACTCAACTCAACTGACAGAGAGTCGAGGCCCCTCCCTAAGCTTGTGGTTTTTGCCTTTAAAAACGCCTGTGCCTGGGGGACGGGGCTGCTCTCTAGCCTGCATGCTGAGAGAGCCCATTTGTACAAACGTCCACCTTTCATTAAAGCCTCTTGCTGTTTGCATCAAGTTTCCGCCTCCGCATGGTGATTGGGGTGGCCGAGGTCCTGGGAAAAGATTCTGGAGACCTGAGTTTCCTGGGGTCTTACACTATCATGTATACAATGATTGATTCCTTAAGCCATTTATCTGAATATATACCATTCTTGTAGCCTCTTTTAACCTGAAGTGAGGTTAGTTTTGCAAGCCTCCATTTTGAAGGTCTTTAGATACCTTTTTTTCTCTTGATGATTTCAAAAGTACTGAATGTCACTGAAACCCAAATGGTTGTTCTCATTCAAGGGTTCTGGAAGTTTCTGTGTATGTCCGCATGAGACAGCCTTTATTGTTTCTTATTTCTCCTTTGCTATTCATAAATAAAATGTACTTTTTGGGCCATTTTAGATTTATTGATGTCCAAACTGTTCTTGTTAGAAATCCATGGGAGACTGTTCTTGGCTACTTCCTAAATTAAAAAGTCAGAGAACCATAAGCACAGCTCTCATACAGGAAGCGGTTCTAATCCTAACCCTGGGTTCTGCAAGCCTGTGCTCAGCACACTGTTTGTAGTTTAGTGGTGTGAGCTCTCAAAAAGCAGCTGTGGAAATGGTATCTGGAATCCAGAGCCCCCATCTTAGCGGCCAGCTTGTGTCCTTTCTAATTATTGATGTGTGGAAACTTACAACACAGTTGCATCCATCTTCCCTGCTTGCTACCTTACAGGTGGAGGGAAACCTCAGTAAATATGGCACCCACACTGAATCAAAACTAAAGCAAACAAGCAAACATAAAATGAAACCACACACACAAAAAATAGAGAAAAGAAGAACTTGCCTATGATAAGATGCACTTTGAAGTCAGGTTTGGATTTTTATTTTTAAGTCTTCTTCATGGGCTTGGTAAAATTAGATTTTCTGATTGGTTTTTCATTGAGGCACTCACATCCTGGGGAATACTGATATCCCAGTCATCTGGTTTGCCCACATAACTTTTGTTGAATACAAATGGAAGGTCCCATGGAAGACAAAATGTCACTCTAACTAGCAGAAACAGCTATTCTGGGTGGCAGTCAAAGAATTCCCCCAGGGGAAGCCACTAGGAAAAAGAACTCCTTCAAAAGTACCTTAAACTAAAGGGAAGTTAATTTCTGTCTGAGGACGTCAGGTCAGAGTTGGTATGGATGCCTCAGAATTACAATTGGCTCATTTTCTCCTCACAGTCTAAGACAAGCCTTATTTCAATTATCAGAGAAGGCTGCTAGAGCTCTGGAAAGAAAAGATTAAACAGTTTCCTTTCTTCTTAAGGAAGAAAGGAATACTTTACTAAGTTTCCTCCTAGATTTTGCTGGTAGATAACTTGTAATCACCCTTACAGCAAGGGAACCTATGTCTACTATGAGATAAAAGTTGATTTATTTTTACCTAGGAAAAATAGAACACTGGATAGTAGAAGGAAGCTTAACTTCCCAGTCATTCTAAACTTTTTTAAAAAGTATTCTTTCCCATTCCTGTTTCCCCTATCTCCTTTGGTTTCTCAGTTATTAAGCATTTGTACAACTTTCTACTCTTTCTAATTACACAGGGAGGAAGGTATTAAGGCAGCTACTGTGTTGCTCTCCTAGCTAGTTTTGTGTCAACTCGACACAAGCTACAGTCATCTGAAAGGAGGGAGCCTCAATTGAGAAAATGCCTCCACAAGATCTGCTATGGGGCATTTTTTTAATTCATGATTCATGGAAGAGGGTCCAGCCCATTGTGTGTGGTTCTGGGTTTTGGTGGCTCACACCTTTAATCCCAGCACTTGGGAAGCAGAGGCAGGCAGATCTCTGTGAGTTCAAGGCCAGTCTGGTCTACAAGAGTGAGTTCTAGGACAACCAAGGCTACACAGAGACACCCTATCTTGAAAAACCAAAACAAAACAAAGCAAGCCGTGAGGAGCAAGCCAGTAAGCAGCACCCTTCCATGGCCTCTGCACCAGCTCCTGACTCCAGGTTCTTCCCTGTTTGAGTTCCTGCCCTGACTTCTGTAGATGATGAACAGAGATGTGGAAGTGTAAGCCAAGTAAGCCGTTTCCTCCCCAAGTGGCTTTGGTCATGGTGTTTCATCACAACAAGACAATGGACCACTACAGAAGTGTATCCAGGGATGGATGGATATGGTCAGAGGGAGTCTGTTTGGGTGGAAAGGCAGGTGGTTCAGTCTTAATTCCTTGGAAACTTGTGGGACCCTGGGTCTTCTGGAATTTTCTAATAGTTCGACATAAGAGAGGACTCTTATGGAATTTTCTTAGCAAGATAGCCCCTCTCAGGATAACTTACTGTGATGTCGATTTCTGTTGCCAATTTGACTGGATTAAGGACCCGGATCTCCCCAGCATTAGTGAGTCTCACCTTTGGTCGTGTCCCTGAAGGCCTTGAATGTGGGAAGCACCATACCATGAACTGGGGTCTCAGACTGAATGGAATGGGGAAAAGAAGAAAGCCATCCCAATGTGTGCTTTTACCTCTCTGCTTCCTGAGTTCCGGTGTGTATGGCCAGCTGCTTCACACAGTCACTGTGCCTTTCCTGCCATGATGGACTCCACCCCCTCAAAGCCTGAGACAAAGAAAACACTCTCCCTTCAGTTGCTTCTTGCAGAAAAGTTACTGAGATCTTAGGTAAATTCCTAAGGTGATCTACTATAGTAAGAAATTACCAATATGGAGTCAGGTAGAAATATAAGGGTATTTAATAGGGAAAAGCCTTACTTACAGAGCGAACCAGCCAGCCGGTGGTAGTCTGTACAGCAAGAAGCAAAGAGAAACCGAAACCGAAAACGCAGTCCCCCTACTCACTCTGACCACGCCCTCACAAGCCCTCAGGTACTCTTGTAGCCAGCCCCTAAGAGGCGTGGCTACAGCTTCCCCTACAATCTACTTTTTAAAAGATTTCAAAAACCTGATGTTTCCCACCTTACATATGTTTTTACATTTACTCAGCTTTTTTTTTTTTTTTTTTTTTTTGAGCAAAGATTGTGTCTTATATGAGAAGACCTGGGAGCCTTTGGATTGTACCAGCTGACTCCTGCTTTATCAACACTTTTGGGTTTCTTGAGATTAGACATTATCAGCTTGATGATTTGTGAATGTTCTAACCCAGGAGTCTAATTTGACAATGTGAAAACTTCATGAAAACTCTCTAACTTACAATTTACTCTGAGTTCTAACTGTTCTTTCTAGCTACTTGGTGTAACTGCAGTCTAAATATTTTATCAATAGCTCAAATCAATATATCAAATAATGTTTTGTATGCCTCCTAAATCAGCTCTCATCCCAGAAGTTCCAGTTACCCAGACTTAAAGCCACAGCCCTTTCCTTCTTCCCTGCTTAGGCTTGCTTGAGGCTCACGGTTCATGTTTACCCCAGGATAGCATATAATGAGCCCACACATTTGTGGGTGGTACCATCCTGCAGCCATGTCAAAAAGTTAGACTCCACAAGAGCCACTCCATCTATCTCTTTTGTTATTGTGCTTCCAAACCAGTCTCTCTGCTTCCTGTCGTGGCCACTCATCCTTCTGTGGTGGTTTGAATAAGAATGACCCCGATAGGCTCCTATACTTGAATGCTTGGTCATCAGAGAGTGGCACTACTTGAGAAAGATTAGGAAGTGTGGTCTTGTTGAAAGAAGTATGTCACCGGAGGGTGAGCTTTGAAGTTTCAAAGGCCCAAGCCAGGCCCAGTGTCTCTTTCTCTTCCTGCTGCTTTTGGATCCAGATATAAAACTCAGCTACTTCTCCAGCGCTGTGTTGCTGGTGTGCTGTCTGTGTGCCACCGTGATGCCCACCGTGATGCCCACCGTGATGACAATGGACTAACTCTGAAACTGTAAGCAAGCCTCAATTAAATGCTTTCTTTTTTAAGAGTTGCCTTGGCTGGGGTGTCTCTTCACAGCAATAGAACACTAATTAAGACACCTTCCAAGATAATGAACACATGAGCACTGACATTTCTATTAGGGAGAATGGAAAAGAAGACAAATCATCAAATGTAACTAGATAAACAACGATAAGATAGAAGTGGACACAGATGTGATAGATGATGAAAATATAAGCTGTTTTTAGGCTCTGTCCATCCCCTGGCTTGTGCTGTGACTAAATACACAGCAAACACAGTTTCAGAATGAAAGGTTTTATTCTGCCTCACAGTCTGGGAGTAGAAACCCACTGTAGTCAAGAAGGTAGGGCAGCTAGAGGTGTGTGGCAGTTAGAAAATGAAACTGAGTCTCAGTGGGCAGAAAGACAGGAAGAGGTGGGCGCTGGCGCTTACCTGGCTCTCTGCTTCCCCTTCTCATTGAGTCCAGGCCCCCAAGATGCAACCACATTCCAGACAGTCTTCTTTATTTAATTAATCCTCTCTAGGAAGCTGTCACAGAAAAACCACAGTGTGTCTTCTCAGTGTTTATTAATACAATCAATTCATAATTTAAATTGACTGTCACACAAACTCCAGAAACAACGGCATCTCCTGAACATATTCTGAAGTGGCTCTCACTCGAGCCTTTGAAAGCACCATCGGGGGAAAGCAGGAGACTGTGATAGCCCTTAACTATATTTACAAGTTTTTCAGGTTCTATTTTCTTTCTTGAAGGGACCACAGTTTCAAAGCTGTGAGGAAAACCTTTGCTCACAGGGAGCAGAAAATGTTCCTAGGCCTGTGGCACAGTGTTCTCCTTTGTTTCTCTGTGCTTTAATCTTCAAGTTCAAATTCTGCCTCATTCACAAACGTTATCCATCCTGGCCTCCCAGGGAAGGACATGAGCTGGCTCTGTGAAGTTTCTAAACTTTGGCATCCTGACAGTACGGACATTCAGGCAAGCATAGCATCCTGCTCATTCTGCATCTTAAGGAAGGGAAGCCAAGTTCTGTTCTGTTGCATTCCTAGAGGCCTCAGGGTAGGCTAGGTAAATAGAGCCATCAGGAACAGCTCTGAGCTATTCTCCCTGAGCCTTGGAGCCGCTGTGGCTGGCTGTGAGGTCCAGGAAGTTGAATGAGCTAAAACTTGGCTTGCAGAGGAGCCAGGAATGTCTCTGTTAAACTCCTTAAGGGTCTCCAGAGAAAGCCAGGCAGGTTGAATAGACATCTCAAGGATTTTTGGACAGAATCCCACCTCTCTAAGATGTTATACACCCTGAACCAAGGAATTGTGTGATAGAAAAATGCTGGGCTCAGCTTCAGGAACTTGAGGCTCTCACAGTGTCCAACTGTACGACATTGAACTCCATCGTGTCCATCCTTCGCGCCCCATCTTCCCCCACCCCACCCCCTGCTTCCCCATCTCATCTGCCTGCTGCACATCAGTTTCTACAACTGTAGAATCCAACTTTTGAACCTGATACTCTCACACTCTAGGAAGGAGACCCGGACTGTTCTCTGCAACCAGGCTACAAAAGGTCATGCTTTAGCCGGGTGTTGGTGGCACACACCTTTAATCCCAGCACTCAGGAGGCAGAGGCAGGTGGATCTCTGTGAGTTCGAGGCCAACCTGGTCTCCAGAGCGAGTGCCAGGATAGGCTCCAAAGCTACACAGAGAAACCCTGACTCGAAAACAAAAAAAAAAAAAAGTCATGTTTTTCAAGAACAGAAGTTAGATTTAAAATTGGCTCATCTCATGAGTGCAACAGCATCTTTGTCCACAGAGAACATAGACCTTGTTTCACGCTTCAGGGTACACTGTGGTACCCACCACATCACCTGTTTTAATGACTTTGATTTAAGAATTCATGTGTTTTTTTTTCTCTTAGTTATGGAAATGGTATGATTTTGCAAATTCACATCTATACCTTTCTGCATAGGACATCTGCATATCTCTTTGAACACTGAAAATATTTAGAGAACATAAGAGAAATATCTGTCACGAGTGTCATCTTTGGGGGCTTACCACTAGTTGATTTTTTTGTTTGGTTGGTTGGTTGGTTTTGTTTTTGAGAATCCCACTGTCTGAGCTGTTAGCCCTGGGAATCTGTATGCAGCACCAAGTCTTCAGTCTGTCCCTCATTTTCCCTGCACATGTAGACACTGGGCCTGCTCATGGGCTTACTCCTAGGGCTGGCATAAATGGGCCCATAGACATCAAATGGGCCCAAGATGCTGAAAACCATTCTTGGCACCATCAGCCCAGACTCAAAGAAGGCACATCAATCAGCCATAACTCTTGATGGAGATGGGAAGCTCTTGGCAAGAGCAGCATGAGACAGCACTGCTCTCACAGTTCCTGTGATCATAGAAGCTACTCAATGTTATCTCAAAGACCATCATACTAGAGCTTGGAAAAGGATGGGAGGTTGGGGAGAAATGACAGGCACAGAACAGTGAGTGATCATATGTGTGCATCTATTGGTATTCCATTTGATAACAACCATTCACCATAAAATCACAAGCAAACAGTAATATCTAGAAGTATTGCAGACAGTTAGAAGTGAAATTGTCATACATTTTAGGCTGAAAGGCAGAAGACTTCACATGTTATGAATTAAAAACAACTATTTAACAGAGTCAAATTTTGTTTACCCTTAGTAGTAGTTACAATGAACATAATCCCAGTAAATCATGCCATCTAAGCATTTCTAAATCCCCAAATTAACTTAGTCATTGTATAATGTAATATGTGGTTTTATTCTTTTAAAAAAAATAAGAGCTTTTTGGTCCGATTAATTTTGTTATATAGTTTTCTTTCTTTCTTTTTTTGTATTTTTTATAATAAAGTTTCAAATAAAAAGTAGGTTCCCCCTGCCCTCTGTGTTTGGTTTAGGTTTGTACTTTAATGAATTTTTATCCTCTGGGAGAATTCTGTTGTAAGGTTAAATCTGTTGGGTATTGAAATGTGTTTTCTGGGAAAAATAGACAATTGAAAAAAAAACTTTGTGGTCAAAAACAGACTTGTCTGTATTTGGAGAGAAACTACACATGGGTATCACCCAGTCTTATTGACGCCTTGCCCTATAATGAAAATTGAGGAAAGAGAAGTGGCCACTCTACGGCTCTGGATGCTCATGAGAACAAAGCAGACCGAGAGACATTGTTCATGCTGACTGGGAACATGTGTGGGAGGATGGTCTATGGGGATGATCTGATTCTGGGAGCATGTGTGGGAAGGCAGTCTACTTGATAAGAAGGATGCTCTGATCTGGAGTGTACAAAACCATGTACTTATCTCCTGACTGGAGACCGTGTACCACTTCCTTTATGTATCTGCCTTGAAAGCTCATGGTCTTGTTTGTATGAATGTGCTATGATAGTACAATACACTATCTAGAAGCATAAGAAAATAATGCACATGAAGAACATTGAGGGGAGACATTGGTGAAGCCGATGGATCTATAAGCAAGGTATATATACAAGTTTTCCTTTGTCCAGGCACCCACAGCTGCCAAGTTCACTGTTGTGGTGGTGGCTGCTGCGGTGTTGGCTGTGGCGGTAGTGGTGGCAGTGGCGGTGGCAGTTGTTATTTTCTATTCAAATGGTTAGAAGCTTATCTTCTACATATTATTCAATTGCTCTCATGACAATTCTAGAATGTTTCTTAAATATTTCCTTTGTCTTCATAAGGCTCATCTCAGGTCTGTGTCGACAACATAGTCAAAGCTGGACCTCAGATCTTCTCAGGACAGAAGTCTAAATGCCAAACTAAGGAGGCAAGTTACCAAATGAGTAAAACTTTCTTAAGTCTGTGGGGTCACAAGAGCTCCCTGTTGAGCCAATATCTTTTTCTGGGTGTCCAGGCTGTGCTGCTGACATGCAAGTCTCCATTCACACCAAAGAACAGAGATATGGAGATTTCCCCCAGATCTCTTTCATTTCAGAAGAGCAGCAAGTCTTAATCCCCAGAATCACTACCAGGCCAAGATTCAGGCACCAGTGGCTAAGAAATCTCTCTCCCAATCATACCTGTGAGGCAACCCCTCATCAAATAGGCTGGTTGGGCTATAACACCCTGTGTTTGAGAGCTGACAGGAACAGGAAAGTGAGGTGCTATGCTTACCTTCAAGGGCTCTATGCTCTGTAAACCTAGAGGCATGAGAACTCCAGGGAAAGCATAAGTGGTCCAGGCCACAGAAGCTGAGAGATGGACCAGAACCATCTTTTAACCTGCATACACTTTTAGGGGTCCCAGCTGACTCTCCTCTTCACCTCCTTCCCCCCTGCAGTGAGGAGACTATGACATGAGGGAACCGTGTTCTCATGAGCCCAGACTTCCCCTTCCTATAGGATTCAGAACTCCAAATTCTCTATCCAAATGGTACCCAGAGTCTATGTGGCTTCTCCCCAAACTCCATTCTGCAGAGAAGCCCCCCACCCACTGTCTAATGCAGAACTCTGGGCCTAAGAGGTGGCCATAGGGAGTGGCTGTCAGAACTTGGCCATGGGTCCTGGAGTATCCACATGTGCATCTGAGTCCCCTCCCAGTGGGAACTGGATTCTGGGGTAAGTAGAGAAGGACTACAGGCAGAGCTGGGAATCTCTTCTGTACTCTTGCTCCAGGCTTGCTAATGCTGGAAATGAAAGAAAGCCCAAGAGTACTGCCGGGGGTGAGCTAGGCCCATGTGTGGCTCGGGTGAGTCCTGCATGGCCTGCTCTACCTTCTATTTGGAAACTCTCTTTCTTGCTATAATCCCCACTTCATTTTTATCAAATAAATGATTTTCACTGGTGTCTACTCTTTGTAAAACTTAGGTATTCAATAAACGCTGACCCCTGGTAACAGTGTCTCAGACATCCCTTTCAGAAATTCTACACTTCGGTGTTCCTTGAAGAGTGTGTCTAAGTGGTTGTCTCTTTCCTTTACCTTCTGCAGAAAAACAAGTTCATCCTCTGGGTGAGGAGCCTCCAGGTGCTGTGGTACCATCTGGCTTATTTCAGTCCGATGCAGTCCACTTCCTCTGTGGCAGGCATCCCCGTGGTCCTGAGGTCCAGGTCGGCACTGGCTTTGCTCCCACTGGGAGAGGCCCTCCACTGGAGCCGCAGGATCCTCTTGAGGTACTTACTGGTGTTGTTCCTGACCGACACGAAACACAGCGTGTTGATCATGCTGTTGCTCATGGCAATGCACTCCACCACATAGAAGGCGGTGAGGTAGTGCTTCTCCTTCACAAACACGGAGGGGAAGAAGTCACGCACGATAGTGAAGCCATAGAAGGGCGCCCAGCATAGGACATAGGCAGAAAGAACACACACCAGCCCCAGCACGGTCCTGCGGCGGCAGCGCAGCCTCCGGCGGATCTGCTCAGTCTGGAAGCCCGGCACTGCCTTGAACCAGAGCTCCCGTGACACCCTGGCATAGCACAGGGTCATGGCAACCACAGGACCCACGAACTCGAGGCCGAAGACCAAGAGGAAGTACGATCTATAGTAGACCTGCTGGTCCACTGGCCAGATCTGGCCACAGAAGATCTTCTCCTGACTCTCCACGATGACCAGCACAGTCTCCGTGGTAAAGTAGGCGGCCGGGATGGCGATGAGGATGGACACAGACCACACCAGGAAGATCAGGCCGGCAGCTGTTTGACACTTCATTCGCGGTCTCAGCGGGTGGACTATGGCCAGGTACCTGGGCAAGCACAGAAGAGGAGACAGCCTTTGAAGGAGCCAGTCTGTGATACTGGACATTACCTGAGGGAGATGTACAGGGCAAGGGTTCTATAGCAAACCTCAGCTCAACCTCTAATTACATCTCCCCATGTCAGTTTTCTCATCTGCCCAGGCATTTGGGTGGTTTAAAGATTAAATGTGATAATGAACATAGTATTCCTAGCTAAGTTTTAAACTTGGCATATACTGGGAGAAATTACTTTTAAATGTAGTAATTATAATTCCCATAGGTCTCTGGTCAGGCACTGGTCCATCATTTCTCCTAAGGCCTGCAAGGTTCAAAGTTAAGTAGGCCTGACAGCTCCAACTTGAATTAGTTGATGGGAAAATTACCCTTTCCAACCAAAGCATGGGCCAAGGTTTTGTTTTCATTCCAGGTTTTAAAAAGTATTGTTCTGCACGAAGAGAGAGAAGTGTGTTTGTCTCATTTTCCACATGGAAAGATACAGGCTGTTGAAAGATGAGGAACTTTCTCAAGGTCATATGAAACAAGACCCCTGACAGAAAACATTTAGACCCCCTCTCATGGGGCTGATGTAAAAATCAATTAGCGTACACGTGACTTTTTTTTTTAACCACAAAGCACCGGGCAGTAAAAGATGTTGCTTTTGTTCTCTCCCAAAGAGCCTACACTGTTACCACAGTGGTCCAGGAAGCAGAGAGCACTTTATGAGGCTGTGAGTCACCCGGGGGGCATGATGGCACCCTTCCCAGAGTGCACACTTGTGCAGAGAGCTCCGGCTTCCCGGAAGACTTTGCACAGCTGGCACAGTTGGAAGAAAGATGGGAGAGGAGTAGAGGACTGACCAACACTGGGAACAAACTCTTTAGTGTCCACATAGCTGATCCCAGGCAGTCGATGGCAATGTGACAGGACCCTGAAGAAGAGCCGGGCCGATTCTGTTCCCTTTGTAGACAACCCCCTTGAGATCATCTTTCTTGGAACTTTGATCTGAAGAGAGATCCCTTCTTGTGTTTTCCTGATAGAATTTCACAGGTGTCATCCCATGAAGGGCGAGCCAAGAGGATCACTGGAGTGAGACCCCTGAGCTCTTCCATCTCCCAGGAGTCTTAAGAGCTGGATAGGGTGCTACCCTCTTGAACTCCCCAGATGGCCAGTAGCATACATCCCTGGGACGCCAGGCAACTCCTTAGAGTTGGAAAACTGGAACAGGACCATGTGCATTGTTGGCATTGTGCATTCATGGGACCTTCATAGCAGCCATCATGCTGGTTGGGGTGTGGCTCAGTGGTAGAGAACTTGTCCAGCATGCAGAAGCTCTGGGTTCACATCAACACACACACACACACACACACACACACACACACACACACCATCTCTTAGTTACTGAGTTGTGATTAAAATACTCAGACAAAAACATCTTAAGACTGGAAGGGCTTATTTTGCCTCCCAGGTTGAGACTACAGTCCATCATGGCAGGGAAGCCATGGCAAGAGCTTAAAGCAGCTGGTCACATCACATCCACAACCGGTAGAGTGATGAATGCCAGTGCTCCAATTGTGTTAGTCATTTTATACAGTCAATCCTCACCCAATCAATGACCCCACCCAGTTAAGACTACTACCATAACTGATACATGAAAAAAGCTCAAAAAACTGTTGCTGAGATTTCCATCAGCTTTGGCTCTGCAACTCTATGTTAGTACTAAGTTTACGATAGCAAGCCCATACTTTCATTTAGGTAATCTCAACCCTACCGAAGGAGTAAGGGAGCAAAGATGTCCATTTGCTGGAGAGACCAGCTGAAGCACGGAGAAGTGGAATGACTTGTCAAAAACCCATTGACCCACGTCTTTCCACAAACCCTGTGTTCTCTCTGATACTCCATTTGCTGTCTCCCTTCCCAGCAGGTTGGGGCATGCCCCCTTCTCCCTGACCTCCACCAAACCTTAGCAGCCAATTCTTTTCTCTCTACCACAGACTTGTGTTCTACCTACACCATTCCTTGAGGCAATCAGACCATTGGCAGCAACATTTCTCTCTCTATGAGCATGGCTTCACTTGCTTTGTGTCCTTAGCTAAAGTAGTTTAGGTTCAGATCCACTCAAAGCCAACAGATGCCAGAGAATGGCAAATATAGGCTGCCAGAGCGCAGTGGTGGTATGAAAACCGTGGTGTTTCAGCAGAGTTTGGGACTCCAAGCCTGTCACCATCTAAGGTCTGGCATGAGAATGCTGTAGATGCTATCAGGCGCTGGTGGCATGGATAACGGACCCCAACTGATGAGCTTGTCAGGGACATCTGTGCTTTCAGAGCCTGGACAACATGACTCAACACCAGTAGACACACAACCTGGCTGGTTTCCTTGGCACTCCAGGCCAGAGGAAGAGGAGTCTCCTAACATTTCATAAGCAGCAGACCAGAATGTTACAGATACCTCAAGACAGTGCGACTGTTTCCACATCAAAGAGGAGGCCCAGGGGCCCTGCCCAGGGGCTGGGGTGGGGGTGGGGACTTCTTGCAGGATCTTGCCAACTCCTTCAGGTTGTCATCGTCTGGTGGATTTTTATATCTTCTGAAATATGACCCCATCCTTTTTGATCAGTATTCTGAAGACTCGGTCCCTGGTTCACATGCTTCCCCACGGCTCTGCAGTCACTGGAAGGATCCCACCTCCTGGCTTCCTCAAACACTGCCCTGGCCTCCTAGAAGACCTTTTGTTGATCATTTGTTGATGACCACATTAAAGTCTCCTCTGCACCACTGCACCCTGCCCTTCTTCAAGCTTCATTGTAAACATAACCCTGGCTTATTATTTAACCGTTTTGCCAGTATTAGTTCCCTGTCTACACCTTTTCTCACTCTTGCCATCTGTGAATTTAGGGCACCTAGTTTTAATAACTTTAAGAAAACATTACCCTGTCAATGGTTTGGTACTGGGTGAACAAAAACTTGAATTGTCAAAAGGACCACAATCATTTTTGGGAAAGGGGACAAAGATGTGTTCACTTAGCCTGAGTCTGCAATACAGAATGGGACTAAGCAATAAAATGCTGGAAATGCAGTGAGAGAGTTGGGGCTGAACCCTGCAGAAAGTTATGTGTGCTGCTTTTGATAGGATACTTCACTTCAGTCCTCAGCTTGCAAGGTTTGGAATATGTATCAGTTATTTCAGCAAGATACCAAAGTTATGTTCAAGAAGGTTCAGCGCCTACAGCCTGGCTTACCTCCCTTAAGTCGAAAAGTCTTCTCTCTGTTCCTGGAATCCATCAAGTCTGATCCTGCCTGGGGGCTTTCATGCTTACAAGCCCTTTTATCCTAGACACTTTCTCTCAGTCCTCACAAAAATGAACCCTTCCAAGTCACTCCTGAGTCATCTGAATATCTTCTCAGAGACACCTCTCCTGACTTTTTAAGCTATCTCTCTTACTCAGTCATTCTTGGTGTTTCTGCTGGTGTGTTTCTTTGGTTTTGTCGTTGTCGTTTGTATTTTTCATTTCTGAAATCACCTTGCATAGTTCTTTGCCTCACAGAGTTCTTTCTCTTCGTCCCTTGGTATAGCTTCGTCAGGGACTAGATGCTCTGTTCTGTTTACCACTACATCCCCAGCCTTTGGAATAGTACCCGACACTGAGTAGTCATTCTGCATAGACACTCTCCTTGAAAGAATGCATGTATGCTTGAGTGAATAAAAGCTAGGATGGATCTGACAGGGGCAGCTGGGAAGAACCAAGAGACACTATAAACAGAAGATTAAAAGTAGAGGAGGCTAGGACCATCCAGCCAAGTGAGTGTGTGCAGGAACAAGTGTGACCAGGACAACTGATGAAATGCTCTAAAAACAGAGAGACTGGCCGGGATGAGAGAAACTTTCCAGCCCTGATGCCTAGGAAGACAGTGAAAGCAAGAACAGAAACACTGAATCCATACTGGTAGAAGATAAACTATTCTGTGAGATCATGCTTCATAGCCCAGCTCTTTAACTATGTGATTTAAACATTATAAAAACAACACTTAGCCCACTGGAGACACTCTAGTTTATTCAGTCTTGTTGTCACTTGTGGTCTTTTTAATATTAACTTAAGAGCCACGATATCCACTTCTTATTGGATGCTTGTTCTGACTTCACACTATTCTGTGCAAGCATGGCAGCACACACCTATAATCCAAGCATTCTGATGCATGAGGCTGAAGGATTATGAGTTAGTTCAAAGCCATCCTGAGCTTTACAGTGAGACCCAGTCTCAAAATACCAAGACATAAAAAGATACGATTTCTGTTGTAGATGTGATTGCATTCCATCTTCAAAGCAACCGAGTACGTTAGATTTTCTGACTGTCCTCAAAGTCTGAGGCAGGAAGAGGGCACATAACCGATAATCAGGGGAAAGCCCCACAGTGAGTGGAGTGCACCAACAGACTCAAACCAAGTACACACTAACTATTCCTGCAGAAATTCCATTAAACAGAATAAAGACATTCTAATGGCAAGGTGTCTGTTAGTTAGACAGAGGTTAAGATGTAATTTCCCCAAGCTAAGAAAATCAAACCTGTGTTTTGAAAATCACTGTGTTTTGAACAGCTCACAAGAAAAAAATTAATGACTACTGAGCCACAAAACTGAAATTAGATGACAGCAACACAGTAAAATAAAAACCATCTGGGGCAAAGATTACAAATGTCAACTTAAACAACAAAAACTTAATGTGCTGGGGCAGTGAGTCACCTAAGACTGAGGAAGGCCTAGCCAGCTCCTGGGGCTTTCTCCCACATCTGTGTGCAAATTTCCAATCAGAAGCCCACTCAGAGCACCAACAGCTCTCCCCAGAGCAGAGCATTACCTGATTATTTTTCTTAGTGTGCACTGTGAGATGTATACCATTTTTCAAAGCAGCTGTTTGGCATGAAAATGGGATATGCACTTGAGCTGTAGTGAGGATATTGGTCCTGCATCATAGCTGATCAACATCCCTGTTAATAGTATTTCAGTACTCCTTGGTTTATCCTGGCTTCTTTGCCTCCTCAGTGGTGAATGGATCTCATACAGAACCAGGACTTTGTCATGGCAGGCTCCAATCTATCCTACTTCTAGTGGCCAAGAGCATCTCCTAGGCAAAGCTGTGTCACTAATATGAAAGCCCAGGAAATAACCCCATATGTTTTGTCCTGTTCCTGTGTAAGAGACAAGGCAGCATTTCCATTTTCAGGGAATGCCAGAGACAAAATTGCAGGAGCCTGCCCTGGGCATCCCTGAAAGTCACTTGGGAAACAGATACCTTAGCTGACACTACCCTCTGCTAGGGTTATTTGGATTCTTTGATTATGTAAGTGGGGCAAATGCCCCAAGGTTGGTGACTTATATTGAGGACCTCAACATGCCTGTTATGGGTGACAGACCAAGGACCCATCAGCTGCTGACTCTCTGACATCCTTCTCTGGGGAAAGAGGGATGGGCTCTGCCCCTCAGTGGTCTCAGGGCCAGACTTTTTGCTATCCCTTTCCTTAGAAATTCATCTTTTTCCACAGGCCATCCTACCCCCAGTTGTACTGCCAGCAAACCTGCTCTATTGCTCTGATTTTGAGCCCAGGTCAAACACCCCAGAGCCCTGAGGCCGTGGAACAAGGAGAGCCCGTGCTTTAGACTTTCTGGATGAAGAGGACCACAAGCTGTGTCAAGGTACATGGAAGTCTGATTAGCCCCTCGGGGTAGCTGTCCATAGACCATAACAAGGTGCTTCGTGCTTAAGAGTCAAATGCACGAAGAAGCTTCCAAAGACTCCCTGAAGTCATGGTGATCCTGGCTCATCAGCACAAGTTTATACCAAGTGAAATATCAAAGGATAAGAAAGACATGCAGAAGTTGCTCTCTCTGACCTCACTCTTCATCGCTAGAGAAGGTCTTGTACTGTAGCATGATGAGAGTCAAGTAAAATGGGATTAAGACAACACTAACAAAAGTAAGCAACCACATGCTCTTTCTGTCCCCCCCCCACACACACATTTTTTATTCAAAACACCTCCCTCAATCTTATTTTAAAAACCAGTTAGTGCTAAGATATCATAGTTTAATAGAGGAAAACTGGATGAGATAGGGAATTCCTTCCAGATTTTCATGTTTATCCAAGAAGTAACTCCTTATAACTTAGCCCCGCCCCCTGGATGCTTCCTCCTACCCGTCTAAGCTGTGATCAGGCATATCTAGGAGAACATCCACAGATAATGATCAAAGATTTTCCTACTAGCTGCCTCCCGCACTGACTAAGGCTAGGTGTTCGGCCAGTGGGCTTTTGAGTCCCCATGGTCCCATCAACATGCAACTACAGGAGAAAGGGACAAAGCCAACACCCTTTCTCTGTGTCCATCTTTGTGGCACTCACCTGTCAATGGCAATGGCCAGTAGGGCATTAGTGGAGACATAGAGAGAGACAGTGCGCAGGTAGTTGACAGAGGCACACAGGACATGGCCATGCTCCCAAGAGAGCTGGCGAACCACGTAGTAGTCCATCTCAAAGGGGCAGCACACAATGGCCACCAGGAAGTCCGAGATAGCCAGGTTGGCAATAAGCAGGTTCGTGAGATTTCGAAGCTTTTTGTAGCGGGCCAGGGTGGTGATAAAAATGAAATTGCCGACGCCACACACCAGCATGATAGCCACCAGAGCCATGCCAATCACAATCCTGGCAGCAAAGAAAGTCCAAGACTTGGTCACATCCTCCTCTTCGCCCAAGGCTGTGTCATAGTCACCATAGCTGAGAGTGAACGGAAAGGAAGCAGCTTGGGCTCCTCGGGCATTAACTAAAGAAAGGAAGCTGGTGGACGTGTCTGTGGTGTTCTCACCCAGAGCCCCCACGGTGGGCTCCATCCAGGCAGGTGGTGGCATGAACACCACTGGGAGCTGTTCTGGAGCAGCGCCTCCAAGGCTCTTGGCTCTTCCTTGGTGAATCAGATCTTCCCAACCAGCATCCGAGGGTCACGGTATCTAAGTTCCATTTTAAACCTTTGAAAGACATTCACATGGTTGGCTACATGATGGAGTGAACCTGGGTGAGTTTAAAATCATCGTGAAACCCTGAGCATATCCATTAGCCACCTGCTCACCATACACACAGATAATGGAGAGGAAGAAAGGGATGGGCGAAACCACATTTCCACTCAGCCGAGGAAGGCTAGGGGACTGGGGAGACAGACTCTAACACCACCCATTTCCCCTCCAATGGAGACTGAAAAACGGTGCTCTTCCTCAAAGGCCAAAGCTGTGAATGTGGGAAGGTGGAACAGAGAGGAGGCCTGTTCCAAACCCCAATCCCTGCCTGACAGCCTGAACGCTATCCTTGTGGAGCAGTCCCATTCTTCAGGAACAATAGCTGCTTCCCACATCTGGGAAGAAATGACACATCATGGGGTCCAGCAAAACACAACTGCAAAGTCACAGAGCCCTGAACCCGGAACCCTCTACAGAGAACTCCACAGAGCCCCCCAGCAGCTGCTTCTCCTCACCAAGGTTCCTGTACCCATGTCAAAATCTGCTGTGACTCTCTAAGACTGGCACATTATGTGCCAAGGCTTGTCCAAGGCAGTGGTCACAGGGACACAGTCACAGGCTGTCACTTAACCTAGAGGGTTAGAAAGGAGACCCGAGGGCAAAATCCCTGGGTGAGTGGTGTGTCCTCCAGTTAATAGCTTAAACACACTGGGTTTTAACATCCTCCAGGCAGATCAATACTGTCTGTAAAGCTCGGAGCTGTTGGAGAGGCAGTGTTACATCCCAGAACCACACCAGTCAGTACTCAGGCCTCTAGGCCAGCTCCAAGGAAGGGAGGGGACCCTGGATCAGAATCCAGCATACCACAGAGCAGGGCTGGGAGAGAGGGTCTGTCAGCAGTGAATCTTTTATCTCCCCTTGACTTTTCCCTTAGACCCCTCCCAAGACATAAAGATATCAGTCTAGGGAACTGGATATGGGAGAGGATTGTGGTCTGGAAAGCACCCTAAATGTCAGAAGGGAAGAAGATAGCCAAACCTGAGATCCTGGAAAACGGAGAAAGTAAGTTGCTCCCAAGACGAGCTCCCCCCCCCACCCTAGGAATCCTGCTGTCCAGGAGTGAGAGGACAAGGCTGAAGTCCCTCCACACTGGAGGAAGCTCATCCCACCTGCTCCATCTCACAGCTCATCAGTGACTTTTGCCCTTCTCTCCTGGCCAGCTTAATTCCCAGCTCTGCTCCTATCATATAAGAGGCAGAACCCAGGGCTGAGAGACCAGTGGACCCTGCCGGGAGCCCAGGCATATATCCCTTCCAAAGGGTACCCCTTAAGAATGCGGCCAGCACTGCTCCAACTGGGGATTTAAAGAAAGGGTCCAGAATTGCCTATGGGGGGAAATAGACGGTTGGAGGACTTGTCCCACAGTCTTTCCTGGAACTGTCCTCGGCTCTATGGAGAAGCCCACTACCCAATGTCCTCTGCTGCTGCGGCTTCGGCCCTGAGGGACCCTCTGCTGCTTCACCTGAGGCTGTGATTGGGGGCAGTCTAGTCTGGGCTCCGTCCACTCCCCATGTGTGGTTCTCTGATTGTCTTTGGGGCTGTCAGTACCTGTGAACCAGGGCGAAGACGAGACGCTCCTCGGGAGCTCTGCAGCAAGAGAAAGGAGCCCCTCTGTCTTCTGGGGGCGGGGGGTCTTTCCAGGCTCCGGTGGCAGCTGAGTTCCTGCTACCTCGGTGGAGGCACAGAGCAGCGGCTGAAGCCAGCCCTGCCCACAGCGCGCTGACTCCGCCTCCAGTCGATGTTCCTGCCCATAGTCAGGATCTCCCTCCCACTCCCGCTGTCCCCACCACTCACTCTCTACCCACTACTCTGAAGACCCCTCAGCTCCAAGATGAGCCCCTGAGTGGACTGGAGTTGAGCCTGCTAAAGTGTCTGGATGCAGAAGGGGTGACTCCGTGTGTCGCCTGCGCGCCAACTCTACGGCTACCCCGCACACGGAGAACAGTTTGCGCCTGCCTTGAGCACTGAGTACCTCGGGTTCACCTCTCTGGCCCATTGGCTGGTCACGCGAGCTTGGCGCCTTCAAAGGACAGAGAGGCTCTACCTAAGCACCCAGGACCGCTCAGACCTCACCCCTGGGCTCTCCTCTGCAGCCCTCAGCTGAACACATTTCTGGAGAATGGATGCAAGGAGGAAGCCTCCACTCCCATGCCTGTTCAGAATGACCTGGTCTCCACCTGCTAAATACAAATCACAACACAGCCAGCGATCCCATCTAAAATATAAAACTGCACAAATTACTGAAAGCAGGAATTTTCTTAGTATCCAGCATTTTAAACTTACCCCTTTAAACTTAGAATACTCCATGCTTGGTTCCAAAGGCTCTTGTCCATCTCACAAAAATAACACATTCACTCCAGCTCCAGATGTCCTTGCAGTCTTTAACAGTCCCAATAATGTTCAAAGTCTCTTCTAAGACTCGAGCAATCCCTTCATTGTGAGCTCCTGGCTTTTGTTGTGTTGTTGTTGTTTGTTTTGTTTTTAAAGATTTTATTTATTTATTATGTATACAACATTCTGCCTCCATGTATGCCTGTGCACCAGATGAGGTCACCAGATCTTATTACGGATGGTTGTGAGCCACCAGGTGGTTGCTGGGAATTGAACTCATGACCTCTAGAAGAGCAGCCAGTGCTCTTAACCTCTGAGCCATCTCTCCAGCCCCAGCTTTGTTTTTTGAGTTATATATTTCTAATTTTCATTGGCATAGGATAAACATATCCATTCCCAAAGAGGAGAACCGGATGACAGTAAAGAAAGATAAGATAAAGCAAGACTAGAACTCAGAAAAGCAAACACCAAACTTTGCAGACCCATATCTGGCATCTGGGACTTATGTGTCACCAAATGGCTACCAATGGGCATAGGCAGCTGGGTTGGTTGGCTATTCTTGGCTGTCAACTTGACTACATCTGGAATGAACTAAAAACCTG